>NW_012138303.1:912106-919799 GCF_000956105.1 Propithecus coquereli
CAGAACATTGTAATCTTGCTTAACTGACTTCTCCACAGGACTTCCTGACAATACAACATCTGTCACCAACAGCCAACACTCGAATCAGACCATTTGCAGACCATGACTTCAAACCCCCTGCAACTTGATCTGCATTCCACAACCTGCTATAAAAGCCCATGCCCTTATTTGGTCGGGGAGAAAGATTTGAGAAATATCTCCCATCTCCCAGCTGATGTCAATCACAGCAAAACCTTTTATTCCCTGGAAATACTTGTTGTCTTATTAATTGACTTTCTGTGTGGTGAGCAACTAGACCTAGGCCAGACCCCTGTAGGATTTGGTAGCAATATTATTTCTATTTTTAAAAATTTGTTAATACTTGTGGCCTAACATATGACCTATCCTGGAGACTGTTCCATGTGCCTTTGAGAGGCATAAGTATTCTGCAGCTGTTGGATAAAATGTTCTGCAAATATCTGTTAGGTCTCTTTTGTCTAGAGTAAAGTTTAACACCAATGTTTCTTTGTTGATTTTATGTCTGGTTGATCTGTCTATTGCTAGAAGTGGGGTGCTGAAGTCCCCCACTATTACTATATCACAGTCTATCTCTCCCTTTGCAGCTATTAATGTTTGCTTTATACATTTAGGTGCTTTAATACTGACTGTATATATATATTTATAATTGCTCTATTGACCCTTTTATCATTATAAGAGTCTTCAGAAAATTCATGGAAAATGTATATTATGAAAAAACTATGCATGAATTTAAAAATTTTTTGCACCAAAATCAATTCATACTAACTTGTTATAAAATGTGTGAACAGAATCTAGTTTGGGGCCTTGAAAAGGATAATACATCAATTTGAAAAGAGCCCTTATCAGAGAAAGATAAATTCTCCTAAAATTGAAGCAAGAATAAACATCAAATTTATGGTGAAGCTTGAATGGAAGCATGGTGAAATTGTTGATGCTTTTTAAAAGGTTGTGGGGATAATGCCCCAAAGAAATCAGCAGTTTACAAATGGATAATTCATTTTAAGAAGAGATAAGATTATGTTGAAGATGAAGTCCACAGTGGCAGACCATCCATATCAATTTGTGAAAAGATTAATCTTATTTGTGCCCTAATTGAAGAGGACAGACAATTAACAGCAGAAACAATAGCCAACACCACGGACATTTCAATTGGTTCAGCTTACGTAATTCTGACTGAAAAATTAAAGTTGATCAAACTTTCTAATTGACTGTCATGCCCAGATCAGCTGCAGACAAGAGCAGAGCTTTCAATGGAAATTTTAAACAAATGGGATCAAGATCCTGAAGGATTTTTTCAAAGAATTGTAACAGAAAATAAAACATGGCTTTATCAGTATGGTCCTAAGACAAAGCACAATCAAAGCAGTGGCTACCAAGAGGTGTAAGTGGTCCAGTCAATGCAAAACTGGATCACTCAAGAGCAAAGGTCATGCAATGGTTTTGGGGAATGCTCCAGGTATTTTGCTTGCTGACTTTCTGGAAGGCCAAAGAATGATAACATCTGATTCTTATGAGACTGTTTTGAGAAAGTTAGCCAGAACGTTAGCAGAAAAATGCCTGGGAAATCTTACCATATAGGGACAATGCATTGGAACTGCATAATAATTAACAAAGAATCCCTTACTGCCATGTCCAATTAGTAAGTTCTATGCTGTGTCTTTGACCAAACCTCTATAATACCCTTCTCTGAAGAGTTTTTAAAAATGACATTATGGTGACACAGAAGAGTTTACTGCTCCCTGCACCCAACATGCTTTTTCATGTGCCATAAACTTGATGCTTGCTTTTGCCTCTGCCTCAAGTACCTCCTTCCTCCCCATTGTTGCCAGATTGGCTTCAGGGGGTAGACCTTGTTGTTTGCCTGACACAAAGTCATTTTCCCTTTCTTCCTTGCTAAAAGAACCTCGACGTGGTTCCCGTATGGAGCAGCAATGCACTCAGTGTTAGTGAGCTCTTTCTGTGCCCCACGGGAAGAACCATGGTTGGTCCAAGCCAATCATGGTTGCCCCATGCTCTTTTGCCAACAATTAATTTCAGGCTGTATAGGTGATCCAATTATGGCTAATGGGGACTAAGAAGAAGTCTACTGCAGATTTCTGGAAAATATTTTTCACCCTAATAAATAGTGAGAATTGCTCCCTCCTCTTCCAAATTGCAACACTGTTGTTTAAGGATGTGTGTTGTAGGAAGCTTCAGCAGCCACCTCGCATCACGAGGAGTGATACACTGAGTATGGCAGGCTAGAATGACATAAAACGCCTGAATCCTTCAGAGAATAGAACCACCCACTGTGAATGGACAGTTACCAGCAGCTTGCTGACGACGGAGAGTGGAAATCCAGCACTTACTGGTGGCATCAAGTTGTGGCATAGAACAATGACAGAGTTAGAAACAGACTGTGTTCCAGGTTCTCTAGATTTGGAAATGCTGCTTAGCTGCACAAAGACAGATTTTATTACAGGGGCGTAATCGCACTTAGGCTTATTTTTCACTTCAACGCGAAATCATGAGGTGATCAATCTAGGGCTGATGTGGTGGCTCCACGAAGGTGTCAGTGCCTCAGGTCCCTTCAGTCATTCATTTTTGCCATCCTTAGCTTGTGTCCTTCCTTTCGACTGTTGCATCAGCCCGCTTTGCCTTTATCCTGTGTCTACATTCTAGAGAGTGTGATGGAGGAAGAGGTAGGCATGAAGCGTCAGGGCTTATAAAAGGAAAACGAAAAGTTTCCTAACAATTTCCACATACTCCTTTCTGGCCAGAGATCTTATGTGGGAAGCAGGGTTTTTTTATTTTGCTTGGTTTGGTTTTTTTGCCACCCCCAGCAGAACTGGGAATCTGAGTAAGGTGCCAGGGAAATGGGTAAGGCCAGCAGAAACATTATCTTGGAAGATGCTCTAACCACCATATTGGAATGCATGTGTCTCTGGTGTTCTTCCCTCTCCCAATGAGTGGGAAGGAGCCACAAGAGACAGACATAATACTTGCCACCAACCGGGACTTGAACCAGACTTAAGTAAAGCAACATCACATTTCTTATTCCCCAGTGCCATGAAGCAAATCATACCAGTGAGGGCCAGAAAGAAGAAATGGCTTCCATTTAAAAATAGCGCAGCAGCCCTTCCTCTGTATTTTCTGTTCATTATACTGAAACATTCTTCTTTGTTTTCCTCTCCCTGCTGAAGACCCAGTGGTCTCAACCTTGACTGCATGCTATTACCACCTCGAGGGCTTTAACAATTCCTAATGCCCAGATCTCCCACTGGACCAATTAAATCAGGACCTATGGAAACGGGACCCAGGTCTCAGTAGTTTTTCAAATCCCCCAGGTGATTCCAGTGTGCAGCCAAGGTGGAGAACCCCTGCACTAGAGCAATAGTTTGAAACCCTGGGCACACATTAGAATCATCCAGGGGGCTCTTAAAAAATGCTGATGCCACGTCCCACCCCTAGAGATTCTGGCTTAATTGGACTAGGCTGGGGCCAGGGCAGCACTGGTTTTTAAAGCTCCCCAGGTGAGTCTAATGTGCAGCCAGGTTTGAGAGCCACAAAACCAAAGAAGGAAAGAAGAAATCTTTTTTCCTTTTTCCCCCCTGGGCAATAAAATTGCTAAAGTGCTGTTACCTGGCATGTCTATACACACAGCTAGAACAGTGGTTCTCAGCCTAGGTGGCACATCAGAATCTCCTAGGGGAGTTTTAAAACTTTTTAATTCCTGGGCCCTCCTCCCTGAGATTTTAATTCGATTGTTCTGGGCCCAGACATCATTCTGTTTGCTTGTTTTTAAAACTTCTTTATGATTATTATGTACAGCCAGAGTGGGGACCGCTCACTGCATAATAACAGTAATAATGATAATAATGGTCTATAAAAAGTTATAACTGTTCTAGTAAAAGACCATGTTAGTTCAGGAGGGGGCAGGTTTTATTTACGCCAGAGGTGTTAAACGTCAGTGTTTATATCTTTTTCTATTGTTGTTGTTAATTCGGTGTACTTTCTGCATCCATAAAGAATGATCTCATTTAAGAATAGGGCCTGCTCATTCCTTGCCTACTTTTTACTGTCACCCGACATAATAGGAGGTGTCTGGAAGTATTACAGATCCATTCACAGTGTGGTGTAAGGTATCAAAGTCTAACGTCACCTGCTTAAGGCTGTATCCAACGTCCTATTTAAATTGCTCAGCCTTTTCTGTCCTCTCCGTGCCCTACCCATCAGTCTTTTTGTGAAGATCTTGAACGGGTGGCTTGGGGTTGTGTCAACAAAACAACCAGCCTAAGTGTGTTATGGCTGTGACAGATGTTCCAGGCGATCCGAGTGTACCCTGCACGTTAGGAGCCGTGGCTGCCACGCGGCTCACTTCTCCCCCTCTCTGTGGAGGCAGCAGGCAGAAGGCACCCGAGGACAGGAGCCTGCCTCTCTCCTCTGCACACCACAGCTGCTACCGGCACGGAAGCTGCTCCGACAGCAACGTGCACACACACTGCGGGCGGGGATCTAGCCCAGGCTGGGCACTGGCTGATGTTGGGGAGGGCAGACTCTCTCTAGAGGGGGTGCAATCGCCTCCTCCCTTGTCCCAAGACGGTCCCCCAGCTCTGCCATCTGCACTCTTACCACGTCAGGGTTCCCTGAAATTCCTTCCAACTGGCCTCAAGGGGCCGTGAGGGGATCGCACACAAGACCACACGCTCTGTGCTGCCTGCTCATGGAAGGCAGCGTGGGACCCGCCTGTGTGGCTTGCTGGGACACAAACCCCACATCGTCCACTTCTCACAGGGTATCTCTCCATCTTCCTTTATACCTCCAGAGCTATTTCTTTAGATGGAATTTGATCTAAAAGACCAAGATGTAAAGACGTTGGAAAGCAGAATCCTGGTTGAAGAGCGAGGCCCCCAAACACTTCTGTGAACCCCTCTGCATAAGTTGAACACTCTATTGACCTACTCTGCATGTTGAGGAGAGCCCGTGGCTTATCGGTGGCCCTAAGTTGTATGATAAAGATGTTGCTCTGAATTCAGGCAGGCCTAGCATGGGTCTATACGCCTAGGAGAGGCCCGTATGCCTTGGAACACAGCCTCTCCCCCGCCCTTCCTGAGCAACAAAGGTGGTTGCTTTAAAGGCTGCCGGTGATTCCCCACAGACATGGACTCTGCAGATTTTAGAGAGCTTTGCAAAAACAAGAAAGGCTACCCCTTCTTTTCTCTACTATCCACCCCTGCAGAGGACGTGCAAAGACAGCAGAGGGGAAGAGCGTATATCGGTACCCAGGTGCACATAATCAAGGTTAGAAAAACCCAATCTCTTTGCTCAGACTGCTTATGCTTGCAGTTTTCCAAGGTCCAGTGGAAATTTTTGATATGGTTGTTAAATAACAGCGAACAGTCGGAAGTATAGTCTAGAACACGAAATTAGGTCAGAAATTTAAGAGAATGAATTGATTCCTTTTCTCTCTGATATAAAAACAAGATACCAAGAACAACCCAGAGTTTCTCAGACTTGGCACTGTTGGCACTCTGGGCAGGAGTTATTGGCGACTGTCCTGTGCATTGGAGGATGTTTAGCAGCATCCCTGGCCTCTACCCACTAGATGCCAGTAGCACCCGCCAACAAGTTGTGACAACAAAAAATGTCTCCAAACGTTGTCACGTGTTTCCTGGGAGGCCAAATCTTCTGAACTATTGCTCTCATCAGTTGGCTTGGAAGGCTAAAGACTATTTTCCAAGCCTATTTCAGGCCATAGGCTGAGGAATAAAAATCCTTTCTGGGCTAGAAGAGAGTGATGTTTTTCAGAGCCTGAGGAGAGGACATTAGAGTAAGCTACTAATGGGCTTTTTCTGAGAAGGGACCAGATTCTGGCCCATCATCCTACAGGCTAAGGCCCCTGACAGGGCGTTGTCTGGAGGATGGGATAATAGAAATCTATATAATTTCAAGGTTCCAAAGGAGAGGACCCTGGACCTCAATTCTGTAGTGTAACTTGGGAAGGCTTCCATGTTAGGACTGTTCTAGAGTTTCTCATGCCGCCTTGTGTATGAACAGCAGCTAAGGTGTCTATGCCCTGGAGAGGGCCATGGAAAGAGGGCTGGAAGACCCAAAGGGCCCAGAGAGATGGGAGGATGGAGGCCAAGGCTTAATGGTGGAAGGCTAAAGCCAAGAAACAAACAAGATCTATCCCATCAGAAGTGGATGTCACCGAGGGCAGAGCCTGAAGACCTGACACTCTCTCCCCACCAAAGCCTGGAGGAGCAAGGCCCCACCCTGACTTTGGATCACCCGTAAGACGTGGAGAAGTGGAGGGGAAAGCCCTGAATTGACAGAGGACATTTGCTCTGATGAAGTCTCCCTTGCATTTTATTAGTATTTTTTCCAAGACACTAAATAGCATGGGGTTGAAAAGATAGTTTTTGTTCAGTTTTAGACAATAGCTGAATTTTCGCACCCCCGAATTTGTGAAATTTATGCCTGCTGAAATTTGCTTAAGCCAGCATTTCTGATCTCGGTTGACAAAGAGGACTTTCTTTTTTTGAGAAATATCTATGACTGACCATTAAAATGAGTGTCCCTCTGAATACAGTTTGGGGAATGCTGGCTTAAAGTGTAGACAACTCGTGCCCTTCCCATAAAACCAACCGATAAACAAGTCCATTCTTGGATCATCATGCGTATTATCAATGGTGAATTATCTCTGTTGGGCATTCTTGTTTTTATTAGACACAAGTGTTCAGAACTAAGAGTTAGAGAGTTGTGCTCTTAAATTTAGGCCTACAAGGAAAAATTCTCGGTGTTCTAACAGTGTGAGGCCAACCACGCCCCTCTTTGAAGTAAAGACAAATGACATTCCCGGGAGAGCCATTGGTGCAGGTCTGCAGACCCGGCTCTGGTGGTAGTCGGACCGGCCTCAGAGCCCGGCATCCCACCCCAAGAGCTGCAGAGGGAGAGGTGAAGCTCTGCTCTACCCTCCTCTCTTCACTCTCCTCTCCCTCTCCCTCTGGAAACCCTGCCCAGAATCTCCAGAGTCCCCCAGAGTGGGAGAGAAAATTCAAGAGCCCACAGTCGCGAGTCCTGGATGCAGTCCTAGGCAGCAGATCCTCTAGGCTGAGGTCTTCTGTGGTCAGAGGAAGGCCTAGGGCAGTGGTTCTTCATGGGGTGGTTCTTTCCCCAGAGGCCATTTGGTCATCTGTGGGGACCCTGTTCATCTTCATGTGGATGAGAAGTCCTATCAGTATGTGTGGGGTGAGACTAGGGTTGGTAAATGTTCTAAAATACTACAGACAGTCCAGCATGACAAAGGATTCTTGCAGTATCCCCAACAGCTTTGGAAAGTTCTACCAGAACAGGCAAAAAGCCCATTTACAGTTGTCTGAGGAGCCTAGACCCTCACTCCATTTAACATTAAGGGCTTTTGGAAAAATTTTTAATGTACCTTAAACCTCCTAGGAATGAACCTAAAGAACATTTTTCTTTGTCTTGTTTAGAATTTTATCAGGTATTCACCTATTTCAAAAAAAAATCACGTGACATACAGTGATGCTGCTTGTGACACTTGAAATGCCAATATATTATATTTCCACCTATTGCATTTGTGGTGCATCTAGGACTAGATGCAATTTTACAAGTAATCATGTCTTCTAGAAGTCTTGGATCTGGACGTTTGTATATTTAAATGCAGATTGTTATA
>NW_012138303.1:923099-938517 GCF_000956105.1 Propithecus coquereli
TTTCTAATTCTCACTGTGCCTTCTAAATTTTCTAGGACTTTTAAAACATACTCACCAGAGAGTCAGTAGAATCAATAGCTCATTGTACAAATTCTCTGTTTTTCTGTGCAAAATGTGGTTTTTAACCAAGTTTTAATTTCCTTTTTGTCACATCTATACAGCTAATCATACCTAGGCTGCTACATTTTATTACTGTCCATAGTCTGCACATTATTTATTAGTAGTACCTTTGGAAATTTGGATACAAATCCTCTATGTCACTAAAATCAACCAAACATTCTATCGTGTGGGTCGAGGGGTGGACAAAGGGATGCAGAACATAATAGGAAGTGATTTTGGTAATTGTTACTCTCAATTATTGGCTGTTGTCCTTTAGCAAACAATTATTTCTATTCCAAAGCAGGGATTGTCAAACCACCAAGTCCAGCTGGCTGCGTTTTAATTCTGTATTGTTCTGTTTACTACTCCATTGTCTGTATTGCATATAAAGTTTTATAGGAACACGGCCACATTTACTTGTTTACGCGCTGTCTGTGACTGCTTTCATGCTAAAATGACAAAACAAAGTAGTTGTGACAGAGATCATATAGCCACAAACCTAAAATATTTGCCATCTGACCCTTTACAGAAAAAGTTTACCAACCCTCATCCTACAGAAAGTAGATGAAGGTATTTATATATTCCTTTTTTGTGAGAGCATTTAGTGGTAACCCCATACGTAACCTTTGCCCTTTTATCGCCACCATGAAAACCCTGCACTTCCCCACAGGTTAGGTGAGGACTCTGCTGAATAAGGACTGATAATAGTTTTCAGCACTTACAACATAAGCAACACTGCACTAAGCATTTTATATACATTATCTCATATAATCTTCACGGCAGCCCTGTGAACTAGATATTATCATCCTCATTTTGCAAATGAGTAAATGTGCATTAGGAAGTTAAATAACTTGTCTAAGTTCACAGAACTCTTAAGTGGCAAAAATAGGAATTTGCTTCAATTTCTCTCTCTTTCCTGGGCTTTATCGCAGCGAGTACCCTGCATATTTTCTATAAGCACAATTGAGAAATGGAAAATGGTCCCTGGCTTCGGAAGTAGTATCTCGCTTCCTGTAACGGGCCTCAGTTTGTCAGCCCTCTGGACAAAAGCATTTCCAAGCACACAGATCTAGTTTCCTTCCAGAGAATCAAGCAGACTCTGTACTTAAAATGGATGCTGTGAGGTCCACTCTGGAGCCATTGATGGGCTTTATGTCTCAGACGCGCTTCCCAGGATTCATTTTCTGAGAGATTTTAATTTCCTCTTGAAGCATACCTGAGAAAGAGTTCTGCCCAGAAACATCTCTTGACTACTGTGGGGTTCTAGTATACACTTCGTTCAAGTCTCTCCTTTACGTAAGACCAGAACAGTTGATGGGACTGTAGAATATTAAAGAAATACTCCTTCCTGGCCCCATCTGTCATCATTCGAGTATTTGCATTTCACAAGCAGGATGAACTGCCCGGTGAGAACGCTGCTGCTGACATCACAGGGCTGCCGCCACAGGCCCCCCTGGCCCTGAGATGCTGGGAGCTCTTCCCTGACACATCATGGCATCGCCTGCAGCAAGCGAAACCCTTGATCTGTTAGTAAGGCCAACTTGACTGCAATAGAACTCGCTGGATGGACCTTTCAGAACCTGAGTCCACTTGTTCCCAGGTGCACCAACTGATTTGTGCAAATAAATTCACATCAACTCGCAGTTGTTTGACTTCAACAGGTTATTTTCAAAAGAGCCAGGTATTTGATGCAATTCAAATTTCTTCATTTCCCTTGAAGCAATTTGTTTGAAAAAATAATATATTTTTTAAGACTCTTCATAATGGAATAAAATAATACTGCCCTCTGGGGCTTTTCTCTGCTCCTAGATAAGTCAAGTATTATTTTAAATCTCTTCTGAATACAACAATACTCCATTAACCTGCCTGATCTAAAGACAGGTCACTAGGGCTGAGTAAGTTAAAAAATAGAATTTTTGAAGTCCCCAACTATAAAGTGAATTACCCAACAGATGCAGCAGGTTCTGAAGGAATCATTAAGAACTATTTAGCTAAATATCAGCTGTGCTAACAAGTTCCACAAAACAGATTTCCGTGACAATGTGCATTCTACAGTGGCCCGAAACACACATCATACCACAAGCGTTCTATCAGCTAATTAATACAGGCTGAGAGCTTTAAGAAAATGAAATTAACTGAATAAGATTCTCATAACTGATCTCCCTACTTAAATATCACAAAGAAGAGCTATTTGCATAGCTCAGAGAACACTGTGTCTCCATTTGACTTTGTTTTGGCCTCTGAGGACAAGAATCATTCCATGGTTGTCTCCCTCTTGCCCTTTCAGCAACTCTCCCAGCAAATATGCTTATAGAGCAGTTCTTTGATTCTACTGCCACAGCCTGAGCAATGAGCATTCTCAACTTACAAAAGTCAGTCCTGATCTTCTGCAGAGATATTCACTCATTCATTCTTTCGACAATAATTATTGAGCCTCCACTGTGTACCAGGCACTCGACGTGTGATGTGGATGGCCACTGCTGCCTTCACTCCTTCATGCATCTCAGTCGTGCTGGACAGCATCTGCCAGTCAGCACAGCTCTGCTTGGGGAAGCTCCTGAAATTCAGGTAAATGAATCTCAGAAGCCTTCTAATGTTGAGCTGCCATCCCATGAGCAGTTTATTCCAATCCCATAGTGGCCTTTTGAAGCTGTAGATAGGCAGTGCCAAAACTTCCTAGCTCTAAAAACGTCTGAATCAGAAAGTTGCACTAAATAGATTCCATGCATGTGCATGTGAGCACGTCCCAATCCCTCCCTCCAAACCAGAGATGTCCTGGCAAGGAGTCTGGCCTGATCATGACAATGTTGTCAAATAAGTTCATGTTAAAATTAATTTCCTTCTATTCCTATATCAGACTCACCCACCCCAGAAGTAATTATGGGTTGCATACCTTTCTTCCTCTGGCTTATCATTTGGGGAAGGAATGGTGGAAGTGTGTGGGGCTGCCGGGAGTTTAGTCTTTAAGTGTAAACTCAATATTCAAATACTCTAGACATACATATAGTCTTTAAATTGTTCATAACCTAGTAAGAGAAATAGCCAATGGACAATTGCAATCCAGTGTGATAGATCAACACTAGAATGATGCTATAAAGCCTACTAGGTGCATGAAGAATGGAGTGATCATTGCCGCCTTGGCTGGAGGATTGGGAATGATTTCTCAGAGGGAGGGATGAAGCACTGAGCCCTGGAAACATGTTCACCTGGGAGGACAACGGTGGGGTAGGGGCCCAAATGAGCATTTCAGGCAGAGAAATTAACATGGTAAAGTTCCCAGTGAACCAGGATGGTAAGGTCAGGACTGCATTGGTCATTTAGTACCACTGAGGCATCTGGTACAAGGCAGAGAAATGTCAGAATGGGGTTCAATAGATACGTGGGGACTGCATAGCAAAGAGCAAAACTTAAGTTATTATATTAAGTAAGTATGCTAGGCTCTTTGAACAACATTGTCTCTTAGTCAACATTGCATTACCCATAGCACCAAGCAGGGTGCTTGCTCTTATTAGACGCTTGTTAGTTACTTATTCAGCTGTTGAGCAAAGTACTAAAACAATTATTTTTTAATCATTTATTGACTTTTTTCTATACAATTAGCAGGATCATCAGTATGATAAATGGAATCTGGTCATTCATGGTTCCTAACACACGGAAAGCAAGACACATTCAAACAATGGTGTTCTTGGAGTAAGTTGCCAGTCAGTGACTTGTAGGATAAGATACACAAAAAGGGATGGAATTGGATCTGTGGGAGGAGAACTGTATGGAGGGATATTGGGGGATGGTTGCTTTTTTTTTTTTTTTTGAGACAGAGTCTCATTCTGTTGCCTGGGCTAGAGTGCCAGGGCGTCAGCCTAGCTCACAGCAACCTCAAACTCCTGGGCTCAAGCAATCCTTCTGCCTCAGCCTCCCGAGTAGCTGGGACTACAGGCATGCGCCACCATGCCCGGCTAATTTTTTTCTATATATATTTTTAGTTTTCCAGATAATTTCTTTCTATTTTTAGTAGAGACGGGGTCTCGCTCTTGTTCAGGCTGGGCTCGAACTCCTGAGCTCAAGTGATCCTCCCGCCTCAGCCTCCCAGAGTGCTAGGATTACCAGCATGAGCCACTGCACCTGGCCAAGGGGATGGTTGGTTTCTAAGGAGCAAGAGACTAGAACATGACGGAAGGGTGCAGTACCTGTCCAACTCTTAGACTCTCACTGCCCAATAGAATATGATATGAGCCACTTACATAATGCCTTAAAAAGCCAAAAGAAACTGATAAAATTAAGTTTAATGACACTTTATTTAACCCTTTAATACCCAAATTATCATTTCAATCTATAATCAATATAAAATTATTAATGAAAAATTTTACACTCTTTTTTAAAAATTGTCCCCAAACATCAGTGTATTTCACATTGAACATGTTTCAATTTGGAGTAACCCCATTTCAGGTGCTTAATAGCTACACGTGCCTGACGGAGACTGCGTTGGACAGTGCAGTCTTAGTCCATCTTCAGATAACCTGCAGACAGAGATCACCGAAATGCTTCCATACATGTGGTTGATCAGCAGGTCATTGTCCTGTACTAAAGATCAATTACTTTCAAATGATAAAGTGAAGGCCAATCCTTGTTTTCTGGCATGTAGGGGTGGTGGTACCCTGCTGCATGCTGACTCTCATGATGGCTATTAACTCTAACAAGAGGCCATAGAGGGACACTAAAAAAATAAATGCTGATATTTTTGAGCACTTATTATGTGCCAGACACTTCCTGTGGATTATCACATAATCCTCACAACATCCATATGAGATAAATGCTCTCAGTATCTTTTTTTTTTTTTTTTTTTACCAATAAGGAGTTGAAACTATTCCAAAAAGTTGCTCACCCAATTGCATAACTGACTAGAAGGGCAAGGACCTGATTTAAGCCCAGGCACATGACGCTGGGTACCTCACTTTCCTGCCTCCCAGCCAGCATGAATGCCTTTGGGAATGAGCCCACGTCTTTCACACAAATGATGTTGGTTCTATTCAACCAAATTCAATCCAACAAACCTTCCCACAAATAAACTCAACAAAGCCACAGCAGACAAACATTTTGCCCAAGGTCTGGGTAGAAAGAAATTATGAAGGCACTAAACCTGTTCTGGGAGCTTGTAATTTAGTGAGAGAGACACAAACATGAGGAACTGAAAACTATGCAATGTATCAGTGTTACTAAGGAGGTAGAACTCAAGTTCCAAGGAGGAAGAGTGTGGTCAGTTCAACTGGAGGAAACTGGAGAAGGTTTTCTAAGCAAGATCCTCAGAGCAGCACTCGGATGGGTTCCCCTGATCTAGATTTCAGGTAACAACTTTTCATTATTCAACAAAATGGGTCCATTTACACAATAGACATGCATGAGTAAAATGGAACCCATGAATTAATTTCTCCTCCACCTTAAGGATCTCTTTCCTCTGGTACAGTGTTTTTGTATACTCAGAAAATTAATTAGGTGAGTTGAGACCAGCATTTATCTCAATGAAATAAATTAAAGCAAGAAAGAACGAGAGGGACCAGGGGCAGTTCTGGCCTCAGGATTCCTATCTTTCTTGGTGGCCAGACTTTTTTCCTAGTAGAAAGTCATGTCCAAGATGTCAGACGTCGATCCTCTGTGTTTTGCACCGAGCAAGGATAAGCGTTATTTCATGAGAATTTTGCTTTAACATATATATTGGTGTAGTGGGATGCAACATAACATGCATTTCATACTGTGGGTACGGTCATAACAGTTTGAAAACCACGGCTCTGTCTGTGTGTGATGGTTTAGGAGTCACTACCTTCATTTCGCTCAACATTGGCCTGGCAACCTCTCCTCCTCTCTCTCTCAGCACTGCTATCGGCTGCCCTTCATTTTGGTACTGCCAGCTTTGCAGAACGCCTGGACACAGCTCTCTTGATTCTAGCATGCTGTGCCCTCTGCCACGATGCCTGGGGGTGAGGGGTGGATGTGGGGTGGCCACACCTCCCTGACCGCCCCACTTCTATTCTCCATAGATCCTCTCCCCAAGCCCCGTAGGTACACGATCCTTGACTGAAAAGTTGAGGTTCCCATAGAAGCAAAAAAATCTTGACTTCCCCTTAGTCCATGAGAGAAGCACTCCAGATGTTAAAATATTTCACAGGGGGCTCATTGACTGTCAATCTTATTTCTTGGTTAGTCTGCTCTTCTCTATAAGAATATCTTCTTCTGTAACGCCCACCACGCCAATGGCCATGCCACCATTCAGGCAAGCTTACAGGAGCAGATCTCGGCTGGGATTCATATCCTTGCTGGCAGCTGAACCTTTATTCGAGTCTGAGTTTCCATTACGGAATCATGCCCAAATTTTTAGGCAGGGTAATACACATAGGCACCCTGCGTGTGTGTGTGTGTGTGTGTGTGTGTGCGTGTACGTGTGCATGAACCAACGAGTGAGTGAGAGAGAGTGCAAATGCACATATCTGTGTGTGTTTGTACACTGTGCCCACCTGTAAAGGTTTTGACATTCCCTGTCCTGTGGAGTTACTCAGGGCAGGCGCAGGCAGGCTAAATCATCGCATCCATTTGGAGTCGTGAGTTGCCCACCTACCTCCAGATTCTTTCATCAGTTGATGATAACTACTGGATCAAACAAGTTTAACCCTCCCCTGCCCTGACACACATACACACTTCCCAAAGACCAACACTAATCACCTGAATACTAAAATTTACACTAGTGGTTTTCAAATGATACATGCGTTAGAAGGATTTCTGGAGCTTTCTAAAATTTAAATTCTTGGGCCTCCAGGGAATTTTGGTTTTAGAGGCCTGAGCAGGGCCTAGGAATGTGAATTATAATAAACACACCAAGCAATTCTGATGCAATCTTACTACCACCCTTTGAAAAATATTACTGTACTTTTCCATTTTCCCAATTTCAGCCTCTACAACTGGCAAGGCCACCTCTCTGCAATGGAGTCAGCACGCCACATCATTTTGCAGTGTTTTTGTTCCTGTTTTCATCTCTGGTCTGTAGCTCCTCTGCTCCTTGCCACAAGGCCTACCTAGAAGAAGAATCAAATGGACTGTTTGCGGAGCTATCACCCTAAGTGGTAGCTTCATAAAACAACACACCACTTTGGGATCTTGAAATCACCACCTATAAGCACTTGATTAAATATGTGCACCAAAGTCTTTCTCCTCCTGAACTTCTTCCTTGGGGTGGAAGTGAGGTGTATCTTGGGGGTAGGGTGTCTGAACTTCCTGCGATAGTTATGTACCTTCTACAAGTTACTGGATCCATTCGCTCTCATTTAGAGACACAGATGACTTGGGAAGACTTGCAGGACTGGGTTGTTAAAAGCCACCTCTGCAGAGGGTCATGACCAGCACCAGGCACATAGCTGCCCGGGGTGGTCATCCTTCTGTGCACGGGTGGGAGAGCAAACAATTTGCAACATTAGTGAGTCTATATATAGGAATAGAAATCTGAGAAGGCAAGCCTTGGCCGGAGGGGAGACATGAAAGCAGGGTTGCCGTTCTTCTAGGTACCTGGCCAGTCCTCTGTGCTCTGAGTAGCTGCTCTGCTTGGGTTAATTTACACTTGAACATAATAAAATCCAGTCCTCTACCAATCCTCAAGCCAATGGAATGGTAGGTCTCTAAGATTGCTTCTCTCCTTTCTTCACACTTTACTCCATGACTTTATAACCTTTGCCAAACGCTGCTTTCCCCTTGTTCTCCCTTTTCCTCAGTGTTCAATCTCATTCTTGGTCTCTAGAGGAGAAGGCTCTACCCCTTTCCCAGGTGACTTTCTCTCAGCATCGTCCCAGCCCCTCTCCATAGCCAGCTCCAGGCACCCAGTTCTCGTGGTCCCCATGTGTTTATAGAGTGCTATCCTGTGATTAAACACCTTTTGCGGTTGGACCGCCATTTGTCACCTTTTAAACAATGCTTTCTAGCCTTTTATGGTCACATGGTTGCCCTTTTCTGTGGTCGAAGCAGTAGTCCGGATGTTCTCTTCTTACGTAATTACAAACAGGGACTGAACAGTCCACCGACTGTCCCAGTCACAAAGGCCTCCCTCCTGTCCCTTGCTCGTCCCTGGATGCTCTTACTCTAGGGCCTGTGCAGTGGCGATTTGCTCTGCCTGCAAAGCTTCTTCCAGATGTCAGCCTGGCTGACTCCTGGCCTCCCTCAAGTCTTTGCTCAACTCTCGCCTTCCCAATGAAGCCTACTCTAACCACTCTCTAAAAAGGCAACCCCACCACAGTCCTGATCCCCTGATGGTGCCATTTATTTTTTGTACTTATTACTTTTTTGTTGGCTGTTGTTTCTTGTCTGCCTTCTCTACTAGACTGTAAGTTCCACCAGGCCAGGAATTTTGTTGTGTTTTGAACACAGAAGTGTCCCTGAGCACTTAGACCAGATCATGGCACATAATAGGTGCCATATGATAGTTGTCATAGAATGAATAAAAATGCCCTTGAAGATATGGTTTCTGCATCTACTCTAGCAATGAAGAGAACGTACGTGGGAAGGACTCGGTGAATTTTCATTAAGCTTTAATTGTATCTTTATTACTAGTTTCATAATAACCTATGGATATCACACAATGTAAATTGAAGGGTTATTTTCTAAACCAAGAGACAGTATCAGAGGAGGCAGTGCCATCGTCACCCGGCATACCTCTGACTGTGTTGTGTCTCCCTCCTCTTTCTGCCAGGCCGTTTCTCAGCACAGCCTTTGCATCCTGCCATCCTCCACACACGGCCACCCCGCCGTCCATGCTTCACCGCTGAATTAATGAAACAGGTGGGCAGGATTTCCCACCTCACTCTTGAAGTTGAAAGACCATGATGCCAGTACTTGGGATACCATGTAAGAACTGCTGTTATTATAGGTTGACTTATACGAAATTGCCATTTTCTTGTAAGCCAAAAATGATCAAATGTCAGCAATTTCTTATGGTTCAACCTAACAGATCGTTAATCTGATGCAGTAGTGAATAGAACCAAGATAATTAGACAAAACAGACTCATCGGTGAAGAAATCCAGGCTCTTCGTTTTGCTCCACTTGAGCCAGTTCTCAGCTGGTTGATAGGTGCCATGATTCAGGGTCTTGAGCATGTGTCCCATGCCTCTTCCCTCTGAGCAACAGCGGACCCAGATCAACGTCCCTTCCCAACCTTTACATGCCATCACCTAGATCAGGGGCCCATAAGATTTTCAGACAGTGAACCACTTTGGCAGTGCCCAGAGACCTTGGAGACCAGTAAATCCACCCCTATTCATCAACCTACATGGGCAACCCAGACACTCTCCAGAATAAATGACACATGAGAAGATGCCCACTCCTTTGGATAAGACACCAGGAGGCCATGTCTGGATTTCATAAAATATTAATACAAACCAGAAAACAAATGCTAATATGCCCTTGTCACAAAACACATGACATCTGGAGCAGCTTAATGAACTGCAAATAGATTGCAGATCCCATTTTGAGAACCACTGATTGGCAGTGAGTAATCATATCACTGTTTTGATGAGCTGTATCTCCCCTTTCAGTCTGATTCCCTGGGCCACACTCATTCATTCAGCAAAGATTGACTGGGAACCGAGGCTGCAGAGCATCGTGGTTAAGAGCAAAGACAATTAAACCAGACTGTAGGTTTGAATCCCATCTCTGCCATTCACTGACTACAGGACCTCAGGGAAGTTACTAGACTTCTCTGTGCCTCAGTTTCCTCATCTGTTACATGGAGATAATAACGCTTACTTCATAGGTTTGATATGAGGACTGAATACATGAACATGGGTATTTTAAAAGTGCTTTGCATAGTACTTCACATACGGTAAGCACTACATAAATGTTAGCTTAAGTGTTAGCTACAGTTATTACGATGTGTCTGCATCTTTAGAACACTCAAAATGTCCAGAAAAATGCAATGTAGGAAGATGACAGGGGCTCCATGAGTGACCCACCTATGTGAGGAAATGTGGCTGGATTATCATAATTGCACCGAACTGACCTGTCCTTATGTCTACAATTCACCATGTAAACAGACCAGTGCAGTGAGGGAAACATTAGACCAGTTGTTTGATGCTGTGTAGATATATCCCCCAAAGTGTTACTTACGTTTAATTGCAAGTATGGTTTAATTAATTGTGGCTGCAGGGATATATTTTAAATCATCCTCATGTAAACCATTATAATGGTTAATTCTCAATTTTCTGGAAGGAAACAGGAATCCCTACCAGAGCAACTGCTTGGGTTTAAAATAAGGTCCTACTCATGCTTCTATTACCCAAATAAACCCCACTCCACAGAGCAATGGGGAGTATTTCCAAATTAATGCTGCCATGGGAATAGCCATTTAATATTTTTGCATAGAAAATTTCTTCTGTTATTATTCAAGCATCAGTTGGGAAACAACGTCTTGATCTGAGCATGCTTTGATGATGCAGGAATTTACAGCTATGAGCAGAGAAACATCCATTTTCTTCAACAAATTTGGTGGAAGCAGAAAAACACGCAGTAAATTAAACCTGATTTGCATGACATTGTGCAGCATGCAGTCTTTCCTGTGAGGCAGGGAATGCTCTTTGACTGAATTTTTCTATTTCTCTACGTTTGGGTGGTATTCTGGGAACAATCGAGGAGCCCTCTGTTGGCTAATTAACACCTGTAAATTCACATTGCCTGGTGTCTTCCTTATATTGCAGAGGTAATGAGCCCAAGTCCTGGTAGGGTTGTATTTTTATTAAAATTTCTTTGTATCTTTTTCTTTTCATGTTAGATTGCTACATGTTTAACCCTTTAATGCCTGTCATATTCTGTCTTTATCCTGGGAAATAAAGCAGAAGTTAGAGAATTATCACTGTGTTGCTAAGAGGGAGAAATCAAACACCCAGGGAAGTGGTGACTGGTGAAATATAGGTTCTAACTATTTGGTGACATAATAGTTACAGATTGAAATTCCAGCTAATTCATATAAAGACTCATGAATCCATTAACAGATATTTCTTGAGTAACACATGGTGATAAAGGCAAGGTGGTTTGCAAGAGGAAAGACATAGCCACTGCCCCCAAATCACAGTCTGGCAAGAGAGACAACAGTAAATAAACACAAACCTGGCTGATACATCAAAATATGCTCATGGCATTATGGAAAAATAGAGAAGGGAGAAGCTCACCTATCCTGAGGGATCACAGGCTTCTCAGGGTAGATCAGGCTTGACTAGAATGTTAAAGAAGGCTCAGAGTCAGCTGTGGGGCAGGGGTGGGAAGCACTTCAGAAGGAAGAAATAACATATACAAATGCTCTGTTAATGGAGAATGCATTATGTGCACACAATTCCATGGAGAGTTCTAGTGATCCCTTCCGTGGTAGGATGGCTCCAGTGGGAAAGGCCAGCCCACTCTGGTGACCCTGCTCTGTGAGACTGAAAGGCCATTTGGCTCTAATTCCTAGTTACTCAAACCTGCTCTCCAGTGTGGGCTATGTTACTTCCTTAATGGAAACTGACTGCTGACTTATTGAACAACTGTGCCATCAGTGTGGGTAACACACCTGTGTTGTGAGGATGTTGGCCACTCTGTGCATAGTCACCCATCCCTGAAACCTCTGGAATCACATGTCACCATCAAGGAAAGACTCAAGACACAAGTGATAGGTAAACTGCACCAAATCCTTCCAGTCTGACTAAGAATCAGGGCTCTTACAATGTCTGCTTACAGACATTGATGATGGTGTCCGATTCCAAGGGAATTAGAATATACTCAAAATGATGCAGGCTGGAGTCTGTTGTGTGTTGATGCCCCAGGCCCCACTGTTGACCAGCCTCAAACTTGCATCATTCTGAATGGACATTGTTAATGGGCACCTCTTTTTTGAGAAATTAACAATGATGGAGACCCTACTCAGAGAAGTTAAAGGGCCATATGAAGAGGTTGATCCTATTGACTGCTGGCCACCATAACAAATAGGTTCCCAAATGTATAATGGCTCTAACACAGTACAAGTTTGTTTGTTGATGTAGAACAGTGCTGAATAGGGTGATGGAGTGGCCCTCACTCATGCAATCGTTCAGGGACCTGGGCTGATGGAGGATGTGCCATCTTCATATCTATTCACATTGGCTAGAACTCAGTCACACAGGCACATCTAATTGCAATGCAGTCTGGGAATGTAATCTAGCTATGTGCAAAAAGAAAAGGAAAACATGGATTTTAGGTAACAGCTAGCAGTCTTCCACAATCCTCCACCCCACGCCACTTTCTGCTACTAGACCTTACCTGGATTTTGTGCATGGCTCGATAATCATCCTGAGCACAGGACCATAGTTAACTGCTATCACTGCCTGCCAGCCATGTGGCCATGTGCTCCACCCTTACAGTGCTGGCCAGATGATGTGACGGTTCATGGTTGATGGCCAAGACCATAAAAATAAGTTAGAGAAGATTCTCTGTGATCTCATGCCTGGAGGTCCACATTGTTTTAAAACAATAGAACATGAAGCTTTTGTCTGCTTTATTTGTTCATAGTTCTGTATAGCATTATAGTTGGACAAAGAGTTCCAAACAAGTACAACATTTTGAAAATAACTGGGCTAGATTTCCAAATTAATTTCTATGAGGCTTAGACATAGGTTGTGTCAGAGGAATGACCTTGAAAGTTGTGATTGAATAGTCAGCCAGTCACAAGAGATATTTAGAATTCCATTTTAAGAGATGAAAGCATATGAAAAGAATGCAAGATTCTGACACATCCAAAAGTCTTTCGAGTTAACTAGAGAATGCATTCCTGTATTTTAAGAAACAAAGAAAAGTAAAATCCAACCAAGCAAGCCTGGGTCGAGAATGCAGTCTTACTTGGTAAACGGAATAATAACGTAATATGTTATTTGACCATAGGGATGCGGGCTAAACAGTCTATGAAGCCACTGCGTTGAAGGGTTTTGGTATAACCATTGTACGTGGAACTAGACATGCCCTATGTACAAGTGTTCACTGTTTCAGCTGACACTTTGGGCTGTCCTGTAACCTCAACTGGATCAGATATTATCCACCCAAACTGTGTGGGTAACGATTGTTTATTTACTGTGTAAGCATCTTTCAAAATTCAGAGAATTTAGAATTAATTACTGAAATGGTTAAAAGACCAGAACCATACTATTAATGTCTTCGTGTCATGAATCTAGGAAAATTTGAAATTTTAGTTACTAGCAATGTTTAAGTACTAATAATGACCTATTAGAACAATGGTATAGCTTTGTAACACCAATATAAAATGCACAATTGAGTAATGATTTAGTCTTGTAATTTTTAGTTGAAATCTTACTAATTTTATATACAGTGTTTAAATATTTAAGAGAACTTAAGGTTCACTGTATTTAAAAGTCCAATTTATTAGACTTATATGAATCACTTAAGTATGAAGGAAGTTTTCCAGCCAGATAATTGAAGTGTTTAAAGAGGAAATTGAATATATTAAATTTATAAATGTAGTTTAAAATTTGTAAAGGAGCTTAACCAATGTTTGAAATAGGACCAAACATTAATAAAAGCCCTCCCCCACAGAAATATGATTAAGATTTGCTAGATTTAAAGGTAAAATAATAAGATTTGTAAATTCAACTGAAAACCTTAAAGAAGGATTAAGTTTTTGGATTAACAACTCAACCAAAGAAAATATCTGATCAGAATATTCTGGCACATGAAACCACTCTCTAGGGGACACACACACACACACACATGCACACACGTATCCCTCATGATTAGCAGATTTTATATTTACAGTACATTATGAAGTTTCAGTAAATTTGTAAAAAAGAAAATAAATTCAATCAACCAAATTGTTTGATGCAACCAAACTTTAAATGGAATCAACCAGTTTTCAGATTCTTAATCCAAAGTTTTCCCAAGAGCAAACCCAGTAGTTGGAGGACCTGTTCATTCTGTGCAGTGTTCTTCAAACTTGAGCAATGTATATATTATGCTGCAGGGGTCTCCAACCTATGATGAGTTGTATAATTATTTCATTATATATTACAATGTAATGATAATAGAAATAAAGTGCATAATAAATGTAATGCACTTGAATCATCCTGCGACTATCCTCCCCTACCCCTGTCCCGTGGAAAAATAGTCTTCGTGAAAACGGTCCCTGGTGCAAAAACGGTTGGGGAGTGCTGTATAGATCCCCTTTAAAGGGAGAAAATACTCAATAATTCCTGTGTTAAGTTATTTTTATGTTACTTAAATATATTTAACATAAAACTAGATATAAACTGTTCATGGCAAGAACTCTAATTGACCCAAAAACAACTTAACCAACTAAATACAAACTCAAATACAAACATAATAAAATTCAAATGAACAATATTAATGTACTGTGATGAGTAATGTTTGACTGAAACTCAATCACAGTTTGCAACATGAGTGTAGTACTGGTTGCTGCAGCCCACGTTCCTTAGAGTTTCTCGTGCCTGTATTATTGCCTTGTGTGATGACTATTTGCACACCACTTTCCTCTATCTGAGCTACTTTGTACAGCCTGCTGTGATGTCATTTGGCCTTCATTTGGCACAAACGCATCATTTACTATTCAGTTCACCTCTGTTCTTTTCTCATTAGTAGGAGCCATTAAAGTAGTGCCACTTGGCAACAACGTAATTGCTAACAAAAGCAAATAAGCACTGAAATCTTGAGACCGTGTGTTCAATTATAAGGTAGTCATTGAGATGATCCAGAATATCCACACATTAAAGTTTGTGGATTATTCCAAAATGAAACCTGAATTTAAAACTATTATACAAAACCCATAGACTTTCATGGATCTGTAATGTGAAAACATGGTAAAGCAGGAAGAGCATAAGCTTTGAAGAAAGACAAACTCAGATTCAAATCCTAGCTTTTTTACTAACTTTTTTACCTTGTTATCTCTTTGTGTTTCTTTTACCCATTTTAAAAATAAAAGTAGCAATACCAGTCACACAGAGTTGCAATGATAATTAGAGATAAGTGTAACATTTTGAGCAAAATGGGTAAGCGCTCAGTTAAAGAGTTATTGCTATTATTAGAGATTAACTATACTTGCTACATTTGCCCAATAACCTGCTCTGAAGTTACGTGTGCATGTGTATAGGGGGTTGTGTAGTTGGAAATTTTATCTACATCAGATACAAATGAAAGATGATATAAAGCAATGATTTTCCAAATATGCCCTATGCAGCCCCAGCAGGGTTAGGGGTGGGGATAGGAGTTGGGAGACCTGGTGGGGTTCAGAGTCTCTACTCTCTCTTCAACCAGAGCAATTTTGTT
>NW_012138303.1:939862-954068 GCF_000956105.1 Propithecus coquereli
AAAAAAATCAAATGATTATAAAACCTGTTTTTTCTGCAATATAATCACAGCCAGAAGCTCTATGTGTATACAATAAAATAAGACTGTGGCACAGCTATCACATAATGTCACTCAAACATTCTTTGAAACCAGGAGAGTATAAATAAATAAATTAGTTGGAAAAAAAAAAGTCTAGCTAACATAGCCAAGGGTTGAGAGCATGCTGTGATGGAAAGACATTAAACTGAGATTTAGGAAAACAGGCCTTTTGTTTCTGCTCTCCAGTAACTAGTTAGATTGTTTTAGAAAAGTCACTAAATCTCTAAAGTCAGTCTCTTCCTATGCTAAATAGAAAGATTTCCAGGCCTATCTTTGATAACTACTTAATGTGAAAATGCCTGTATGGATGTTGTGATTCATTAGTGGAGTTTAACAAATATTTCTGGCTTTTCTTTTGGGGCATGGTAGGGTTGCACTCCCTGCTTGCTTTGAGGGTGAGTACTGCCATATGAAGTGCTTTGGCCAGTGACACATGAGCAGAAGTGATGTGTGTCCTTCTCAGGTAGAAACTTGTAGGAATTTTTATTGTTGGGTTTTTGAAATTTTGGCGTTATTACTGCAGCATAATCTAGCACATCCCGAGACAGTGTATTCGAGCACTTTGGAAAGTACTAAAAAGACTATTTAAATGCAAGAATGAAGAAAGCACTGGTTTTGAGAGTTGGAAAACATTTTGTTCTATTTAGATTTTAAAGACCTCAAAAATGTTGCCTCTTTAAGAATATCTTTTTGTTAGTAGAAAATCAAGTTGTAAATGCACAATAAAGCAGTGAGGATATGTAAGAAAAGTATAGGTAAAGTGTTCACAGGAGGGGTAGTAGCGACGTGCAGTGCCCATGCTAAGCAAGCCAAGGATTGCTTCTTGTTTCGTTTTGGGTTATTTTTGCTGGTTTGGGCATATTTTAGCATCTGTTTTTGACTGATCAGGAGAAAGGTAGGCTTGGGGTCTAGGAGAAAATATTGTTTCATGCTATCGGGAGAGATAATGCGGAGAGGAGTCTTATAGACATTATGTTTTGTTTTATCAGCTCAGTGTTTAACTCTTTTCCTTTTCTTAATTGGAATAACTTTCTGTGGGCACGTACCTCCCTGTTCCCCAGAGCACCCATACTCCCTGCACATCCAGCCCCTCAACACAGCTGTTCCCTACTTGACCCCTGAGGTCATTTAGATTCTGCAATCCTTTCACTGAAGCATGTAGATTACAGAGAGAAATGGGGGTTTAAAGTAGCAACTAAAAACTAATCTGTCTGTATAAAAGTAAGAAAAATTACAGCTCTATTCAATTAGAATGTTATTAAGACTATGAAACCGTAACAGTGCAGGCAACATGGGGAGTCACTAGAAAAGTGGGGACAGACAAGACCTTGAGGATTAGTTAATGCTTTTTCCTTTAACCCTGAAAGGAAATTTAAGAGCTGAGCAATGATTGAAAACTAACCTTTGATTAGGTTAGTTGAAATCACAACTGACTGAAATATAATATTTCTTCTGATTTTCCTTCTTATTTCTTTTTATTATGTACCCATCAAACTGCTTCTTATTTTTTGTAGTTTTAGATCCACATATAAATCAATAGGAACTAGGTCGTCTATATAATTGGCTCTTTGTCTATAACGGTAGTCCTTGGACCGTATTTTGAGAAAACTTCTTTATAGGTGTTATCTTGTAAATCCATCCCATTTAAGAGATGGCAAGAGATGTCCCCTCAACAAAGTTTCTGTGGTCAAGTACCTTTGAGGCTCTGCAAATCCCGGTTCAGTCCATGGTGCAGAGCCCTGCTTGCCCTGATGGCGTTGCCTCCCCGGGGCACGATCGGTCCCAGCTAGAGCTACTTGGAAGTTCAAAATCTCCCTTTTAAGAACTTTTCTTTTTCGCACATCCTGGATGCATTCTATCAACACATCTTGCTGCCCAAGTTTTCAGAACATATCTCAAATACTTACGGCCACTTTCTGCGAGGATCTCTGTTACTGCTCTCACCCAGATCTTCTCGTGGGGCTTCTGCTCTTATTCCTCAAGAGTCTATTTCCCACACAAAGGCCACCTGATGCTTTAACACCTCTGGCAGGTTGTACCGACTTCTGCTCCAAGCCTGCCAGGAATCTCTCACCCATTAGAATAGCATCCACACTCTTCACCATGCCTGTGAGACCCCACGTGCCCTGCCCAATGGCTACCAGCCCACCTCCTGGCTGGCCTGCTCACCCGCTCCTTCTGCGCCAGCCAGTTTCATCTCTTGCGACATGCTAGGAGCACATGCTTGCTGTCCTCTCCTCCTGGATTGCTCTTCCCTCAGACACCTGCCTGGGGCACCCCCTCAACTGTCCACACCCCTGCTCTCATGTCATCTCTTCCAAGGATCCCTACTGTCACCTGCACTCCCCTTACACTAGCTTATTTTTCAGTATTGCACTCATCGTTGCCTCACATTATGCAAAACATTCGTAATGGGATATTAAAACGAGATCCTTCCTGTCTGTGGGGTCCCAAAGCTGAGAACAATGGGTGGCTCACCGCTTATACAGGATACGCCAACTGCTGCTTTGGTATAAAAATCTACAATTAAATTGGGAAGGGATTTAAAGAGTTTTAGAATAAGGATTCCTTCAGAAACAGAAAGCCAAGTGGGAGTAAGGGAGTTGAATCTCAAGGGAACTAGTGGGGAGAATTTAGCATGTGTTTCCTGAAGTTTGAGGGTAGCTGGGGACTGATGCCCGTATTAAGAATTGAAAATAAAAACTTTCCTTCCAAAAGAGAGCTGGCTGATGCAGCTGAAGTCAGGGGCTATGGTGAGAGACAGCTCTTCCAGAGTTTGGTGAGGGGCAAGTATGTGGCTCTATTTCCCAGGCCAGATGGGGACTCCTGGCCTAGAAGGTCAAGGTGACCCTAAAAGAAGGGTAGAACAGAGGCTAAGGAAGAGACTGAGAGTGGCCAGATCAAGAAGAAAACTGCAGGTGGGAGGCCCCCCGAATGGGAGGTGGGGCAGGGAACTGCAAATGCACTATTAGGGCTGGAACATACAGAAGGCCCGACACTATCCCCCTACCATGATGCCCCCCTTGCCATTCCCACCTCCACCTAGGGAGCTTGGAGAGGCTGGCAAGTGGGGAGGAAGTGGGGCAGCAGGCTTCATGCCTGAATCAGTCTTGGGCTGAAGTCGGGAGGGGCAGGGTAGGGAGAAGCTTTGACGCAGATGAGACAGCAAAGCTTTAATCTGCTACTGGATTTTATTTTTACGTATCTTGCAAAAAAGACTCTGCACAAAATTTCCTTTGCAAAACAGACTCCTTCTTCACCTAAAAAAATAGCAAACCTGTTTCTAACCATTTTTGAGCCAGCATCAAGTGGGTTTGGGTGGCAGTGGTGGTCGGGGAAGACGGAGGCAGGTGGACAGATGGTTAAAGGAGGAGGCGCCAACCCCCATGAAGCTGCCCTTTCCCAGAGAGGGGATCTTATTTTGGGGACCCTCCTGGCTCCCAGGGCTGGGAAAGTACCCCTGAGGGGATTGGCTCTGTGCGCCCTGGGGGCAAGAACCTGAGTTTCCTCTTTCAGGAGATGGAGATGGTCTGGATAAGGTGTTTAGAGCTGTGACATTTGTGAATCAAAGACCTGGGGACCATTCTTGGATGTTGAACGCTGGGTAAGATCCCTGGCACCTCTCTAGGCCCTTCAGAGGGGAGGCCTAGTAATGATTGTGATTTAACTTCTCAACACCCCAACAAGGGAAGACTCAGACTCATATTTAATTTGATTTAGAAAAGTTAAATCATGTGACATGTCTTGCACCTGAGTGTAGTGGTTGCAAATTTATACGCAGCACACAAGAGAATGGGGCCACAGGGCTTAATTCTGGAGAGCCAGAGGAGGGGCATTAGGCCACCTCTGATTAACTGGCCTATACAACAAGCCTGCCAAGTGTGCAGTGGGCAGGTACCTTGAGTCCCATTTTGCCAGTAATAAAATGAAGTCGCAAAGCGGCCTGTTGACACCTGTGAGACACTGACAGGGCCAGAGAGCCAGAACTGGAGGTCAGGCTGCCCGGGCTACCTCCCGACCCACTGGTGCACTCCTCCCTCGGCAAGCACTGGGGCTCCCCGGGAAGATTTAAAGGGAAACATGCAAAAGACCTCACTGGAGATTGAAATAATGCCTGCCAGGGGGTGGAAGGGAATAAAAGGAGAATTTACAAATCTATCAGGGAAAAGGGAGCATTACGGAGAGAGGAGAGCAAGTTATAAATGAAAAGGGGTGGGAAATTAATGGGGACTAAAATAGATTAGAATTTTATGTGCTCCCCGGAGTTTACTACACTCCACATGCAATTAGGAATAAAATCACGGACTCCCCAAGCCTCTGTTCCTTGGAGTCAAAGAAGGTTTGGTGGAGGGAAGAAAACCCAAGAGGGCCTTTGTTGCAAAGACGAGACTGGGCAGTGGGTGGGCAGTAGGACAGACTTCCCAGTGCTGAACGTGTCCTCTGTGGACCTAACATTTGTAATGACAGGAAGGGGTGGGAAGAGGAGGGGGAGCGGTGAAGCTAAGCTGCCATGTCCCTTCTCTCTTTTTCCTGTCTTGTCCTGGTAAAGCACAACAGGAACAACTGAGCCATTTCACAGCGGGCATGATTTCTCGTGTAAGCACATCTGCTAATACCTGTGACAGCTCACCTATGCATAGAATTTTCAGTTTGCAAAGCAGTTTACAAATATTGCCCCGTGGGACACACAAATCCTTCCAGACACGTAGGAGAAGTGAGTATCTCTCCTATTATACAGATGAAGAAAATGAGGCTCAAAACACTTAGCTGAATGGTCCAAGGTCACACAAATACTAGGCGGTGGAGCCCAGATTTAATCCCAGGTCTTGTTTTAAAAATTCTAATCTAGGCTCATTGTCTTCTTGGGGTAAGAAGAGGGTAAAGAGGACAAATTTTATCTTAAACAGGGATAGAGTAAGTGGAATGGCAAAATCACCATCCTAAGGTCTCCCTGATCCGAGAAATTTCCAACCAGATTTTGTAGTTTTTTTTTTTCTTTTTTTTGTGGGGGGAGGACAGTCTTGCTCTGTTGCTTCAGATAGAGTGCAGCAGCAGCATCATAGCTCACAGCAACCTCAAACTCCTAGGCTCAAGTGATCCTCCTGCCTCAGCCTCCTGAGTAGCTGAGACTACAGGTGTGCACCACCACACCTGACTAATTTTTTCTATTTTTGGTAAAGATGGAGTGTCGCTCTTGCTCAGGCTGGTCTCAAACTCCTGACCTCAAGTGATCCTTCCACCTGGGCTGCCCAGAGTGCTAGGATTACAGACAGGTGTGAGCCACCACGCCCAGCCTTGTAGTGTTTTAAAGTCCACAATTTGATATTCTGCATTTGTGTACTTCAATGGAGGTGCTCTGGGCAGTTCGCATGGGATAGATTTGTGTTATCCAAGACTGGAAGATGTTGAGCACCATTGCCTCCCAGCCTTAGTCATCATGGCAATTAAAATGTCCTCAGTCATTTCCAAATGCTTCTTGGAGGCTAGTGCTGTCCCCAGTTGGGTATTTTGTCTCCTAAAAGGAGTATTACATTCACTTATTATTAGAAGCTGAACCGTGGAGATCTGGAGTGTGGTATATCCCCAAGCTTTGCACAGAGGGAAAGTGAGCCACAGAACTAAAACACAGCAATGCATAGTCCTCAGACTGGATTCACCAACAACTAGCAGAGGGGAGGGTGGAGCACCTCACCATGGGCTCAGGGATATACTCTCTGAAACAGAGTCCAGGCCTCCATTGCTCTTTCCTCTAGAAAGATCCAGGAAACATTGTACAAATAGTTTATTTCTTGCAGCAAATGTATCTATATGTGGAAATTTTGGGTTCTTGATTTATGGATAGGGAGATCATGCTTCCTAGTTTACCTGAGGAATGATCCCAATTTATTCCTGTTTTCTTGGTATCATTATCAATAACTCCCTCTTTCACCCTGGAATACATCCTGGTTTAAATAATAAAATATATGTATCCCTTAATATGGGAGAACTCAGGCAAGGGTAATTCCCTATATCCTGCACATCTGAAGAACTGAGAGATAGGCAGCCTTTATACAACCTGGGACTTCCTTCTTAGGATTACACCCATACTTGGGCACTGTTCTGGGCTGAATTATGTCCCCGCAAAATTTATATACTGAAGCATTAATCCTCAATACCTCAGAATGTGACTATATTTGGAGATAGAGTCTTTAAAGAGGTGATTATGTTCAAATGAGGTCATGTTGGTGCACCTTAATCCAGTATGGCTGGTGTCCTATGAGAACAGAAGATGAGGACACAGATATGCACAGAGGGAGACCATGTGAACACGCAGCAAGAAGGCTGCCGTCTGTACCTCGATCTTGGACTTCTAGCCTCCAGAAGTATAAGAAAATAAATGTCATTGTTTAGGCCACTCAGTTTACAGTACTTGGTTATGGTGGCCCTAGCAAACTAATATAGCCACTCTCTGAGATATATAAAACAATATTAACTACCAGGATATAAAAAACTCAGTGTTCCAGGGGTGGTGGGGTCTTGGACCTGATATACCAAGCAGCTTTACTTGGTCTGTAATTACAAAAGCCTGAATGAAAAAAAAAAAACACTCTCTAGGGGCCAGGCCTGGAGAGATGGACCTGGTCAGTGTAAAGTTGCCATGAGGAGTTAGTGGTCCAGCCTCTGGGAACCTGTGGACATTTACAATGCCCTGGAAACAAGGTTTGAGGCCACACCTCCTCCCTTTATCAGCTGACCTGTTCTTGCAGTGGGGCTGAATGGGGAAGGGGCATGTGAATTTTCCAACAAGTGCTGCTTTGGGTGGTTGTGCCTGCCATATACTGACACATGTGACTTCAGAGGGAGATTCTGGCCAAGGGGTACCATGGTTACCACCATAAACTCTCCCCCAAACACACACGCACGCATACACACATGCACAGCCCAGTAGGAGGTGAAAGTGGCTTTGCCTTATGCCCTCACCGCTCTGGAGCCTGGGTAGCAGGTATGAGTGCTGTCCCCTGCTATCCAGTGTACATCTATTTATCAAGTGTATGTTCTTGTAGTTTCAGAACATGACAGACCTGAATTCACATTTTAGCTCTGCCCCGTGCCACATTTACCATTTTAGGCAAAATACAGACTCCCTCTAAGTGTGTGAATTGGGGATATAATAGTACCTGCAAGTTGGGGTTATTGTGAGGATTAAGTGAGCTGATGAATGTGAATTTCTCAACATAACATTGTTGCTACTCAACTAGGTTCTCTGCCCACTGCATAGGATAAAGGCAACACACTGAGACAGCAAGGGTAATAGCGGAGAAAGAGTTTAATATTGCAAGGCACTGAGTGAGGAGATGGGAGGAATTTCTCAAATCTGTCTCCCCAAGAATTTAGGGGCTCAGGTTTTTAAAGGTAGTTTGGCAAAGGGCTAGGGAATTGGGTCTGCCGATTGGCTGGGGATGAACTCAGAGGATTGAGAAGCAGAAATTGTCTTCCTATCCTGAGACAGTTCCTGGGTAGAAGATTGCAGAAACTGACATGTTGAGTCAGTTCCCAGAAATGATCACTGGTCTGGTTGGTGTCAGTTGGTCCCCCCGAATGCTGAGTCTAGAAGATATCTCAAAGACCAGTCTTAGGTTTTATAATAGCAATGATATCTATAGAAGTGATTGGGGAAGTCACAAATCTTATGCCACTCAAGGATTCATGACTCCTAAGGAGTAAACAATTACAGGAAGGCAAGCTAGGGAACAATGACTGATTAACTTTTAGCTATGTCTATACTTCTGTAGAAATTGGACTTTTACCACAGTTCTTGCCTTATGGCCTTGCATTACTTTAATATAGGCAGTTTTGTTGTCTGCCTAAGGAAGCATAGCTAATGCTAGTAGTAATTTTTGGGACCAGCCCCGCTACAGTGGAGGCAGTTGCCTTTCTGGCCCAAAGAGGTAGAAATCATTAAAAGATTGTCTGTACCGGAGATCCTGTGACTCAAAAACTACCCTCAAGGTCCTACACTTGGGGCCTGTGACAAGTGGCTAGTGATCTCCATTACTGACCACTCATGTTTCCTCCTGGTTCTCAACTCTTTCTGAATGCAGACCTGTGGATGCTTTGCACACATATGCCCTATACTTCATCTTTGAATTCTTCCTCTATCATGGCCCGTAAATTCCCTAGGCTCTGTTTTATTGCCCATTCCCACTCTGAAGATCCCAAACAAGGGAATGTTTCAGAATAGGATGTGGAGAAGCTGATTATACAACCGGAGTAAGACTCAAGATAGAGTTCAGGGTCCCCACGCTACCAGGTGCACTGGCTTTGCAAGACCAATGCTGAGACTATCCACATGTCCCCCCTCACAGAGAATATATGCGTGTTCTTCATCCCGAGTTTCCAGGCATATGACTCCAAAAATCCTTGGAATCTCCAGAGTGATAAGTGTCTTTTATATGCTAATGAGTTGACTGATGGCCCCTAGGTAGCTCCAGGATGGAGGCTGGTCATTGGAAAATCCAAGGTGTGATTAGAGGATTGGGACTTTCAGTCCCATCAACCTACCTCTAGGAAGGGGAGAGAGGCTGAAGGTTGAGTTGATTACCAATGGCATTTAATCAATCATGCCTATGTAATGAAGCTTCTTAGAAACCTAAAGAACTGCGCTTGAACATGTGGAGGTTCCTGGAGAGTGACACTCCCAGAGAGTTACATGGCAGGTCTTCGCCCTTCCCACATACCTTGCCCTATACATCTCTGCCACTTGGTGTTCATCTGTATACTTTGTAATATCCTTTATAATAAACCAGTAGATGTAAGTAAGTGTTTCTCTGAGTTCTGTGAGCTGCTCTAGCAAATTAATCAAACCTTGGAGGGTCCTGTGAGAACCCTGATTTGTAGTTGTTCAGTCAGAGGCACAGGCAAAATAACCTGGGGCTTGCAAGAGAGGGGTAATCTTGTGGGACCGAGCCCTTAACCTGTGGGATTTGACACCCTCTCCAGGTAGAGAGTGTCAGAATTGAATTGAATTAGAGGACACCCAGCAGGTGTCTGCTGCAGAACCTGGAGAATTGATGGCTTGCTTGATGTGTGGGGAAAAAACCCACATACTAGGTCATAGGAGCATTCTGTGTTGTGAGAGTATAGTAGATGAAATGGAGTTTGTTTTTTCTGCTCAGATAGGCCCTTTGGCTTATAACCTAAGGACAAAAAAGAACTCCATCTGATCTTAGGAAACCAAGGTCTCCCATCAGTCACCATTAGAGGCCACCATGCACTCCATCTACTCTCTTACCTGGCTCAGCTCTATAGAAGTCAGGTCTAAAGGGAGGCTGAACCTGTCCCTGAGTCTGGATTAGATAAGATAACAACACTGAGATGATTTCTCAGAAAATTCCTCTGTACTTAAACACATAATGTCTAACAATCTATAGAATACCCCCATCATCATCCAACAGCTATTTAACAAAAGTAATTTCTAACATCCCTTAAATAATTATCAAACTTTCTAATTATTTGTAGTTTCTCCCTCTGGAGTGAGGATTCTTGATTATCCCCCTAGCATGTGTATTTCTGTTTAGGGAACTTAAAGTATCTATATCTTCCCAGAGGGTGTAGGTTAAAAGGAACAAGCAGCTATCATGCTGTCCCTACTGAGGTATTTGAAAGCAAATTACAGCCAATATAGCCACACCTTTTTTGTATTTTTTATGTAGAACATTTTTCCATAAGAGATTCACACACAAACAAAAGAACTGTAGAATCAAAAGACATGAGCACTTTTGAAGATCTTGATATATACGTGATGTTTAAGTAGCTTACAGAAGTGTCGTATCATAATATACAGTGCCTCACGGTCATAGAGAGTAGATATTTCCCTGGCTAGTAATATGTATTGTTATTTTAAAATATTTGCTAATCTATAGATGAAAATAATGCATTATTTTGATTTGTGCATCTTTAGAAAATAAATGGCAAGGTTGAACATTTTTCATGTGTTAATTTATTAGCAACATTTTGTCTTCTTGTGAATTTTTGGTATTTATATTATTATCTTTTAGGGTGCTATTGTTTTTCTTATCAATTGGCATGCACTTTTACATAGAGTTGCTAGACCTTTGTCTGATGCCATTTTCTGCAGATGAGGAAATGTGCCTACGGTCACATAACTAGTGGCTCAGATCAAATTCAAACTGAAGTTTGTCTGACTTCAGAGCTTATTCTCTTCCAATTACACCGTACTTCTTTCCAGTGTACCAGGGAATGGTGAATTAGACCGTGTCTGTGTTGGGTCTTAGGCAACGCAGAGCAGGACCTACATAAATATAGAGCTTAATTACTGTGATGCAGGTCCCACGAATGTCTCCTAAATAATTTCTCATTTAACCTCAAAATACTCCTATTAAATAAGAATCAAGTATAATTATGATATTGACATTTTACAGATGAAGCTGCTAGGGTAAAGTAATATTCATGTGCATTAGGTCAAGTAGAGGTCAAATTGAGTCTTAGACTCAAAACTATTATTTTATGATAATACTGTAACATTCCATTTATCTGTCACCATCAGAAGGAAGAGGCAGGTCACTTAAGTTAATTTTCAGTTAAATAAAAATTACCCCTTTAAATACCAATTTTTAAAAACCTTTTATAAAACTTTCACAAAAAGTATGACTAATCATACACATTTATCTTTTCTTCCCTTCAAGAAGCCACTAAAATAATAGTAAATAAAATTTTCAAAGATATAAAACACAACAATGAAGAAAACATCACAGATGAAAAATTTAAATAAATTTCAGAGAAAGTGACAGAGACAGGGAATAGATAGGGAATTTGTAACTGTTGAAGCAAGACACAGGAGCATATGAAGACTCTACCAAGCAGGGCTACTCAGATTGTGGTCTGTGGATCAGCAGGAACACCTTCACCCCCCCAGAACTTGTTAGGAAAGTAAATTCATGGGTGCCTTGCCAGATCTACTGAGTCAGATTCTGTGGGTGGGTCCAGGAATATGAATTTAATAATCTCAGGTGAATCTTATGTATGGTCAAATTTAAGAAGCCTGAATTTAGAGAATACCTGGGTGATACAAATGGGGAAGCTGTTCCTTGCCTTCCTAATTACAAAAGGGTTTGGACTTTGCAAGTACCAGAGATGAGGGAGATTGAAACAAACAAGCTCCCTCCTGTTCCTTGCAGGGTCCAGGGCAATTGTGCAAATGGAACCCCCTAATCCCCAGTTGGCACCCCTTCCTTGCCTCCCTACCTCTGTTCTGCACCACAAAGGGCTTCTTGTGCACCTGTTGGTCAATGCAGTTGGTACATTGGAGCTCCATCCATACTCCACAAATGGCCTCCCCTTGGCTACCTTTTGAGGCCTTGAGAAGAGGCCTCCCTTGGTCCCTTGAATGCCTTTTCCAATGGAGTGGGCTAAGACCAGAGGAAAATAATACCAAGAAAAATTTCTCAAAACAGAGAACAAATAGGACCCAGTGGAATATATAAGTTAAAAGGGGAGACTTAAAAGATCAGCCCAGGAAAAAGTTATAAAAAGAGCAAAGACAGAGTAGGACCCTCTATGGGATAAGAACCAGGTCAGAGGCAGCAAGCACATGGCTAGAGGGTGGATAGGAAGGTACCATGGGGTTACAAATAGAAGGATTAATGGAAAGCACATACATAGAACACCTGGTTTTCTTGCCCTCTCCATTGTCCCTGACTTTCAGACTATTCTTTTTTAAATTGAGAAATTGAATACCCTTCAGAAAAAAGATGTCTGAATTTTTTATTTTAGGAATTTCCCTGAAAAATAGCCACACACTTCTAGCCTAATCATCCCGGGCCATAGCCTGTCAGATGAAAGCCCCACCCACAGGCATTGGGCCCCTAGTCTGCTCTCGGTTGTCACATTTAAGATGCAGGCATGACTAAGGATCAATAGACAGTTGAGAATACCAGTCTCATGAAAGAGAAGACGGAGATAAGATAGAATAAAATAATCTCATAAAAAAGTAACAAGAAAAATCTCATAGAACATCAATAAAACTCTAATTAGAATCCTTTGAGATAATAAGAATAACTGCATTCATAAAACAAGAAATGATATGAGAATGAAATGATCAAAACAGAAAGAGCTATTTAACATTAAGATTCTGATTGCCAAATGCAGCTCTCTTGAGTGTTTATCCAATGATTGTTTACTTCACTTCCTCTTTTCTGGAAGAATCCTGATTTTGTCCACCCTTTCCCAAAAGCCTTGGGCTTCAGGGAAGGCTCAGTCCCTCCCCATCACCAGGAGTGGGTCTTGATTAGTTTAAGCAATTATGGTAATTCTGTTCCCTCTGTCATGTGACTGGCTTAAGAATGAGTATGTGATACACTATTGGCCAAGAAGGCTTGAAGAAAGGTCTGTCGTGGGGTTTCTGGGACAGTTTTCTCACTCTTAAAAAGAACATGAGACAGATGTTTCCTTCTCTTCCATCGGATATAGTTGTGTGGAAACATAATGCTTGGCTTTGCTGTAGCCATCTTGTTACTAAGAGTCTATAAGCCTAATGACAAGGGTGACATAACAAAGATGCGAGAGCCCCTACGTCATTGAGCAGGTGAATTAATTAACCCCGGTACCACCCACCTCTGGATTTTTTGCTATGGAAGATGATCCCCTCTTTTTTTAAACTACTTTGAGTTGAGTCCTTACTTAAAGGCCAAAAGCATCTTAATTGACATATTCAAAGAAAAATATTTGAAAGTTTGGAAAATAATACCAAGAAAACTTTCTCAAAACATAGAACAAATAGGACCAAGTGGAATATATACGTTAAAAAATGAGACTTAAAAGATCAGCCCAGGAAAAAGTTACAGAAAGAGCAAAGAAAATGGGAAGGGGGAAATTATCAAAGAACCAAGTACCATGGCATTTCCCAGAACAAGAGTCATAAATCTCCAAATTGGAAAGTCTTCCCTAAATGCTGAGAAAAAAAATATTTTCAATGAAGAATTCTACACTCAGCCAAACTGTAAGTCATATGAAGGTCGAAAAAATATATTTTCAAGTATGGGAGAAGAAAGAGGATGGTATGTGAAATAATATTATTATTCAGCAAATATTCACTTCTTCCCCTGTGCTCTGGAAGAGTATACTTCCCATCCCTTTGAGGTTGGGATTGGCCATGAGACTTACTTCATCCAATGGACTGTGAGTGTTGCATGACATATGCCATATTGAGCATATGAGTTTAACTTTGACTTCTTATATTACTTGCTCTGTCATCAAAAAGAGCAAGCCTCAGGCAGTACTGATTTTTCAATCTGGGTCTCAGAATGAGAGACATATGGAACCAACCCGGACCCATCCTGTTAGTTTCGTCTGGATGTTCCCTGGTCCCCGGGTTCCCAGTGTCAAGAATGAGTACCGGTACCAAGTCGAGCCGATGATGGAGTGATCACAAACACAGAGCAATTTTATACAAACAGTTTATCACATAAAGGAAATAATGAAAATTAAGAAGGAAGCTACACAAAGTGAAAATATGTTCCAGAGAAAGTGGAACAGGTCAGTCTCCACTAGTGGAGAAAGACCTCGAAGTCTGAGCACACCCTGCCTTTCATAAGGTCACTAGTTTGTCCCACCTTTTTCCTGGAAGGATTGGTTGTTGTTTACCATCTTTTGGGGTGATTGACAGGTTGGGATTATGTAACAGGTTACATAACAGGTTGGTTTGTAATAGTTTTCTTACTACAGGTGCTTCTTCCCCAGAATTCTTCATGAAGCTCTACCCATGCCATGCTAATTAGATGGTAATGAGCAGTAGGTCAGTTAAAGATTACTAGGAACTTTTTAGTATGTATGTTCCCACCAGGGAACAGTTCCTGGCCACAATTTGGTTACAAGCTAGAATTTGGTTCCTGCTCTCCCCACTTAGCCACTTCCTTGCCACCTAACAGACCTAACAGCCCTACCTGAAGCCAAGGTAAACTGCACTGGGTTGTTTAATGGAAAAGGAAATCTGGATGCAATGGAAAATATTTTTTAAAAAGTAGCACAACCCAGAAATAAAGGCAATAAGAAACACCAGAAATAAAACTTATAAGATTATAAAAAAGCAAATGTAATCATAAAACCATACTTGGCTCTACCATTAACAATA
>NW_012138303.1:955788-956178 GCF_000956105.1 Propithecus coquereli
TGAGTGGATTAATAAAATGTGGTATATGTATACCATGGAGTACTACTCAGCCATAAAAAATGGTGAACTACCTATTGTATTATCCTGGATGGAGCCAGAGCCCATTCTTCTAAGTGAAGTATCACAATGGAAAAGCAAACACCACATGTACTTACCATTAAATTGGTACTAATTGATCAACACTAATGTGCACACATGGGAAGTAACATTCATAGATTTTTGGGCAGTGGGGAACAGGTTGGGTAAATTCACACCTAATGGGTGTAGTGCAAACTGTCTGGGGGATGGGCATGCCTGTAGCTCTGACTTGGGCGGTGCAAAGGCAATTTATGTAACCAAAGCATTTGTAGCCCCATAATAACTCTGAAACTAAAAAAAATAAAGGAATCA
>NW_012138303.1:958093-973529 GCF_000956105.1 Propithecus coquereli
GAAAAAATGTAAATTGTTGAGCCATAAATGTCTCAATAAATTTCAAAAGATTGATTTCAAGACCCGCTATAAGTCTATAACAAGATATTTTAATGTACTTTTATTTATATTTGAAGTACCTCTCTGAAAATTGGATATTGATTTTTAAACAAATTGTTAGAGTTTTCCCAAGCCACTGAAACTAACACATTGAATCCAGAACCTTTGCTTGTTACATTCCTGTCTGTAAATTCCTTCTGCTCTAATATTATATCCCTTCCATCCTTAGCCAAGTGAATCTTTAGAATTCTTTCCCATATATGTTCCTCCAAATATAGGATCATATAATTGTTAGAAGCCTGCTGTTCATTCTCTCTGTGTGATACTACATTAGTTATAGTTCTTAACAGACTCCTTGGGGCTTGCTAGGAGTTGAGTAGGTATATAGCTCTAAGAGTAATGAGAAATTGTCGGGGTGGGTCTTGAGGAAGATCAGGGTTTCCATGCGAGGCAGGAGACACCATTACAAGTTCTTCAGGGAAGGGGAGACTGATCTCCTCAAACTGGGCAGAAAGGTGTGCATCTAGTAACAAATAAGTCTTGGCAGAATACAGGGGTTTAATGTCCTTAGCTTCATTTGAATCCACTCATGTATCCCCATTCTAAATATTGGTATTCTTCTCCTTACCAATTAATGCCATAAAATTAACGTAAGGGATTCTGCAAATTTGTAAATTCGATTTGCCTTACAAGTCAGCCACCCATAGGATTAAACTTTGGGTTGTTTTTCAGATATCTCAACCTAACGCTAGAAGAAATCAGAGTTACTTTTAGGGCAGCCGGGGTTGTTTTATGGCCATAAACCGGGCCCTTGATCTGGGAATTTAAAGTTCTGAGCATCTTACTTTCTTTCTCCATTCACTACAGTATAGTAAGATGCAGCCAACAAACCCTATAGTCTTATACTCTTTATTTCCCCTAAAATGTTTTATGGAAGTAGCTATTTGGTCATTCGAAGTTTTGTCTTCTAGAGGCACTTGACTCCCAGTGACCACACCTGATGATTTAAACCATTTTTATGTTGCTGCTTGCCATGGACTTCTATTTACCTACGTTTCCTACTTACCACTAGAAATAGGGTCATGAATGCCTTTAAATAAAGTCAGATAGAGATTTCCATTCTTTAGATTCTGGTCACCTGGAACCACTTCTGGAACAAATACCTGCAGCATTCAGGGTTCAGTCAGAGAAGCAAAGTGACTAATGTAATGGGATAAAGCATTCAGCATACAAATGATACCTTGCACAATTGTGGGAGGAGTTTAAGAAATGGAGGTATGGAATGGGAAGTTGGAGAATCAGAGAAAAAGGCACTGGTGGGGGTAGACAAGCAAGACCTCGGAAGGTTTTCTAAGAAACCAAGTATGCTAGGTGGCCAAAGTGGGACCATGTAGGGGCAGACTGATGCAGGAGTGATTGGAACGCTGCTGCCTCTGTGTACCTACCTCTGGGGGGCTGTGCCAAGAGCCTGGAGGTAGACTGGGCTGTTGTTGGTCAGCAGGACAACAGAGAGCTGGACTTGGAGAGAAGGAGAGCAAGGACAAGCTAGAGCTTGCTAAACACTTGTTTCTGTTTGTCAATATATCAAACTGCAGAATCTGCAGAGAGTAATGCTGCTTCACTTCCAGCTTCCAAATCTCAAATCTCAGGCAAATTCTCCTCCTAGCAGCGTTGGCCCAGAGTCAGGCAGAAGGGGACTCTGGGAAATACAGTGCTCACAACAGAACAAGCCAGCACACATACCTTGAGCACCGCTTATTTTCTCTCCCCCAAATTAATTCTAAAATAAATAAGGGTGACATCAAACCTACTGATGTAGATCTTGATAATGAATTTTCACATGCTAAGCAAACACTTTTGGATCACTCTTGAGTGAATATTCCAATTAATTATACACACATACATTGTTTATACTGAAGAATTTTAAAGTTAATCACCTCAAGACAGTATAATGTACATACATATGCCAATGAGAACATGATTGAAGATACATATATGTAAAATATATAGAGAGATATGTAATATATATTAATATATATACACACATGTATACAAACATTGATACAGAAACATAGGAAAAATTGTTGAATGAGAGAATATTTTTGCAGTGGTCATCCTGGGGTGGAAGATTACATCTAATTTTACTTTTTTTTTTTTTCGAGACAGAGTCTCACTCTGTTGCCCTGGCTAGAGTGAGTGCTGTGGCATTAGCCTAGCTCACAGCAACCTCAAACCCCTGGGCTCAAGCGATCCTCCTGCCTCAGCCTCCCGAGCAGCTGGGACTACAGGCATGTACCACCATGCCCGGCTAATTTTTCTATATATATATTTTTAGCTGTCCAGATAATTTCTTTTTATTTTTAGTAGAGACGGGGTCTCGCTCTTGCTGGTCTCGAACTCCTGACCTTGAGCGATCCACCCGCCTCGGCCTCCCAGAGTGCTAGGATTATAGGCGTGAGCCACCGCGCCTGGCCCTAATTTTACTTTTTGATGTTTTTTTCAGTTGTTTTATATTGAATATGTATTATTTTATAATCATAAATATCATAAATGAAAACCAACTTACTAAATTCTTTCTTTTTTCTTTACTTAGGACTAAATGCTAAATGGCATGTGTGCATACCATCAACATTACATTTAATCTATTAAAACTTATGATCTGGAACTTCTAGGAACCAGTTGATTTCCTAGTTTTGAATTCTACAAATGAGACAATGACCATTTTAATGGACTTCTTCTTCTTTTCTACCTCTACCTTTCATGATGTTACAAAGAAAAAGGCGTACTTGTTTGTTTTTATTTAGTTGCAACCTCTCCCCCACCATATTCTCCTTTACATAAGTGAAAACGTTAATCTTCTCATTTAATGAAAAATCCCAACTCCCAGGCTTTGGCACTGGACAGAGGCACAGGCTGCCTTAGGGAGAGGCAGGTTGGCCTTGGCTGCCCCCGGCTGGACCTGCACACTCTAAATCTCCACAAATCAGAGCCCAGTGCCTGGCCTCATGAAATGTTATTTGAATTTGGCTACTGGGAAAGAAGGGTAAAAATCTAACAACCGTGTCTTGGTTTCATCTTTGAGTTGGAGGGTAGGGATACGGGTTTCTGTGCCCCATAGGGAACAAAGGAGCTGGGCTGGCATTTAATTTCATCCCGAGAATCATCCACAATGACCATCCAGGGCCTGTGCCCGCCAGACCCATTCCTCTTACTATATTTAGTCCATTATGAATATGGAATAACACTGAAAATGATTCACATCGACATCCCTCTGTCTAGCCTAATAACATCAAAGTCATTAACAACACATGCAAGTTCACCCTGACAGTGTGATTTGGAAAGCTCAGCCCTCCCCGGTGCCCTGCTCTGCCTGTCCTGATAGATAGCCCGGACACAGTAACCCAGCACGCCTGCTCTTCCACTCCCCAGTCAGCTCCCCCTCCAAAGAAAAAAATGGATGTGGAGGCCAGGGAGAGAAAAGATTGCTGTTGACTACGTGGACTGTTGATGCAATAGTCAGCCTGCTGGATCAGGCCCTCATGGAGGAGAGCACGAGGGGAGGGAGAGATAAGAGTTGGAGGGACCTCTTCTCTCTCTTTCTCTCTCCCTCTGTCTCTCTCCCTCTTCCTGCCTCCTCTCTCTCAGGCTCCTTCTATCTCCGTTTTCATTCTCTCTACACATCCCACTTGAGCGGCTGATGCTCTCCAAACTCAGCTGCCTCTCTCTCATCTGCTAACCTCTTAATATCCTCATCATCCTTATTTCTGCTCAGGCTTTGCCCACAGGTGACTGCACATGTTACTCCACTAGAAGGTGAGTCATCTGCTAAAGGCTTTATAGTATTTATCTCTATGCATTTGCAGAGTTTATTTATTTAAATAAATATCTGTTTTCCTCACTAGCCTGTAAGCTCTGTGAGGGCAAGGACTTTGTTTTGCCCACTGTTTCATAGGCCCTGGAGCAGTGACTTGCATATAGTAGTGTTAAAGAAAGAGCAGTTAAATAAATCTGTAAAAGGAAGGACAGAAGAAGGAAGAGAGAGAGAGAGAGCAAGAGAGAGAAAGTAGGCAGAATTAAATACTGACTCCATTTTATAGAAGAAAAAACAGAGGTCCTGAGCTGCTGAGCCATTGATCCAGGCCTTTTGATAAAACAATGGAGAAGTCTATACGAGTTACTGCATTTCCATATTCTGGCTTTGACGTTCCCACCCAATCCCCACCCTGAAACCACTTGTTCCCCTAAAATGATGCATGCCTCACAAGGCTTTGCCTCTCCCTGGTCTGTGACATGTCAGGGTGGGTAAGTAAGCCCTGGATCATTGTGTGATCAAGATAAAATACTACGCAGGGACAGAGTGACCTGAAATCCTTTCTCTTACTTTGTTTTCAGTGTGGACTGGTCGTGGTGAGCAATTTATCTAACCTCTCTACAGCTACCTTCTCAACAAACTTACCAGCTAAAAGCCTAATGCTGGTAACCCAAGGCTCAATCAGTCTCCTGCCTTCGGTGGCATTGCTCGGCCTGTGGAGGAGGCAAACCTGCAGCGCTGCGTCACCTGCTTGTGTTTGTTCCTGCATCGCATCCTGCACTTGGGCGCTGGAGGAGGGGTCTGCTCCCCAGCCCCCCTTGGCAGGGCCTGAGTGGAACTCTCCACCTTTGCCAGCATGAGGGCATCTTTCTAAACAAGGAGAACTGGCTCAAGGAGAGGTGAGATCAGTTAGTCCAAGGGTTACTTGACCTCTCCTGAGCCAAGGAAAAACTGGGGGAAAAGACTCAGGTACTTTCCTTTCCAGTTGGGACTTGAGAAGTTCCTCCCAGCTGCTTGATTTGGAAGGGAAAAGGAACTCGTTGGTACTTTCCTTCATAAAGGGAAAGTGAAGAAGATTTAATCTTATATACTTAATTTACTAAGAGGTATTCTGTTCAAAGTTAAGTCAACAAATTGGATTATTAAACAAAGGGGTTGTGAATGTTTGGATAAAGGCGTGATGTTCCCCAGGAACCAGCATGGGGTCAGCATGAACAAGTCATGTCAAACCCTTCTTTTGGGAAACTATATTGGAAGTTCAATGAAGTGCTATACACAGGGTGCACATTCTTCTCATATATGCGTTGTGATATTATATGAAGCCCAGATATTAATAGAACACCTAATCTGATGAATGTTGGAAATAAGATTGAAAATCATCTCAATTTCCAAGTTTTTTTACTATCAATAAGGTTTACTAAATAGTTTTTTTGTCTCCTGTGCCTGGTTTTCCACCCATACTTTCAATATTCTTTTAAAAATCAACTTTGTTGTTATTGAGGTAACATTTATGTACAGTAAATGGTCTCATTTTAAGTGTAGAGTATGATGAGTTTTGGCAAATATATACAGCCATGTACCCAGCACCGCAATCAGGATGTAGAATTTGAAGCTTTTTGATACCGTGATTCAGAATACTAACTGTATTTTCAGCCCTCTGCCAACACCTTCCACCATGGTCCAGGGACAAAAAGTAAACTACATACTTGAGACGTCAAATATTTTATTTATTTACTTATTTACTTTTATTTTTAATTGTAAAATACATAAAACATAGGATTTACCATCTTAGCCACTTTTAAATGTGTACTTTAATAATGTTAAGTACATTTGCATTGTGCAACCAGTCACCAAAACTTTTTCAGAGGTGGAAATTATTTTGAATACCGTTTAAATTGCCATACAGTGTTGATTAGGCACTTCCTAGGCACTCCCAGTGAGCCAGGTCATGTAGGTGGCACTTTGTGTGGTGTTTAAGATAAACTTTGGAATCATGTAACTCAGGTTCAAATCCCAGCCCCACCACTTAACATATTTTATAATCTCTAAGACACTGCCCATCATAAGGTACACTATTAGTATGTTAAACACCGAGAAGGAAAACAATGCCACCAATTAAACTAGGAAACAATGGCTTAATGATGGTTCTCCACGATGCATGGAACAGTCCCAACAACCTCTCATTGTCTTAAAATTTCTTTCTTCTTTTTCAAGGAATTTAGCCATTTATTACAGTGCCTTGCTTGGCACACGATAGACGATCCTTTCACATGTATCTCAGGAATAAAGAGAAACAGCTTCAGCTATCTGTGGGCATCCTCCATCCTTAGGTCCCATAAAGGACGTGGTTGTTGTTTTACAAGGAAATATGGAATTGCTGTTATTCCTCCAGTGATAAATATTTGTTTCTCAAATAAAAAATTTATGATCTGCTGCTCTATTTTTGTCTTTTTGTATACACAATAACTTTTAATTTTAATGCCAAGTCATAGCGTACTCTTTTGACGATATTTTAAACAGCAATTAAACTCAATGTTTATAACATGACTGAAGCAATAACAATATGAATAGCTATGACCAAGGCCACATATATGCACGAAATGGCAATTAGATCAAACTGCTGTCTGGTTGCCAGCGATTGTGAGACATCATTGATTGTAAGAGGCATCCTGATTTCAGAGATGTTAAATGCGAAAAAAAAATGTGCATCTTATAATCCATAAAGCACAGTGCGGGCTATGTGTCCTTGGGCAGATATTTAACTTCCTTGTGCCTCAGCCTCCTGAAATATACAATGAGGCTAATAATAGTACATGCTTCATGGGATATGAGTAAAGATTAAATGAAGTATTTAGCACAGTAACTGATGTACAATAAGCGTCGAATAAATGTATTAACCATGGTTATTATTAATAATCATCTTAGCCATATCCAGTATATCAGATGGGTATTGCTGCATAACAAATCATCTCAAACATATTAGCTTAAAACAATAAACATTTATTATGTTACAGTTTCTGTGAGTCAGGAATTTGGAAGTGGCTTAGTGGGGTGGTTGTGGTTCAGGGTTCCTCATGTAGTTGCAGTTAGGATGTCGTCAGGGGCTACAGTCATTTGCGGGTTTGACTGAGGTTGGGGATCCTCTTCCGAAATGACCAGCTCAAGTGGTTATTGGCTGGGGCCTCAGTTCCTGCCCACATGTGCCTCTCCAGAGCTTCCTCAGCATACTTGTGATGTGGCAGCTGGCTTCCCCCAGAGTAAGCGATCCAAGAGAGCAAGGAGAAAGTCACAGAGCCTTTTATGACAGTCTCTGAAATTGTGCACTATCATTTCCACTTTATTTTATCCATTATGAGCAAGTTACTAAGTCTTATAAACACTCAAGGATGGGAATTAAGCTCTACCTCTTGAAGGAAAGGATATCGAAGAATTTTTAGACCTATTTTAAAACCACCATGCCATAATAACTTTAGGTAAAAATAACTATTATCAGCTTTTCTTTCATCTTCTCAATTGTCTGTTACTCAATATCTGTTCTCTCATTTTCCTTACCAACTATATTAGTCAAGGTTGCAACAAGAAATAGATAGCACATTCAATTAGGATATTTTGAGAAGGCTTTCTTGCAGACAAGATTGGGTGCATTCAGGATGATACAGCTGTAGATGGCTTTATTACAAAGGTACGGCTTTGTGTTAGGTAGTTCAGGATGCTGGGGCAAGCAGCAGAAGAGCAGTCACCCCCATAGGCTTGAGGGATGAGGGCAGAGAGTTTATCAGAATCAGTAAGCAAAGAAAGTCACATAGAGCATGCTGTCTTAAGCAGAAGAATGATCTTTGGTCAGAGGACACAGTCAGCCCAAGGCAACTTCACAGAGAGGAAGCCAGAGGTATAAGTATCCTGACCTCACTCTCCTTCCACCAGAAAGGAAAAAAAACAACCTTTTTCTCGATACTCTCTATATGCTCCCACTTGCTCTTAATACTGCACCTCTGACACCAGATGTGTGGAGTTTTTTTTCCCCATACCAAGAAATTCTCCACTTTTCGGTACACACCAACTGTGTGTTCTACAATTTAACTCACTTTGGACACTATCTACCTGGAGACAGTATTAGTTCCCATGTGTTAAGGGCTCATCCCACAAGACTGCCCCCAATTTGGATGCCCATGGCAAGTCCAGGTTGTCACCTGTGCTTCTGACTGACAACTATACATCAGAGGTTCCCACATCCCCTCCTTGGGTTTGCTCATTTGCTCGAACAGATCACAGGACTCAGGAAGAAGGTTTATTACTAGATTACTGGTTTGTTATAAAAGGACACAACTCAGGAGCAGTCAGAGGGAAGAGATACACAGGGAAGGGGTGTGGAGCTTCCCTGCCCTCTCCAGGAATGCCACCCTGCTGCTACCAGCATGTGTTCACCAATCCAGAAGCTCTCCCAATCCCATCCTTTTGGGTTTTTATAGTGGCTTCATTATACAGTCATAGCTGCTTATCATTGGCCATTGGCATGAAATCGATTTCCAGTCTCTCTCCCCTTCCCAGAGGTGGGGGGTGGGTGGAGTGGGGCTGAAAGTTGCAACCCTTTAATCAAGTGGTTTATTTCCCTGGTAACCAGCCTCCTTCCTGTGGGCTTTCCAAAAATCACCTCATTAACATAAACTCAGGTGTGTCAAAAAGGGCTTGTTATGAATAACAAAAGATGTTTCATTCATTTTTCTCACTCTGATCACTTAGGAAATTCCAAGGAATTTTGGAGCCCTGTGTCAGGAACAGGGATGAAGACCAAATGTATATATTTCTTATTATAAATCGCAATATCTCACATTCCCCAGGGTTTTGCTGGAGATCCCCGACTAGCTGAAGTCAGAGGCACAAAAACCCTGTCGGATGTGCTGCGCTCAGATCAGACCGCTGCGGAAGAGAGCAGGGTAGAGACAGAGAGACAGGGGATCCCTAGACCTGGGGAAGGGAACAGATGACAACCGGCACAATCGTCCCCTTCCCCCTTGAGTCCCCCAGACAGAGGACTCAGAAAGCTCCCCCAGCACCTTTATCATCTTGGGGAGACTCAGATTAGTCGCACCCTCTACTCCCCTGAAACTTGAAACACTAGCCACACTGAGTTCTTCATTTAAGTTTGTAAGGGAAAAATGAGGAGAAACTATTTTAAGTAAGCTAAAAAATTACTATAATCTCTGCCTGTACTGCATCGTGAGGTCTTCACAGCAGCTTCCTCCCACCACAGATTTCTTACTCCCCTTGCCCTTTAGCAGCGTCTCAGCTAAACAGAGTTCTTTACTTTGTAGGGATAATTAAATTTTAATTTCTGCCGAATCTGAGTTCTTGATGGTCAAGTCTTTATTTGGTTGTCAGAGATTTCCACTAGCCAGGGTTACGGGGCAAAGCAGTAGTAGGACGCAAATCAGTGGATTTCCTGTGTTCTAAATATAGTGCTTCTTACAGCTTTTATGTAGCACTGGCCCTACTTCTCTCTGATCATTGGGATCAATGATCCACCCACTGCAGTGACCAACCCTCCTCTCTGTCTGTTGGTTTAGAGGCATGAGAAACTCAAAATGGGCAGAGGCAGACTTAGCTTTCAGTTCATTTGGAGGATGAACTGGTTCCCTGGCGGAAGCTTTTCTCCACTGGGCACAGGAACTTCCAAACATGTAGAACTCAAGTTCATAGAAACAGGAAGGAAAAATACTCCCAGTAGGTTTTTAGGCATAAATGTGAGATAGGCTTCTTGCACTTCCCGTTTGTAACTCCTGAACCCATGCTTCCTGACCACGGGGAGGTGATGTTGGGTGGAGGCATATACCACATCCGGAAGAGCAGTATCCGCATTGTGCAGGGCGTCATCTCCCAGCTGGGATCACACCTGAACCTTCAGGAGGCCAGACCACTGCCTTACCAAGCCAGCGGCCTCTGGAAGTTGAGGCATGCGATAAAATTACTGAATTCTGTGGTTGTAAAATACATTGCTCTTTTATAAAATATGTCTACTGTTAAGACATATTTTTATGTCTTACGGTATTTTTAGGTCCTAACTGTTGTGAGAGCTACCGCAATGGTGGATGAAGCATTTTTAAGTCTACAAATAATCACACTGACTGAAACACCTCAGGTAAGAAAATAAATACGTGTTTCCCCCAGTGAGGACAAAGTGCTGCCCACTTTAGAAGAAGCAGGGTCCAAAGCAACCAACTTGTAAGCTGACAGGACCCTCTGGGGAGTGGAGCCATATAGGGGGCTCAGCGTGGGCCTCTGCTGTTGGCAGGGTGGTCACTCAGCCGTGACAGTGGCTGGACTTGCTTTGATGCAGAAAGACTGTGCAATTGAGCCTTCATCCATGCTTCTGTGACCACTTCGTACCGGGGTGAATTGACTAAGCACTGGGATGGCTGGGGAAGAGCCGATTGGCATCTTTAAGATGGGTGACATCTTACCCATTTGTTTATTCGACATCTCCTCAGCCATCGGCGCCCTCTAGTGGGCATTTGTCAGAATAATCTCTTCACTGTTTTCAGTGCTCCATTTAATTATCATCAACTTTCCAATTTCGTCCTTCCAAAATTCCTGATCAGCTGATCATAGCTCATGAATCGGTATAGATAGGTAACTGTAGGGGCCAAAGGGAAAGGGCTCCTTGGCCCTCTGAAGGTTCGCTGAAAAATCAACTCTCAAAAGGCAGATTAATTGGAGAACAGGCATAGAAATTTATTAAATGTATATACACTGGAGCCTTCAGAATGAAGAACCAGAGATACAAGGAAATTGTCCATTTTTATGCTTAGGTTCAAAAAATTATCGACAGCCATGTGGAAATATGATTGTACAAAAAGGGTACAATCTAATGCTAGTAGACTGAATGGGGAAACCCAGCAAGGCCTATCTGTCTAGATTCTTCTTGGCCTCTCTGGGGACAGAGCAGGGGCCTCTCTGGAATGGGGTCTAATGACTACACTCACGGTAGGTAGGTCAGGTAATTTCTTTATGGCCAGTTTTTACACAGAAAGGTGGAGGGAAAGTTAGAGTAATATTTTTAAGTTTTATGACTGGCTTTGGGGAAAAGAGGTTCTGGTTTCTAGGACCTACCTCGGGGGCAGGAATTCTAGTTTCTATGGCTAGCATCAGGGGAGAATGAGACTGAGAGACAGGAGGGTAGGAGAAGGTCAGAAAAAAACTTTTGCTTTTGAAGCCTTCACTTTGGGGTATTGTTTTCTGAGTCTCAACATAACTCAGGCCATCTTTTCTTCCATACAAAGTATGCAATAGAATATACTGCAAAAAATTCTGCCTTATCGCAGGATTTCTTCTTACCACATAGGTGCAGCATCTGCAGACTTTCTGCAGCATATAGTAGAGATCTATAGATGAACCAGACCGATGCTTTTTCCTCTTCTGTTCATTGGTCATAGGAAATGCCATGAGGCCGTAAGTGTAGGCTGAGGGAGAAGCAATGAAACACAGTACGGGCAGGTACTGTAAAAATGTAGGTTCTTTGTGTAATTTACCTGTGCCTTCTTGACTATTTTGGGTTCATCCTTTATATACCATCTCCCTCTTTTAATGTAATGCTTCTGTGTATGTCCAATTTTATGAGTCTGTAGATAATACCCAGTTCACTATAGGAAGTTCAGATCACATAGTTACTTGGTAACTGAATGTCAGCCATTCTGTTTCTACCAGTGGCACATCATAGGCTACTTTCAAAAGCAGAGTGGATGTTGGCAGAGGAGGGCATGGCCATATACAGGCCATGCATTTGTGGACTTATTAACCGCAGCAAACTTACGCTATGGTTTTCCTTGGCTTTCAGAGACTCAATACTGCATCTATGTCTAGCATAAATGATTCTGATACAAATGGGTCTGCCGGGTCATAAAGGCCCAGGAAGAAGGGTAGCTTGTACCATAGCTTCCACCTGCCACAGAGCTCTCTGTTATTCTGGGTTTTTCTCAAAACTGACAGACTTATGGGTCACTTGGTAAATGGGTCAGAATAGCATACCAAAATATTTCGGTCTTTATAAACCAAAAGGCCTGTGAAGCACTGTGCTTTGGCTTCATGATGGGTGGTATATATATATAAGAGTATGTCGTTTCATAAGGGATATCTGAACATGCTCTGGACCACTACTGGATCCTGAGAAACTTCCCTAATGGTGGCAAGACCTTAAACTTTTGCAGGGTTTTACTCCTACACTCTGGCATGTATGTATTTTGCTAACTTACCTAGCAGGCTTATTATTCAATTATGGCCAGTTCTAGATAGTATAATGTCATTAATCTACAAGTGTGATGTTCTATGGAATATCAGGACAATTATGACAGAGCAAAAGAGTGGTTATAATTCTGAAAAAAGACTGTAAAAGTATATTGTTGACGTTGCCATGTAAATGCAAACTGCTACTGATTTTTCTCATTGATTAAAATGGAATATTTAAAAAAAACAAGTAAAACAAAACACCTACCATGTCAATAGCTGTGTATCTGATGTCCAGGATGGTGTTTATTTGCTCTAGTAATTATGCCTGATCTAGAGTTATAGCTGTGATTATAATAACAACATAATTAAGTTTTTAATAATCTACTGCCATTCTTTATAACCCATCTGGCTTTTGTACAAGAAAAACAGTCACTTTTATTGAGGATTTGGAAGAAATTTCTACCTCTGCATCTCTCAAGTCTTTGATGGAGATCCTATTTTCTGCAGTCTTCATGAGATTACATTGTTGAATTTTCTTGGCTATCTTGGTGGAGGGGGAGATAAGTCAGTTTTAAGGAGTTTTACTTGTCTTTTTCTAAACTAATAGCCTTACTACGTGGAAAGAGAATAATGTAGAGAATCTCCCTTTTGCTATATACAAGCATATCTTGCTTTATTGCATTTTGCTTTCTTGTGTTTTGCAGATATTGTGTTTTTTACAAGTTGAAGATGTGTGACAACCTGGGGTCAAGCAAGTCTATCTGCACCATTTTTCCAATAGCATATACTCACTTCCTGTCTCTTTGTCACATTTTGATAATTCTCACAATATTTCAAATTTTTCATTATTATTATCGTATGTGATTAGTGATCTTTGATGTTACTATTGTAATTATTTTGCGGCTTCGCAAACCATGCCCATATAAGACCGTGAATTTAATCGATAAGTGTTATATGTGTTCTTACGACCCCACTGACTAGCCATTTCCCCAACTCTCTCCCTCTCTTTGGGCCTCCCTGAAACACAACAATACTGAAATTAGGCCTCTAAGTGCTGAAGTGACAGAGAGAGTCATACAGCTCTCATTTTAAATCAAAAGCTAAAAATGATTAAGCTTAGTGAGGAAGGCATGTTGAAAGCTGAGGTAGGCTGAAAGCCAGGCCTCTTGCACCAAAGAGTTAACCAAGTTGTGAATGTAAAGAAAAAGTTCTTGAAGGAAATTAAAAGTGCTGCTTCAATGAATACACGAATGATAAGGAAGCAAAACAGCCTTATTGCTGATAAGGAGAAAATGAATGGTCTGGATAGAAGATTGAACCAGCCATACCATTCTCTTAAGCCAAAGACTAATCCAGAGCAAGGTCCTAACTTTCTTCAATTCTGTGATGGCTGAGAGAGGTGAGGACTCTGCACAGGAAAAGTTGGAAGCCAGCAGAGGTTGGTTCATAAGGTTTAAGGAAAGAAACCATCTCCATAACATAAAAGTGCAAGTAAAGCAGCGAGTGCTAATTGCAGAAACCGCAGCAAGTTCTTCAGAAGATCTAGCCAAGATAATTTATGAAGGTGACTACACCAAACAACAGATTTTCAGTGTAGATTAAACAAGCCTAGATTGGAAGAAGATGCCATCTAGGATTTTCACAGCTAGAGAAGAGAAGATAATGCCTGTGTCCAAAGCTTCAATGGACAGGCTGACTCTTTTGTTAGGAACTAATGCAGTTGGTGACTTAAAGTTGAAGCCAATGCTCATTTATCATTCTGAAAGTTCCAGGGCCGTTAAGAATTCTGTGACATTTACTCTGCCTGTGCTCTATAAAAAGAAAAACAAAGCCTGAATGACAGCACATCTGTTTATGGCATGGTTTACTGAATATTTTAAGCTCACTGTTGAGACCTACTGCTCAGAAAAAAAGATTCATTTCAAAATATTACTGCTCATTGGCAATATACATGATCACCCAATGTACCTGATGAAGAGGTACAAGGAGATTAACGTTGTTTTCATGACTGCTAATACAACATCCATTCTGCTGCCCACTGATCAAGGAATAATTTTCAGTTTCAAGCCTTCTTATTGAAGAAATACATTTTGTAAGGCTATAGTTGCCATAGATAGTGATCTCCCTGGTAAATATGAATAAAGTAAATTGAAAACCTTCTGGAAAAGATTCTCCATTCTAGATGCCATTAAGTACATTCAAGATTCATGGGAGGAGGTCAAAATATCAACATTAACAGGAGTTTGGAAGAAGTTTATTCCATTGATTCCAACCCTATGAACAACTTTGAGGGGTTTAAGACTTTGGTGGAGAAAGCAGCTTTAGAAGGGGTGGAAATAGCAAGAGAAGTAGAATTAGAAGCTGAGCCTGAAGATGTGACTGAATTGCTGCAATCTCCCGATAAAACTTCAATAGATGAGGTATTGCTTCTTATGGGTGAGTAAAGAAAGTGTGAACATTGTTGAAATGACAACAGAGGATTTAGGATATTACATAAAGCTAGTTGATAAAGCAGTAGCAGGGTTCGAGAGAATTTACTCCAATTTTGAAAGAAGTTCTATTGTGGGTAAAATGCTTCAAACAGCATCATATGCTCAGAGTAAACTTTCATGAAAGGAAGAGTCAATGGATACAGCAAACTTCATTGTTGTCTTATTTTGAGAAATTGTCACAGCCACCTCACCCTTCAGCAACCACCACCCTGCTCAATCAGCAGCCATCAACACTGAGGCAAGACCCTCCATCAGCAAAAGGATTATTGACTCCCTGTAAGTTCAAATGATTTTTATGATTTTTAGCAATAAAGTATTTTAAAATTTAAGTATGTGCATTGTTTTTTATACGTAATGCTATTACAAACTTAAGGGACTGCAGTATAGTGTAAACATAACTTTTATATGCACTAGGAAACCAAAAAATCTGTACGATTTGCTTTATTGAAATATTTGCTTTATTGCAGTGGTCTGGAACCAAACCCATAACATATGTGAGGTATGCCTGTATTTCTATTTATATTAGACAGTCAGGGACCAGTGAAATAACTCCAGAGCAAGTCTACATGGCTTTATTGTGAGATGAGCTTGGGCCAAGACTTCTTCTATTATTTGACCTCAACTATAATATGGACACACAGGGCCAAAACCCCATCTTATCATCTTGTCTCCATAGGCTCCCGCATGGCAAATAGACAATGGTGGCATTTTGAGTTTCTGGGGATCAGCATTAGTTCAAAGCCAGTATCAAGTATGCTAAAAGTTTCATAGTATGCAAATTACATGGTACATACTTATGGCTATATTGCAGAATCCAAACTCAAAAGAATCTGGCCTCTCCCCCAATCAAAGAGCTCTCAGTCCGGGAATGGGC
>NW_012138303.1:973694-974343 GCF_000956105.1 Propithecus coquereli
TTCCAATAGCATATACTCACTTCCTGTCTCTTTGTCACATTTTGGTAATTCCCACAATATTTCAAATTTTTCATTATTATTATCGTATGTGATTAGTGATCTTTGATGTTACTATTGTAATTATTTTGGGGCTTCGCAAACCATGCCCATATAAGACCATGAATTTAATCGGTAAGTGTTATATGTGTTCTTACGACCCCGCTGACTAGCCGTTTCCCCAACTCTCTCCCTCTCTTTGGGCCTCCCTGAAACACAACAATACTGAAATTAGGCCTCTAAGTGCTGAAGTGATAGGGAGAGTCATACAGCTCTCATCTTAAATCAAAAGCTAAAAATGATTAAGCTTAGTGAGGAAGGCATGTTGAAAGCTGAGGTAGGCTAAAAGCCAGGCCTCTTGCACCAAAGAGTTAACCAAGTTGTGAATGTAAAGAAAAAGTTCTTGAAGGAAATTAAAAGTGCTGCTTCAGTGAATACATGAATGATAAGGAAGCAAAACAGCCTTATTGCTGATATGGAGAAAATGAGTGATCTGGATAGAAGATTGAACCAGCCACACCATTCTCTTAAGCCAAAGACTAATCCAGAGCAAGGTCCTAACTTTCTTCAATTCTGTGATGGCTGAGAGAGGTGAGGACTCTGCACAGGAAAA
>NW_012138303.1:974928-985404 GCF_000956105.1 Propithecus coquereli
ATAGTGATCTCCCTGGTAAATATGAATAAAGTAAATTGAAAACCTTCTGGAAAAGATTCTCCATTCTAGATGCCATTAAGTACATTCAAGATTCATGGGAGGAGGTCAAAATATCAACATTAACAGGAGTTTGGAAGAAGTTTATTCCATTGATTCCAACCCTATGAACAACTTTGAGGGGTTTAAGACTTTGGTGGAGAAAGCAGCTTTAGAAGGGGTGGAAATAGCAAGAGAAGTAGAATTAGAAGCTGAGCCTGAAGATGTGACTGAATTGCTGCAATCTCCCGATAAAACTTCAATAGATGAGGTATTGCTTCTTATGGGTGAGTAAAGAAAGTGTGAACATTGTTGAAATGACAACAGAGGATTTAGGATATTACATAAAGCTAGTTGATAAAGCAGTAGCAGGGTTCGAGAGAATTTACTCCAATTTTGAAAGAAGTTCTATTGTGGGTAAAATGCTTCAAACAGCATCATATGCTCAGAGTAAACTTTCATGAAAGGAAGAGTCAATGGATACAGCAAACTTCATCGTTGTCTTATTTTGAGAAATTGTCACAGCCACCTCACCCTTCAGCAACCACCACCCTGCTCAATCAGCAGCCATCAACACTGAGGCAAGACCCTCCATCAGCAAAAGGATTATTGACTCCCTGTAAGTTCAAATGATTTTTATGATTTTTAGCAATAAAGTATTTTAAAATTTAAGTATGTGCATTGTTTTTTATACGTAATGCTATTACAAACTTAAGGGACTGCAGTATAGTGTAAACATAACTTTTATATGCACTAGGAAACCAAAAAATCTGTACGATTTGCTTTATTGAAATATTTGCTTTATTGCAGTGGTCTGGAACCAAACCCATAACATATGTGAGGTATGCCTGTATTTCTATTTATATTAGACAGTCAGGGACCAGTGAAATAACTCCAGAGCAAGTCTACATGGCTTTATTGTGAGATGAGCTTGGGCCAAGACTTCTTCTATTATTTGACCTCAACTATAATATGGACACACAGGGCCAAAACCCCATCTTATCATCTTGTCTCCATAGGCTCCCGCATGGCAAGTAGACAATGGTGGCATTTTGAGTTTCTGGGGATCAGCATTAGTTCAAAGCCAGTATCAAGTATGCTAAAAGTTTCATAGTATGCAAATTACATGGTACATACTTATGGCTATATTGCAGAATCCAAACTCAAAAGAATCTGGCCTCTCCCCCAATCAAAGAGCTCTCAGTCCGGGAACGGGCTTAATTCTGGGAACTGGTTAAGAGATTGGGAATGACCATTCTGGCAATGTAAGTTAAGTTTATGCACATCAGACCAAAAATATTTTTCTTACATATGTCAAATGACGTTAGTAGACAGCCCATCTTATTATACCCAAGGGCTTTGTGATTAATTAGTCATCGACACACATTAAAACACTCTGATTACCATTTTGTCACTGTGGCCTGTGATGGTAATTGCTCTCCTATTCTCTGATGGTTCAGTGATACCCCCTGGCCTCTACCAGCGCAGGGTCCCATAAGTGCCATTGAGATCAGGGAACCCCAATCTATGGCATCACCCCACCGTCCTGTCTAGCCCGCAGAGGACAACCTCCAGGAGAGCCCTTAGCAGTGCTGGTGCCCCTCTCACCAGGGCTCTCTTAATTCCTTGGTGAAGCAAGTGTCCTTTGTGGGGTGTATTTTGGGACTAAGTAGAGGGCACATAAAGGATCCATCCCAACATTCCCATTTACTGCATCTTCAAACCTATTCTTGTACAGAATGTTGGTGAAGTTCTGGCATTTTGATCTCATTAATTCAAGGCCATCGTTGATTATAGGTTTCGATTAACCAAAATGTTAAATCCCAGTTCATGTACCCATATCAATGAAGTCAGTGTTTGAGTCTAGTACTTATTTTCCCTAGTCTAATACTCTTAAAATCCATCATAATGTTTCCTTTGCTTCTGTTTGGGGAGGTCCTATCATTCTTTTCGTGTGTAGACTGTCTCCTCATGGAGCAGAGCTCGTATCTCTCTAACTGGGATAACGCTTGTTGTTGGCCTGGAGGCCATGGGAGGTGATGGGGCAGGGCCCGAGGAGAATTGCCATCACCTGTGAGGGAAGTGCCCAGGTATACTTTTGCCGCACTGAAAGTCTTTTAGGGTGCATTGTGGGCGGAGAGGAGATGGTAAGGAGAGAAGCTGCCTCCTTCAACAAAAAAGTTTAGGGATTTTAGAGGTTCAAAGTTCTCAGCTTCATCTATGTCTGTCTAAATATCTACATTCCACATCTTGTGATTCCACTCCTTCCCCACAGGACTCTTAGCCTAAGAAGCACAGAGGAAAATTAATAATTGGCATTGCAATGTTTACAACTCTGCAGTACAGATTGGGAGTCTGGCCATATTGGTCTTACAACTCTTGGAGATGAAGCATTCTTCAAAGCTGCCATAGGGGCCTTCTGGTCCCATATACTGTTCTTAAGTACGTATTCATAGCTTTTAATTGGTTTTCCCAAGGTTTGCACTCTAGAGTAACACACAAAAGAATGTTAACTTGGCCCAAACAGAACTCTTCATTCCTTTCTCCAAACCCTACTCCCTTCCCTAGCCGTCCCTATCTCAGTAAATATGACTAGTATCCACATAGTTGCTCAAGCCAAAATCTAAGATTTCTCTCCTTCTCTCTGCATATCCAATCTTTTAGCAAGTCCTGTGACTCCATCTATCTCTACAATGCTCCCCTATCCATTCACTTCTCAGCTTCAATTGCTATAACCCTAGACTAAGTCAACGCCATCTCTTGCCAGTTTCCTAACTCGTCCTCTTAACATCCTATAGTTTATTCTTCACCAGAACTCTGAGTGATCCTTAATGAATATGTATTCCTCTGCTGTTTAAAAACCCTCCAATGCCTATTGTATTTAGAATTAAAAAAATTTTTTATTTTGTTAAAAAACTACACCTGCTCTGGTCCCTGCTTGTGTCCCTGCTTTTCTCCCCTACCACTCTCCCTAGCTCACTGTGCTACAGCCGCATTGACATTTTAAGTCCTTGAACATGCCAGCTATTCCCATCTTTGGACTTTTGCCCACCTGGCCCCTTTGCCTGGAATGTTCTTCCTTCTGATCTTTAAAGAGCTGGCTCCTTGTTATTTAGATTTCAGCAGAAATGCCTCCTCCTCAGAGACCTCAGCATAGCACTTTTCAACACTTAACTGTTTTTTATTTTGGTTAGTTATTCCTTTATCTGTTTTTCTACCTATTTATTATCTCTTCCCTTTAGAATATAATCATAAAATCTTGTTTGTCTTGTTCATCAACGTATCTCTATACCTAGAAAATAACTCACAGTAATTTATCAGTAGTATTTGCTGAATGAATGAATGAATGAATGAAGACTCCACCTGTGAGGGGACTGCTTTGGTTAATAAGATGTCACTACAACAAGACCAAGGAGTAAATCAATCATTAACTTAATCATTGGGAGTGCTAAGTAAATTAAAAAGAAGTCAGAAATAAAAGGACATATTAAGTCCAATGAAATTGATTTCTTTGAAATATTCAGGTTATACATGAGAAAAGAAAACCAAAAGCAGACATATAAGAAATTAATTACAAGAGACTGATTGTACAAATGGAAAATGAGCAGGCTATGTATAAAAATAGAACTCTGACCCAAAATTTGCAGCAACCATTCCAGGAAGTCAACCCATTTTCTTCAGTAATCAGTCCAGGTAGTCAACCCAGTATTATAGTAAACAAGTCCAGGAAGCCAAATATTAGTAATAACCCTTGCAGCCTTTGGATCTAAATTGCCAGTACTTGATTAATAGATAAGCTTTTCTAGATTTCGCCTCCACTTCCAACTTAGGATCAACTAGAGAAAGCCAAGTATGAACCCTTATCCAACCACATAGGGTGGCCCAATTCTAGTTAGCCTGCTTTGAATTCTCGCAGGCCAACATCTTCCCTTTCTTCCACTATAAAGCTTTCCCACTCCTCTGCCTACGTCTGAGTCTCTGTGAAATGCATGTGATGGTGGCCGACTCCCTTGCTATAGCAAGCTCTGAATAAATAGCGTTTGCTTGTTCTCATTTGGATGGTCTTTGTTTATTTCCACAATTATGCCAACACACCTAATACCTAGATAATTCAGGATAATGAAGGCATTTGGCATGAATTTTCCAGATAATTGTGCTGTGTGGACCAGACCTCTGGGATTTGAGATGGACTTTTGCATTTAAATGCTGTATATAGAGCACCATGTAACGCCAGAATAGTCTAATGAGGTTGCATTGAATTGTGTGATATATATCCCCAGGAGTATTGACTTGATAGATCATTATGCAGTCACATTGCATTTTCTCTTCAAAAAGGAACAGTAGAAATGGGAAAAAGAGGTTGAATGTGCAAATAGTACAAAGTTCCTTTTCTTTAAGAAATGTCTACCAAATTAAATGTATATAATTATGTATGGTTATTTATCTTTAATGGATGTTTCAGAGACAGAATTATAAGGGAAACCACCTTGCTGTTGTGGTTGCCTGTTTGGGTACTGTGAGCAAGAAAGAAATTGCTTTATTCAAACCATTAATGAAATGTCACCGTCAATCCACCTCTAACTGAATCATGTGCTTTTTATTCTTTGTGTTAAAAATAAAGAAATAAAGAAGGAATGTTTCCAGATACTATCTTGTGCATGTAGAAGCAGGCTGTGTTCTAACCCCAAGCTTCATGCTGATTTCTTCCTATCTATAAATTTCACCATAAAAAATCAAACATCTATATTTAAGTGCATAAGAAAATATTCCCATGAAGGATTTTTTCCTTGTCAATCATTATTTCCAGTAACATCCTTCATTTTTCCTGATGATTTTTTTGAATTGTTTTCCCTCCCTCCCTCTTTCCTTCCTCCTTCCTCCTTTTTATTTTTGTTTTTGCAAGGAGAGAAGCTGAGTTTCTTTCTGTTCTTTTTCTTTCTAATTAACATTTGCTCCCTCTAGGCCCTGTACTTTCTTACTCAGCCCCTGATATGTATATGCTGATCCCAGACTTTGAAAACAGTTATTCTTAAGAAACCATAACAGGTTAATATTGGCCCCTAACTGTTGGAATGGTCCTAAAACAGAAGATCTGGAGCAATTTGTGGTGCACTTAATAAAAATTGCCCCGAGTTTCATGTATCAACCTATGTTGGCTAAGCTAGGAAATACTGAAGGTTTATTTAACTGAATCCTTAATGCTAAAGATGAGCTATTTCCCCTGGATAGCTCAATGTCAGAGCAGCCACACCCTGCTCTGACCTGGCTCCCTCAAATTCCTTAGCTCCTTTGGAAATGTACTTCAGCAAAACCAAACCCGGGCAGCAGTGCGTTTTGAAAGCCTTGTATCACTAAGGCTAAGAGATTGCCTTCCATGTATGAGGACATTGACTCAAATTTTTGAGCCTGGTTTTTGGACACCATTGATGGAAGGTGAATCTAACCTGCCTGTTCTGGGAGAGAGGATGGTGCTGGAAGGAACACTGAGTTGGGAACAAGACAGAGTCAACTGTGGCATCTTTCTTGCAAAATTTCCTTTGTTATATTACATTTGGATGGGACAAAAAGGAATTGCCGGGGACATGTTTTGACCCTTAGATCCTGAAGCAGAAAGGATAGCGTTGTCAATGGACCTGGCGGTGTCTCCCTCATGAGGCACGGTGAACTGACTGGGAGGGATGCAGGAGTGGAGTGCAGTCATTAGTGGCAGTGCTGGGCTTGGTGTCTGTTTGTTACAGAATTTAGCTTTGTCTGGCAAGACGGTAACTGCCTCCAGCATTTTTAGAAACACCAATAGCAGCACCTAGGGCTATGGAAATTAGCAAACTTTGGACCTTAATCACCAGTGGCACCAAGGTAGTTTGAGACCTTGGTAAACTGGCTTACCCCACAAACAGCAATAGTTCTCTCGCTAACATGCATTGAATATTTACCATGTGCAGGCACGGCACAAAACGTGTTATGTACATGATTTCTTTTAGTCTTCAATACAAGTTAATAAAGTGGATACACTTAACATCCACATCATTTTTATTTCCAAAAATTAAAACTGAGGCCCAGGGAACTTATGAGACTTGTCCAAGCCAGAAAGTGTGAGGCACAGAAGGAATACAGAATTTCTCTTGTTCAAACCCATGACACTAGAGTCTATGCTATCCAGGAGAAATGATACCTACTAACCTAACCCTCTTTCCTTTTTCCTTTTGTCCTTGCTTGTCCAAAACAATTTCCTTTACTCAAGGAACAAACGATGGGACTAAAACAAAATGAGGTCCACGTCAGATTTGGCATTGGGGTCTAGGTTTAGTAGTTGCTGTGTTTGAATGTATCTCCCAGAGTTCATGTGTTGGAAAAACTTAATCCCTAATGCAACAGTCGAGAGGTGGAGAACTTTAAAAGGTGATTAAGTCTTGAGGGCTCTACCCTCATAAATGAATTAATGCTGATATTTTGGGAGTGCGTTAGTTATTGTGGAGTGAGTTCCTCATAAAAAAGATGAGTTCACCCCTCTTCCTCTCTTTGTTTTATCCTTCCACTTTCGGCCAAGGAATGCCCTTCCAGCAAGAACATCCTGACGAGGTATGTCCCCTTGATCTTGGACTTCACAGCTTCCCAAACTATAAGAAATAAATCCCTATTCTTTATGAATTACCCAGTCTCGGGTGTTCTGTTACAGCAGCACAAACAGACTAAGACAGTAGTTATTTCCTCACGCATGTCCCAGTTCTTGGATTTTGGGCTTGATTCTATTTTTTTCTCAAGATTGAATGATAAAAATGTCTGGTCCGCCACCTACTTTATGTCCCTTACCTTGTCCCAATCCCCAATTCTGCTTTTCCTAATGATTTTCAACTATATGGCCATGTGGTGATTCATTTGGTTCCATTTCCATTTATTTTGCTAATATATTACGCACTACCTGCTTCATGTTCATCCTCGCCAGCCGTTGTCTTCGGAGCTCTTTATCCCCCATCCCAATTTTGGAACAATCATCTATAGCCATTAACTGACTTAACAAATCTTTCTGTCAGTGGGGTACTTTATGGAAATTGAAAACTAATTAACGTTTATCTCAGCGGCTAATCACATAAAATCTACTGCCTTCCTATCTCAGGTTCTAAAATAATGATCGCCCATGAATTGAGCAAGGAAGATCTTGATAAGTCCTGACAGGGCACAAGCTGAGATGAGAGAGAACGGGTGGGATTCAGCCTCTTCTGCTAATGAGGACCACGGGGTAAGCAGCTGAGAGCTTCTAGGGAAGGGTGGCCTCACCACTTGGGCAGTGAGTAGCCAGGACACGCAGGTTGTGTCTGCACACACACACATACACACTTGCAGAGACAAATATTAAATACCAAAAAGTTGTTGTTTCAGTGTTTAAAAATGGTCCTCTTGTAAAACACACACACACACACACACACACACACACACACACACACAACGACTTAACCATTTATTTACTCAGCCATTCATTCAGTAAATGTTTATTTATTAACCATTACATGCATTTTTTTTGTTTAGGTAATGGGAAGATAAATATGCCCACAGTCCCTGTGTCATTTAATTTATAAGTTTTTATAAGCAATATAAACTCAGTGGATGGAAAATAAAAGGGATGTTCAGGGACATGTCTTAAGCAGAAAAAGGTTAATTGGCTGCTACACACAAACAGAAAGAAGGAAAGAAACTGGTTTTCTTTTGATGTGAGAAGATGTTAAGCTGAGTTTTCTGAGTTTGGCAGGTTTCTTTATTGCAGGACTTTTCAGAGACTTTAATATGCTAATGTGTGCTGTTAATTTCCAAGAAGGGAATAGAATAGGCTGCTTTTCTCAGATTTATGTGCTGATGGGATCAAGTGTATGCACATGTAGGCATGGGCATGTGTGTGTGCATATGTATGTATGAGCACACATGATATATATCACATAGGATAACATTTTTCAGAACATATTTTGGAAAATTCTAGCTTAGAGTAAAATCCTTTAAACAAAAAAAATTAAGATTAGAAAATAGGTATGAAAAAATTTTATGTGATGGTTGGGCCTTGGGAAAGACATTGTTAAAAAGACTATGGTAGATGTTGAACTGTCTTGGATATTGTGCGGCTTGGGGGCTGAAATCACACAGCTGTGTCTAGTCACAGAGCTGCCACTGGACCATCAGTACCTTAGAGCATATTTGGAACAGACACCTGTTCCTTTGGGCAGATGCAGTCCTGTGCCAGGTGCATGGCTGGCGAGAGGGATCAGGGCTGGCATCAGCCTCTGCTGCCACCTCCCAGTGGGCGCCCTTGGACAGTATGCAACGTACACAGCTGAATGAGAACGCTCCTTCCTGATGACCTTAATTAAACTTCTCAATGCCACACTTCAGTCTTCCAAACAGCAGATCTGCTGGTCACGTTACAATCAACCAGGAAGTTGTTGAAAATACAGATTTCAGGCCGATCTCCTGATCTGCTCCATCAGAGACACCAAGTTTATCCCAGGAGTTAGTATACTTTTTTACAAGCATTCCAGGTTATTCTGTTGGGCATTCACTTTGGGGAATACGTGATAACTCCTTGATTACATTTAAGTGGCAGGGAAGCTAGAGATTTTGATCTGGAACCAAACAATGTTTGTTTTTCTCTAATAACAAGAGGTAGATGGAAAGTTTAGATGGGATATAACTAGAACTACTAGGATTCAAACTTACTACCTAAAAGTAATTGAATTAAGTATGTTAATTAAGCTCTGTAGAGGTACATTTTCTATTAGCATTTAGTTTATCTCACTAAAGTACCTTCTATTAAAGTGCATGCTAAAGAGATGAGGGCTTCGAAAAGACAGTATTAGTGGGGCCTACCATGGTCCTGACTTCAAGTCTCCAGCAACTCCATTCCCCACAGTGTGGTAGGAGAAAAGGCCACAGCTGAACACAAATGCCCCAAGTGGGTTGACTCTAGCAGAGTGGGATGAAACCCAACATACCTGGCAGAAAGATAAAACAAGGGTTTAAAGAGTTACTTGTCTTTATTTAGTCAGAGGCAAATTTGTTGAAATTTAACTTTTATTAATGCTAAATCCATAAAATCACAGTAATAATCTTAACAAAGTGCATATAGTTAGTACTCTATAGTAAGCTTCTTGGGGATAAGGATAGTATCTCATTTATTTCTGCACCTCCCAGAACCTAGTATTAGTTGAACAAATACATTCTGATTGTCTATTACTTGGCACATCATAGGTGATCCATGAGTATTTGTGGAATGAATAAATATTTTATTGTTTAAATATTTTTAAAAAATTTTCCAGTATTGTAAATTGGATGTAAAATTGATTGTAAATTGATGTAAAAGCACAGCCCCAGGCACTGTAAGATCTACTTTGAGGAGAAGTTTTTTCAGTTACAATGAACGTAAACCTAGCTGAAGTAAGAAATCCAGGGTGGCTAGAGCAGGAAGCATATCAGGTTTCTCAGGACATCTAGACACAGGAATTGAACTTTCCCAGGTGCTCTGGTTTTCTTGCTTCTCTCTCTCTCTCTCTCTCTCTCTCTCTCTCTCTCTCTCTCTCTCCTTACCCCTCTCCCAGGCAGCTTTATGTGCCTTGCTCCTCCATGACCTCCGTCTCCCAAGGGCCCCCAATTTTGTTTGTCCTCAAAGTTCAGTTGGATACATCAGGGTCAAATAACCAGCCTCTCATTCCCAACTCCAAATTCTCAGGGGAGAGAATCTGATTGGTTCACCTTGAATCAGGCTTCCATGTATGGTCAAACCATCCATAGCTGCAGGTGGGGAAACAGGAGCATGTAGTACAGACATGACTAACTGGACTCACACCTGCTCTATGTATGATGTTCTCAGAAAAGAGGTATGTGAGCTTGGAGGATCCCTGCAAATCATACTACAAGATGTCTCTGCCACGTCCCTTGGAATTTGTACCTGCTGCATCCTGCTCCATTTTTAGGGAATCTTCATGCTTTGCTCTTGCAGGGACTTTGTCACACACACTAGTTGTGTATTAACACAACTAAAATTTAGTGCATACAATAGTCGTGTGTACTAAACTTTAGTAAATAGGACATGAGATTTGGATTTTGTACGAAGAGAGTCATTTAAAGGGGTTCCATGAGAAATACATTTAAATTTAAAACATCACTAATATTTAGGTTCCCCAAGTGAAAGTTTTACTGCTTAGATTTTCTTAAAACAAGAATATCAATACTGTATCCATACCACCCCATTTTATGCACCTTTTTCCGTTACATGACCAAACACAGAACTTGCATGGAGCACTTAGGGGAAATAACACCAGTGGTAGCTAGGGTTTCTACTCAACAGGAAATATTTTTACAAATTCCAGTAGGACTTCGCGGATCATGGAATTATAAACCCTTCACTTTACAGATGAGAAATGTGAAGCTCAAAGTACGGAGGTAATTTGCCCAAGGTCA
>NW_012138303.1:985454-1018279 GCF_000956105.1 Propithecus coquereli
TTCTGGGAGAGAGGATGGTGCTGGAAGGAACACTGAGTTGGGAACAAGACAGAGTCAACTGTGGCATCTTTCTTGCAAAATTTCCTTTGTTATATTACATTTGGATGGGACAAAAAGGAATTGCCGGGGACATGTTTTGACCCTTAGATCCTGAAGCAGAAAGGATAGCGTTGTCAATGGACCTGGCGGTGTCTCCCTCATGAGGCACGGTGAACTGACTGGGAGGGATGCAGGAGTGGAGTGCAGTCATTAGTGGCAGTGCTGGGCTTGGTGTCTGTTTGTTACAGAATTTAGCTTTGTCTGGCAAGACGGTAACTGCCTCCAGCATTTTTAGAAACACCAATAGCAGCACCTAGGGCTATGGAAATTAGCAAACTTTGGACCTTAATCACCAGTGGCACCAAGGTAGTTTGAGACCTTGGTAAACTGGCTTACCCCACAAACAGCAATAGTTCTCTCGCTAACATGCATTGAATATTTACCATGTGCAGGCACGGCACAAAACGTGTTATGTACATGATTTCTTTTAGTCTTCAATACAAGTTAATAAAGTGGATACACTTAACATCCACATCATTTTTATTTCCAAAAATTAAAACTGAGGCCCAGGGAACTTATGAGACTTGTCCAAGCCAGAAAGTGTGAGGCACAGAAGGAATACAGAATTTCTCTTGTTCAAACCCATGACACTAGAGTCTATGCTATCCAGGAGAAATGATACCTACTAACCTAACCCTCTCTCCTTTCTCCTTTTGTCCTTGCTTGTCCAAAACAATTTCCTTTACTCAAGGAACAAATGATGGGACTAAAACAAAATGAGGTCCACGTCAGATTTGGCATTGGGGTCTAGGTTTAGTAGTTGCTGTGTTTGAATGTATCTCCCAGAGTTCATGTATTGGAAAAACTTAATCCCTAATGCAACAGTCGAGAGGTGGGAACTTTAAAAGGTGATTAAGTCTTGAGGGCTCTACCCTCATAAATGAATTAATGCTGATATTTTGGGAGTGCGTTAGTTATTGTGGAGTGAGTTCCTCATAAAAAAGATGAGTTCACCCCTCTTCCTCTCTTTGTTTTATCCTTCCACTTTCGGCCAAGGAATGCCCTTCCAGCAAGAACATCCTGACGAGGTATGTCCCCTTGATCTTGGACTTCACAGCTTCCCAAACTATAAGAAATAAATCCCTATTCTTTATGAATTACCCAGTCTCGGGTGTTCTGTTACAGCAGCACAAACAGACTAAGACAGTAGTTATTTCCTCACGCATGTCCCAGTTCTTGGATTTTGGGCTTGATTCTATTTTTTTCTCAAGATTGAATGATAAAAATGTCTGGTCCGCCACCTACTTTATGTCCCTTACCTTGTCCCAATCCCCAATTCTGCTTTTCCTAATGATTTTCAACTATATGGCCATGTGGTGATTCATTTGGTTCCATTTCCATTTATTTTGCTAATATATTACGCACTACCTGCTTCATGTTCATCCTCGCCAGCCGTTGTCTTCGGAGCTCTTTATCCCCCATCCCAATTTTGGAACAATCATCTATAGCCATTAACTGACTTAACAAATCTTTCTGTCAGTGGGGTACTTTATGGAAATTGAAAACTAATTAACGTTTATCTCAGCGGCTAATCACATAAAATCTACTGCCTTCCTATCTCAGGTTCTAAAATAATGATCGCCCATGAATTGAGCAAGGAAGATCTTGATAAGTCCTGACAGGGCACAAGCTGAGATGAGAGAGAACGGGTGGGATTCAGCCTCTTCTGCTAATGAGGACCACGGGGTAAGCAGCTGAGAGCTTCTAGGGAAGGGTGGCCTCACCACTCGGGCAGGGAGTAGCCAGGACACGCAGGTTGTGTCTGCACACACACACATACACACTTGCAGAGACAAATATTAAATACCAAAAAGTTGTTGCTTCAGTGTTTAAAAATGGTCCTCTTGTAAAACACACACACACACACACACACACACACACACACACACACAACGACTTAACCATTTATTTACTCAGCCATTCATTCAGTAAATGTTTATTTATTAACCATTACATGCATTTTTTTTGTTTAGGTAATGGGAAGATAAATATGCCCACAGTCCCTGTGTCATTTAATTTATAAGTTTTTATAAGCAATATAAACTCAGTGGATGGAAAATAAAAGGGATGTTCAGGGACATGTCTTAAGCAGAAAAAGGTTAATTGGCTGCTACACACAAACAGAAAGAAGGAAAGAAACTGGTTTTCTTTTGATGTGAGAAGATGTTAAGCTGAGTTTTCTGAGTTTGGCAGGTTTCTTTATTGCAGGACTTTTCAGAGACTTTAATATGCTAATGTGTGCTGTTAATTTCCAAGAAGGGAATAGAATAGGCTGCTTTTCTCAGATTTATGTGCTGATGGGATCAAGTGTATGCACATGTAGGCATGGGCATGTGTGTGTGCATATGTATGTATGAGCACACATGATATATATCACATAGGATAACATTTTTCAGAACAAATTTTGGAAAATTCTAGCTTAGAGTAAAATCCTTTAAACAAAAAAAATTAAGATTAGAAAATAGGTATGAAAAAATTTTATGTGATGGTTGGGCCTTGGGAAAGACATTGTTAAAAAGACTATGGTAGATGTTGAACTGTCTTGGATATTGTGCGGCTTGGGGGCTGAAATCACACAGCTGTGTCTAGTCACAGAGCTGCCACTGGACCATCAGTACCTTAGAGCATATTTGGAACAGACACCTGTTCCTTTGGGCAGATGCAGTCCTGTGCCAGGTGCATGGCTGGCGAGAGGGATCAGGGCTGGCATCAGCCTCTGCTGCCACCTCCCATTGGGCGCCCTTGGACAGTATGCAACGTACACAGCTGAATGAGAACGCTCCTTCCTGATGACCTTAATTAAACTTCTCAATGCCACACTTCAGTCTTCCAAACAGCAGATCTGCTGGTCACATTACAATCAACCAGGAAGTTGTTGAAAATACAGATTTCAGGCCGATCTCCTGATCTGCTCCATCAGAGACACCAAGTTTATCCCAGGAGTTAGTATACTTTTTTACAAGCATTCCAGGTTATTCTGTTGGGCATTCACTTTGGGGAATACGTGATAACTCCTTGATTACATTTAAGTGGCAGGGAAGCTAGAGATTTTGATCTGGAACCAAAGAATGTTTGTTTTTCTCTAATAACAAGAGGTAGATGGAAAGTTTAGATGGGATATAACTAGAACTACTAGGATTCAAACTTACTACCTAAAAGTAATTGAATTAAGTATGTTAATTAAGCTCTGTAGAGGTACATTTTCTATTAGCATTTAGTTTATCTCACTAAAGTACCTTCTATTAAAGTGCATGCTAAAGAGATGAGGGCTTCGAAAAGATAGTATTAGTGGGGCCTACCATGGTCCTGACTTCAAGTCTCCAGCAACTCCATTCCCCACAGTGTGGTAGGAGAAAAGGCCACAGCTGAACACAAATGCCCCAAGTGGGTTGACTCTAGCAGAGTGGGATGAAACCCAACATACCTGGCAGAAAGATAAAACAAGGGTTTAAAGAGTTACTTGTCTTTATTTAGTCAGAGGCAAATTTGTTGAAATTTAACTTTTATTAATGCTAAATCCATAAAATCACAGTAATAATCTTAACAAAGTGCATATAGTTAGTACTCTATAGTAAGCTTCTTGGGGATAAGGATAGTATCTCATTTATTTCTGCACCTCCCAGAACCTAGTATTAGTTGAACAAATACATTCTGATTGTCTATTACTTGGCACATCATAGGTGATCCATGAGTATTTGTGGAATGAATAAATATTTTATTGTTTAAATATTTTTAAAAAATTTTCCAGTATTGTAAATTGGATGTAAAATTGATTGTAAATTGATGTAAAAGCACAGCCCCAGGCACTGTAAGATCTACTTTGAGGAGAAGTTTTTTCAGTTACAATGAACGTAAACCTAGCTGAAGTAAGAAATCCAGGGTGGCTAGAGCAGGAAGCATATCAGGTTTCTCAGGACATCTAGACACAGGAATTGAACTTTCCCAGGTGCTCTGGTTTTCTTGCTTCTCTCTCTCTCTCTCTCTCTCTCTCTCTCTCTCTCTCTCTCTCCTTACCCCTCTCCCAGGCAGCTTTATGTGCCTTGCTCCTCCATGACCTCCGTCTCCCAAGGGCCCCCAATTTTGTTTGTCCTCAAAGTTCAGTTGGATACATCAGGGTCAAATAACCAGCCTCTCATTCCCAACTCCAAATTCTCAGGGGAGAGAATCTGATTGGTTCACCTTGAATCAGGCTTCCATGTATGGTCAAACCATCCATAGCTGCAGGTGGGGAAACAGGAGCATGTAGTACAGACATGACTAACTGGACTCACACCTGCTCTATGTATGATGTTCTCAGAAAAGAGGTATGTGAGCTTGGAGGATCCCTGCAAATCATACTACAAGATGTCTCTGCCACGTCCCTTGGAATTTGTACCTGCTGCATCCTGCTCCATTTTTAGGGAATCTTCATGCTTTGCTCTTGCAGGGACTTTGTCACACACACTAGTTGTGTATTAACACAACTAAAATTTAGTGCATACAATAGTCGTGTGTACTGAACTTTAGTAAATAGGACATGAGATTTGGATTTTGTACGAAGAGAGTCATTTAAAGGGGTTCCATGAGAAATACATTTAAATTTAAAACATCACTAATATTTAGGTTCCCCAAGTGAAAGTTTTACTGCTTAGATTTTCTTAAAACAAGAATATCAATACTGTATCCATACCACCCCATTTTATGCACCTTTTTCCGTTACATGACCAAACACAGAACTTGCATGGAGCACTTAGGGGAAATAACACCAGTGGTAGCTAGGGTTTCTACTCAACAGGAAATATTTTTACAAATTCCAGTAGGACTTCGCGGATCATGGAATTATAAACCCTTCACTTTACAGATGAGAAATGTGAAGCTCAAAGTACGGAGGTAATTTGCCCAAGGTCATGCAGATAGGTAGTGGGGCTTACTTAGAAGACACATATTTTTGTGGGTATTTTGATTACTTCTAAGTTATTTCTTTGTAACCTAAGGGGTGTCTTTGTAATAAATGTTAATGCCAAGAATTTTGTATAGCTTTTTTTTTTTTTTTTTTACTTATTTTAATTACAGGACTTGGAGACTGCCTTACCTTAAGTTTCTCTCAGAAACAATGCATGTCGATAGTAATTCTTCCAGCAAAGAGGCAGGGAGAGCCAGCATCTGGTTTTAGATATTGTTAGCACAATGGAATGGAGGCCCTGGTGAATTTATACAGACCTTTGCTGTTTACACAATCCAAGGGGCCTTTGGGATAGATTTTATTTTTTTCCTGTCTCTTTTGGTGACTGACCAAGAGACAGACACTTTCCGAGGAAAGCATCTTGGCTTTTGGACAATAGTTTTTAAATTTGCAAGGGACTCGAGGGCTATTTGGCAAGTGAAGTTCAGCTTTGGGTTGCCTGTGCAATTATTGGTTGTTGTTTTCCACGTTTCTGTGTGAATGTTATTTCTGAGTCCAACATCTTTTTCCTTTTTTGGTCTGCGAATTTCACTCTCCTCCTCGTGCTCTCACAAAGCATTTGTTCCCAGATAATGTCAAGGAAAATGGCCAGAAAGCAAATATCACAAGTACAACAGCTTAGAGGTGGAAGTTTTATTACATTTTCCTTAACACAGCCCAGATGAAAAACAACATCAAGATGCCTCAAATTTTCTTTGGCTCAAAATCCTTGTCTTTCTAGAACATAGCAGCAAAAAGAAAAATCCTGGGTTTAGGTTACAATCAGAAGCATGTTTAATGCCCAGGCTGTACGTAGTTTTGTTCATTTGTACCTACAGATGTTTCAGTTCTCTGACTCCTCCACCAACAGGGGCCAATCTCCCATCTCTGCTGCCAGTCCTTAGAGCCACGTATACCCTGTCTGATGCTGCTACCACCACCAGGGTGCTGCTTTGCTGCTGCTGGTGCTCCTGCAGCTGCCATGAGCATGCTAAGAGCCATTTCTGCCACTAACAACAAGATAATTTCCCTCTAAGGACAATGGCCCTTTCAGCCCCAACATCAACACTTTTATTTGCCTGTGTGTAGGATTTTTTTTCCTTCATCAATTAAAGCATATTACTAAGTTCACTTTTGGGGGACACATGCCCTTGTTTCATTGTCTCACTCAACATATGCTTTAGTGACCTGAACTAGCAGCCTGAAATGATTCATTTATCTTCCAGCATTCTCATGCCTCAGGGCGAATGCTTTGGTTTCCAAGGCACCCTCCTCTTCCCACCCCTGGCAGTGAAGTAAACATCACCTTTCTTTGTTGTCAAGTCCTTAAGCCACAGATATATTTTTTATCTTTTTAGGTATATTGAGAAACCACACAAAAAGAAGGCTTTGGAATTTTGCTGTGATGCCTCAGAGTTCCTATGCTAGGTAGGCAGATCAGACCCTGATCACAGAATTCTGGAGGTTCTGTGACTTCAGTAGGTTTGGAAACCCCAGTGTAGAAGAGAGAGATCTAGAATGTGGGTTATAATAAAAAATTTACCATTCCTAACTCATTTTCCCATTTAAATTGAATACAAACTAGTTTTTTATGTAGGCAATGTTTGCTTTGGGGATCTCTGGCCTTCTTTTTTTGGACTTTGCCCATCTCCAGCTGTCCCATGTTTTGTTTAAATGATGCCAAATATTTGGGTGGTTAGCTGGATTTTTCAGTTTTTCACCCAGATGTTTGCAATCCTGTGGACACTGTCAAAGATTTGTTTATTATCATCCAGCAGGTAATCGTGCTGTGTCTGCATACTCTTCATCTTCCAGATGAAAACTGAAAAAGTCAGTCCGTCATCCAGATGTCTCCAAATGTCTGGATGTTTGTCATTGCCAAAGAACATCTGGACAGCTGCTTTTTTTTTTTTTTTTTTTTAGTTTTTAGTTTGTATTCATGTCTTTGGCATAGACACAGTCTTGGGTTTAGTTGCTCTGGATACAGCACAATAAATAGCCTTAATGAAAATGTGTAGATACTTAACAGAGATACATTCACAGGGTTCCTGTGGTTAAAATTCCAGTCATTGGCTTGTGCAATTGGAAAATCATCACCATCCAACAAAGTCTCCAAGAGAAATGACACAGTGGCCCCTCAGAACTCTCTAGAGGCCTGCCAGCATCAGGGGAATTAGGAAGTTGTGTGCCATCAACATTTATGCAGAGAGTGCCTCCAGGGCTGAAAATACAACTCAGGGAAAAAGAAAAGAACCTTAGCACCATTTACAACCCCAAACGTAAAGCATAAAAATAACCACTCATCATAAATATAAGCAGATATCTAAATAAATCTCAGGAAGATTATTTGCTCTTCTTGGGAAACTGTAAAGTGAGAGAACTGGATTGGATAATCACTAAGTTCTCTTCCAGTTTTGACAGTTTACTATTCCATAAAACCTCCATACCCATTGCACAAAGGAAGCAGGAATACAGCAAGCAGAATGGCCTGGTGGTTCAGAGTGTGAGCTTTGGAGTCAGAAAAACTCGCTGCACATCGTGGCGCTGTTGCTCACCAAGCTCCACAAATCCAGCAAGCTCCTAGCTTCTTCGAACCTTGCTTTCCCTGCCTTTAAAAGTGTAGTACTTTGGATCATTGCTGTAAGGATCAAATGAGACAATATGTTTAAAGAACTCACACAGTGCCTGATGTACCACCAAACAATAAGAAAATAAACTCAGTGCAGAATTAAGATTCATCCTTTAATTCATGTTTAGAATGAGTCCGGAATTCAGAAGAGAGGCCAGACTGGAGCTGTAAACTTGAGTCAAATGTAAGAGGTAGAAAGAGAGAGTAGGAAATGAGGACCAGAGATGGGAACAAATGCCTGAGATACTCCAGTATGGAAGGTGGGGCGGAGAAGGATCAACTCATGAGGCAGAGGGAAAACCAGGAGGATGCGGTGTCCGGAAAGCCAAGAGAGGAGAAGATTTTCAGAAGGATGGCGTGATTATCTGGACCACATGCTGCTGGTTGGCAGGTGGGTGTGAGACAGGGAAATGTGTTAGAGGTTGTCTTAGTTTGGATTCCTTCAGAAGAAACTCAGAAACAAGGATTCAAGTAGGAGTTGTTTATCTGAGAGGGGAAAGTAGGGGGGTGGAGAGGTGAGGCGAGGAAGTGAAGACAGCTGATAAAAGGTGTGTTATCAAGCCAGCTACTAGTGTGGACAACTCACGTTGAATCCACTGGGACGACTCTGGAAGCCTAGTGTGGACAACCCATGTTGAATCCACTGGGACGACTCTGGAAGCCAGTGTGAAATATGCCCCTGAGAGGGCCACCCACACGATGGGACCCCGTCAATCATCGGTTGAGTCCCGCTCCCGGGGCAAGGAGAGGGCAGGGGTCGGCTGGCATTTCTGGTCTGTCGAGTAGGTACAGGGTGGGCTCCAGCGGCGTGAGGCCCTGGGTAAAGCAGCGCAGGTGCCGAGTGGCAAGAACTGGGAGTAAAGGCAGCGTTCGTGAGTGGTGGGGACAGAAACCAGACGACAGTGGAGTGAAGAGTGCACCGAAGGTGAGGAAGTGGACATAGCATGTGCTGACAACGTGTTTGAGAAGGCTAAGTACGCAGAGGAGAGAATCAATGGGCTATTAGCCAATGCGAGATAGGGTTCCACGGTGGGTGTTTTTAAAAATGACATATTCCTCCTTAAAGGATGTTTTCCTGGTGATTGGAATGTTCTGACTGAGAGGGAAAGACAGGTGATGAGAGAGTGGAGAGCCGGAGAGAAATCCTTGAGAAGGAGAGAAGGGGAGAAGGGGCAGGGGTCTTGGGCACGCAGAGAGGAACGGCTTTAACGGGTGGGGGACAGCGGGTTTTCCATTTCACGAGAGCAGAGGTGGAGAAGACCGCTGCAGGCAGAGCACTTGTATTTGGTTCCTGTTCTTCCGAATGCAGAGTGAGGCACTGTCGCCTGTGTGTGGGATGGGAGGGCAGGGTGTAGGGGGTTTGATGAGATGATATGAAGTGATTATCTCAGAGAGGAAAAAGCAGACTGCCCAATATTTTCAATCTATTCTTTGAACTTTCTCTTTATTTGCTGCTTTAACTGAAATCTGCCTGTCCCTTGAGAACAGTTTTTCCTGTAGCCCTGCCAAGGGGAGCCTGGCTACGTTTCCCCTCCCACCCTGCATCCCTCAGAGCCCGGATGGGGACAGATACCCTACATGTTCCCAACTGCCCCTTCCAGGCTACTTATCTTTTTTTTTTTTTAACCTCTAAAAATCTCACTTTTTGCATGCTAAAAGATCATTTCCAAAATTTCCATCGCATCACTCATTTGGTTTCCTGTGGCCTCAGTTCTCCTTACAATGAGAATTCTATCCCTGTATGTTTTTGTATTGTGTTTTAGTTCCGTTGGAAGCATTTCTTATCTCGTTTCCATCTCTTTTCATTTCACATTGTTCCTTTTCCCCAATCCTGTTGTCCTATCATCTCAGACTGTTCAATCTTTGTTATTTTCTGCCTCTATGTGGGAGAAGCACTCTCTTCTAGACCTCTGTTAAGGATGCCAGTCAGTTTCTGGACAGTTTCTTCTATACGCTATGGTTTGGTTAGTTTCAGAGAAATGATCTTATTCTGGGTCTTCCAGTTGCTTTCCTTTTGTCTAAAGTATTTTTTATAATTCCATTTTGGCTTATTTCTCCTTAGTAATCTTTGAAGAAGGCCACATTTTTGTCCACTTTTGTTATGGGCAGTGGAGGCATTGTTTTCACAGTCTTATGTGGTGGTTTAATCCTCTTTTCAAATCCACCACTGAAGAGTCAGCTGATGAGTGCAGCTCCTAATTTACTTCTGTTTCTAGAGGAGTTTCAACCACTGCACTTCTGCTCTCCTAAGTTGACCACTTATATCCACTTGGATGTTTTATTTTCTAGTATTTAGAATCAAGGTGAGTTTTTAAAAACTATCATTTATAACACATATTGTTACCAGGGCTTTTCTAGTATCTTCCATCAGTGAACTTTACCTTATTTCTAATTTAACTATTTTCTAGGATTGCAGCCCCTGCCTGAATGAGAACAACCCATGTGTGTGGTTAGGGATGTGAATAGGAGAAGAAACGTTAGAAAAGGTATCTTTCCACTTAATAGAGTAACACCAAGAGAGGAGAGGAACGGTGTCAATTTTCAGCTTGAGTCCGGCATTTTCTTATCTTTGTCTCAGTGGCCTCTGTTGCAAGTGAAGTCAGATTACGTCACAAACCTAAATCTGCTCAGGGTTTCTTCACCTGAATCTGTCGATGTTGCTATTACTGTCAATTCCTCCCCCTTTCCAGCATTAGGGGATCTGCCATTGTTTTTTTCAGAGTATTATGAGCCATCACCTTCTTTTTCTGAATCCTCTCCATTATTTTAGTAACAGTTCGGGAGAAAGTAACTAGATTCATTCTGGACCAGCAGTTCCTATTCTTCAGAGATGGAAACAGCCTGGTGACTCAGCATTTCCAAGCATGATGTGGTGGAGGGTCAGTGTTGCAATTGGACCAGTCAGGGTCTGGGTTGGATTACCAACTACCACTTTATAATTGTGTGGTCTTTCATCTATTAAATGGAGCTAATAATGTAATATTATCTTCACAAGGTTTATGAAAGGATTTGATAAAATAGTGATAAATTTTGATAGCATGTAAAACACCTGACCTGGTACACGACACATAGTAGACACTCAATAACAGCTCACGATCATGTTTCACAGGACACACTGCCGAAGGCCTAGTAACAAAGCCGTGTGAAAGAGCTTAGTAGCCTGGACCAACTAAGTTATGCCACTGCTAACTAACTTTGTATTGCATATTTAGAAAGTCCTTTTTTTAAACATACATTTTTTCACTGACTCTCATAAGAACCTGGTGAAGCAGAAAGTGTTGCCATCAACGTATCCTACAGAATGAGTCTTAAGAAGTAAAGTGAATTCCTCGATACAAATACCTAATTTAGAGCTGGGCCTTGAACCCAAGTCCTCTCATTCTAGAACCCGTGGCTTGCAACACTGCCTCTCCAGTCTCTGACAGTTCTCTGGTACAGCACCTGTCCAAACAGCCCCAAACCCCGTGAGCACTCTCCACACCACTGCCTGCTGGAAAAGCAGATGAGTTATCCTCATTTTTGTCTTGAGGACCCAAAGGGCCACTTCTCATCCTACTCGTCATGCTGAAGCACAGCTGTGCAAGATGCTTATCAGGTGTCTTTTGTGTTCCCTGTTAGAAAAGCTTCCCCGTGAACACACTTGAGATATTACTGTTTGTTCTATTATTAACGGAAACTGAGCAGCCACCTTACCCCGCGGCAACATTGTCACTCAGATCATTTATGTCGTGTTTTTAGCCTAAAAGTAAACTCCCAACAACTGAGAAAAATGAACCACTGTTTTAACTAAAAACTTACCGTGTAGGAAGAGAGTAAAAATTTGAAGTGTATAGGGGCGACAGGGAAAGAATTCTCAGTCTTGCGGACTTTCTCTTTGCTTTTTTAGATAGAAGATAAATCCAATCTATACTCTCCTTTTACTTGGGGTGGAGGCAGGGGAGGAAATGGGTAAAAGCAAACTTTTGCCCACCAATTTTAGTATTTGTTGAAATAGCCCATAGGAACTGAGACTGATGTGTAAATTCTCATGTAGTCATCTCCCCTTCCCCATGGATGTTTGCAGAGACAAGGGCCTTCAGACATTTTTGAGTTATGGGCCTGTAAAGACACAGTTGTATTGACATTTTCCCAAAGAAGTGCACCTACATTTGTCGTCAAATAATTCAAAGCCAGGTGAACTTTCCTATTTAGCTTGGATATGGACTCAGTTTCATTTACCCTTCCAAGACTTATAAAAGCTCAGAATTCCTATGTGCAGTTGCTGCAGTGGCACATATAAGGCACAGAAGCAGTGCTCAGCTGTGTCTGGTGAAGACAATGTATGTGCAATAGCACCAGGGAGGTAGAAAGCTTCTCTAAAAGAAATGCATCCAAATAATTAGACCAGAAAAATCAAAACAGAGCAAAAAGAATTAGAATCTAAAAGCTTGACAAACCTTGACAGACTGGTGTGTGTACATCTCAACCCTTTGCATAGATGAAGTGAATAGCTGTCCATGCTGTGTACTTCTTTCAATTAAAAATATTTATTGAACATGCACTATTTGCTAGGCATGGTTCTATTAAGGTTCATGGAAAAGTAATTGCAGTTTTAGCATTGTTGAAATTTGCCATTTGATATTAGAATACATTCTTAAATGTGGTTACGTTATGTAGCATTTTAATGCACATTTCTTGCTTTATGTTTTTTGCTAATGACTTATTCCTTGCTGTTTATTTTATGTGTATTTTAGACTATGAAAATGATGTTAGACAAAAAGCAAATTTGAGTGATTTTCTTATTCAAGTTCAAAATGGGTCATAAAGCAGTGGAGACAACTTGCAACATCAATAACGCATTTGGCCCAGGAACTGCTAACGAACCTACAGTGCAGTGGTGGTTCAAGAAGTTTTGCAAAGGAGATGAGAGCCTTGAAGATGAGGAGCACAGTGGCTGGCCATCGGAAGTTGACAACGACCAATTGAGAGTAATCATGGAAGCTGATCCTCTTACAACCGCACAAGAAGTTACAGAAGAACTTAAGGTCAACCATTCTATGGTCAGTCATTTGGCATTTGAAGCAAATTCGAAAGGTGAAGAAGGTTGATAAGTGGGTGCCTCATAAGCTGACTGAAAATCAAAGAAATTGTCGCTTTGAAGTGTCATCTTCTTTTATTGTATGTAACAACAATGAACCATTTCTCAATCTCATTGTGATGTGTGACAAAAAGTGGATTTTATACAACAACCAGCCACAACCAGCTCAGCTGTTGGACCGAGAAGAAGCTCCAAAGAACTTCCCAAAGCCAAACTTGCACCAAAAAAAGGTCACAGTCACTGTTTGGTGGTCTACTCCCAGTCTGATCCACTACAGCTTTCTGAATCCTGGCGAAACCATTAAATCTGAGAAGTATGCTCAGCAAATCCGTGAGAAGCACTGAGAACTGCAGCACCCACAGCTGGCATTGGTCCACACGTCACACAACCAACACTTCAAGAATTGAAAGAATTGGGCTATGAGTTTTGCCTCATCCACCATATTCACTTGACCTCTCGCCAACCCACTACGACTTCTTCAGCATTTTGACAATTTTTTTGCAGGAAAAACGCTTCCACAACCAGCAGGATGCAGAAAATGCTTTCCAAGAGTTCGTAGAATCCTGAAGCATGGATTTTTACGCTATAGGAATAAACAAACTTATTTCTCATTGGTAAAAATGTGTTGATTGTAATGGATCCTATTTTGATTAATAAAGATGTGTTTGAGCCTAGTTATAATAATTTAAAATTCATGGTCTGAAATCGCAATTACTTTTGCACCAACCTAAATAAATTCAGTAAAGTTTCAGGATTCAAAATCAGTGTACGAAAAATCAGTAACATTTCTATTCATCAACAGTGACCAAGCTGAGAACCAAATCAAGAAGTTAGTTCAATTACATTAGCTACCAAAAATAAATAAATAAACACCTAGGAATACATTTAAGCAAGGAAATAAAATATTTCTATAAGAAAAACTACAAAACACTGGTGAAAGAAATTGTGAGTGATACAAACAAATGGAAAAACATTCCCTGCTCATGGATTAGAAGAATCAATATCATTAAAATGACCATACTGCCCAAAGCAATCCACAGATTCAATGCAATTCTTATCAAAATACCAACATCATTTTTTATAGAATTAGAAAAAAATCCTAAATTTCATGTGAAACAAAAAAGAGCCTGAATATCCAAAACAATTCTAAGCAAAAAGAACAAAACTGGAGGCATCACATAACCTGACTTTAAATTATACTACAAGGCTATAGTAATCAAAACATCATGGTACTGGTATAAAAACAGACATATAGATCGATGGAACCACAATAGACAACCCAGAGATAAAGCCACATACCTAGAGCCAATTGATCTTCAATAAAATTGATAAAACATACATTGAAGAAAGGACACCCTATTCAATAAATTGTGCTAGGCATATTGGATCAATAAATGAAGAAGAATGAAACTATCTCTCACTATATACAAAAATTAACTCAAGATGGATTAAAGACTTAAATGTAAGACCCGAAGCATTAGCTAATATAACATCCCTGATATTATTGTGATATTTGAGCCTCACTTTCCAGATGAAGCTGCTGAGGTTCAGGGAGGTTTTAAGTGGCTTTGCCAAGGCAGAAGCTAGACAAAAATATTTCAAGAATATGGGAGTAGTCAACCATGCAAAGCGTGGCTGAGAGTAGTGAAGGTGGAAAATTGCTCATTTGCTTTTGGAAGACCTAGATCAATGTTTCTCAATCTTTAATAAGCATAGAGATCACTTTATTAGAATCATATTTTGCAGTTGGGCCAGGGACTCTGCATTTCCGTTCATTTCTAACAAGCAGCAAGATGATGCTGAAGCTTCAGGTCCTTGGAGCACACTTTGAGTATCAAAGACGTAGGTCACTGGTGACCTTGACAAGAAGTCAAGTTCCAGTGGAGTAATGGAGGATGAAAGTCATATTGGAGTAGGCTGGAGAGAGAATGAGCATTTAGGGAGTGCAGATAGAATGTGGACAGTTGTGGAGCAATCAGAAGGTCTCTCTCTCTCTCCCCCTGCCATTTAACGTGCTTGTTTGATTTGCATCTGTGTGTGCCTGCACAAATTCATCCTCCTGGGTATAACCCCCATGAGATGATTGCTGTGATTCTTGAGGGAGGATCAGATGTGCCCTGTGCACCCCAGTGCACCAGCCCTTGGGCTAAATCCTGGAGTAGCCCTGGTATTAGCGAGGCAGGGCATATGACCTTCAAGCTGCTGTGACCTTTGTGTGTTTGCCACACTGCTGAAGGCATCACAGAGCCACTCAGCAGATTGCTAATGATGACATTCCTTTCCACAGGCCCTCTGAGCACAGTTATTTTTGTTACAGGGTATTTTATGGTAAATGCTACATATAAACATATGTATAAAGTATATATTGTTTATTACAAGACTATCTTATGGACTTTTAAAAATAAAGCACATTATACTACTTGCATTTCCTCAGTTACCAGAACTCAGACTGCTTGAGTTCAAAATCTGGCTCTAAATATTTATTAGCTGTGTAACCTTGAGCAAGTTACTCAGTTGCCTCATCTACTAGAGATAAAAGGACCTAATATTTGCCCAGGGGCAGTGGCTCACACCTGTAATCCCAGAACTTTGAGAAGCTGAGGAGGGAGGGTTGCTTGAGGCTAGGAGTTCGAGACCAGCCTGGGCAACATAGTGAGACCTCATCTCTAAAAAAAAAAAAATTATCTGGGCATGGTGGCACAGCCTATAGTTCCAGCTACTCAGGAGGCTGAGGCAGGAGATTAGCTTGAGCCCAGGAATTCAAGGTCATGGCGAGCTGTGAGGAGGCCACTGCACTCCAGCCTGGGTGACAGAGTGAGAGATTCTGTCTCTAAAAAGAAATAAGTAAATAAGTACCTAATAGCTTTGCTGGGAGGATTAAACAAACTAAAAAATGTGTTATAAATACCTAGCATAGTACCTGGCACGTAGTAAAAGCTTTATAATTTTTGTCTATTATTAAATATTACATGATTTAATGCATAAAGTATAAAATACTCCAGGAACTGGATCTCTATTAATTATCAAATTTGGTTGACTTTAAAATGGTTTTATGAAATGATCAGAAAAGAGATAATGATGGATAAATTATCATTTTCAGCCCCAAATTAGCAAATGTAAAGTCAGGTGTTCATATCTGCTTTCTGGCATCCAGAATCAAGTTTCTGTCCTGCCCCCTCTTTATATTTCAGAATCATAGAACGTCAAAGACAAATGATTTTAGATATCAACTTATCTGTCTATTGCTATACAAGTGTATCTTGTTTTATTTTGCTTGTTTTATTATCACTTCATTGTGTTTCACAGATATTGTGTTTTTAACAAATCCAAGGTTTGTGGCAACCCTGTGTCAAGAAATTCTACTGGCACAAGAAATACATTTCATAAGGCTCTAGCTGTCATAGATAGTGACTCCTCTTATGGATCTGGACAAAGCAAACTGAAAACCTGCTGGAAAAGATTCACTATTCTAGATGACATTAAGAACATTTGTGATTCATGGGAGGAGGTCAAAATATCAACATTAATAGGAATTTAAAAGAAGTTGGTTCTAACTCTCATAGATGACTTCCAGGGGTTCAAGACTTCAGTGGAGAAAATCACTTTAAATGTGGTGAAAATAGAAGAGAACCAGAATTAGAAGTGGAGCCTGAAGATGCAACTGAATTGCTGCAATCTCATGATCAAACTTTAACGTAGGAGGAGTTGCTTCTTATGGATGAGCAAAGAAAGTGGTTTTTGAGATGGAACATATACTTGTTGCAGATGCTGTGAACACTGTTAAAGTGACAAAGGATTTAGAATAGTCCATGAACTTAGTTGATAATAAAGCAGTGGCAGGGTTCGAGAGGACCGACTCCAATTTTAAAAGAAGTTCTACTGTGGATAAAATGCTACTAAACAGCATCGTATGCTACAGAGAAATCTTTCGTGAAAGGAAGAGTCCATTGAAATGGCAAACTTTGTTGCTGTCTTATTTTAAGAAATTGCCACAGCCACTCCAATCTTCAGCAACCACCATCCCGAGTCAGTAACCATCAACACTGAGGCAAGACCCTCCATCAGCAAAAAGATTATGATTTGCCGAATGCTCAGACGATCGCCAAAAATTTTTTAGCAATAAAGAATTTTTAAATTAAGGTACGTACATGTTTTGTATACATAATGCTATTACACACTTAAGGCACTACAGTATGGTGTAGACATAACTTTTCTATGCACTAGGAAACAAAAAATGTGTGTGACTTACTTTATTGTGATATTTGCTTCATCGTGGTGGTCTGGAATTGAATCCATTGGATCTTCAAGATATAAACATGCTGTCCAAGTTCATAAATTTGGGAAGCTCATACAAGGTCACGTTGCCCATAAATAAGTGAAAGAATTAGAATTTAAGTATGGGTCTCTGGATTCTCTAACCAATGTTCTAGGATTATATGATTGAAGAGATTAACAGGGGAAATATTTTGGGTTAAATAATATAAAGTAAGTATCTCCCTGGCATCAGGCTGAGATATGAAGAAGCAGCCGGGGCCCCACAGGCAGGCACACACAGCGGCGCTGGCAGAATGCAACTTCTTGACCTTTGACCCCCTCATCCTTGCCCACATTTTGCCCATCCCTGTAGATTCCTATCTGACATCCTGCTTGTCCCTCCGAGTTCTGTGATCCCTCATGCTGGTTTGCAAAACATCTCCCTTCAGCTGCAGTGATGTGTGGACTGGTTGCTGCTGATGGCTGTGGGTTCGTGACCCTCTCTAAGGCACTGCCCCCATGGGGACTTGGGTGGGGAATCCAGGGCCCCACGAACCTTTTCTGATCTCCAAAGGTTGAGCCTGAGCACATGTGATTCACTTAAACCTGTTAAAGACCAAACTATCCAGATAAAAATTGTTAAATAGGTTCAACTTAGAACTGCTATCTGTTAGGGTTCGTTTGAGTATCTATCTTGATGAACCTAGGCAGGGACGGCAAATGGCTTTCATTGCATGTGCTAGCTCCCAATGACTGGTAGTGGCTGTCCAGAATGTTCTGAGGATAGTGGTCTGAGCTGCACCTTACCCAAAAGGAAACAGTAAGGAAAAAAAAAGAGGAATGCTGTGGTCAATTAAAAATGCCTGCCACAGGCCACTGAGTGGGGACTGGTGGCTCCAGCTGGCTTCTTTTCAATCTCTGAATGGCTATTTGGGGCATTTTCTGGGACTTGTTTTGTAGATGTGCCCTTGAAGATTTGAAGTTTTTCTCTGATACCCAAGTGATAAACTCTATACCACTCCACCTTTAGAAGAATAAAACCATATTTAGAGAATTTGAGAAGTTTCAAGGAAGAGAAGAGGAAGGATATTAGCATATGCTGGGAGCTTACTGAGTCCTATATCCTTTCACGTTCATGACTATCGTTTTAGGTATTAAAAAATGCACAAAGGGGAAGGAATGATTTGCCCTGACTCTGAAGCAGAGCCTGTTGGCAGGGGTCAAATGTCCCAGCTGTTGGAAGAGGAGCTAGGGGTCAGGGAGCCTGCGGGCCCTGATATTTTTGTGTCACATTGTCACAGTTAAGTGTCAGAGAAGCAGAAAGGCAACACTGAATAATGAGAGGAAATAATGGGAATCTTATTAACATATTTTATAAAAATTAATAACTTTGACATTTCCTCACTGTTGCACAGTGCCTCAAGATCCCTGGCTCCGCCTTGTGTAGGAAATCGTCCCCCAAATCACCCAGTTCCTTGCTCTGGTGGGCAACTCTGGAATTCCTACGGGTGGAGACATCATCCCATATGAGAACAAGCCACAGTATTAAAAAGTGGGGTCTGGGCCCTGTGACTCGGGTCCAGTGTTCAGTTCTGTAACTTTCTGGTTAGAAAACACAAGGTAAATCCCAATAGCTCTTATTTCATTTTCTTTTCTCAAAAGTAAGAAACTGTAGCTCCACTATATACTTGAAAGGTTGCAGTTACTCTGGACTGAAAATGCTGACATCCTCTTCAAAAAATGTTTGTAGCTGAAAGATGAAGCTTAGCTTTGCTGACCAATTTACCCACAGTTTGATCTCTTGTGGCTAGAAATGAGGCTATATCAGCTTAAATTTCACTGGCGCCAGTTTGTGGAGGACTTTATACTAAGTACCACTGGGGCGGGGCACCTCCTTCAAAATTGTAGTTTCTCTCTCTGAAGACAGGCGTGTGTGTCTCAAACACAACTCATATGTCGGGGAGGGTGTGAGAGGGCGAGAGTGTGGGGAGGGAGGTGGTGATCAGTGATAGTGGAAAGAGCTCTGGACTTGGAATCAAATGATCTAATTCCAGAAACCTGCTGTGTGATCTTTGTTCATGCTCATTTACCTCTTCTGATCCTCAGTCCTCTTTCCTGGAATGTGAAGGGAAATAGCAGCTGCACTTATCCATTTATATGCTCAGTCATAAATTCGACATTTACTGAGCCTCCTCTGTGTCCCATGCATTGTGCTAGATGCCAAGTCACTACTGCAACTCCAGCTACCTCTTACAGCCTCACCTCTGGTGACCACAACGACAACCACCGTGACCTGGGCTCCCGCTAAGTACCGGACACTGCGCTGAGTGCTTCCTGTAAGTTATTTCATCCAGTCCTCAGAATGGCACAGTAAGGAGTTAATTTCATCTCTGTTTTGCAGTTGAGAAACACAAACCTTATGAGATTAAGGGACATGTTGAAGGTTTTGCAACTAGTGATAAGTGTCAGAGTCTGGGTTTGAACTCAAGCCTTTCTGATCCTGAGGCAGAAAGATGAAAAAGAGTCACTATCCTCCAATGTCTCATAGTCTTATCTCTTCTGATTTAAACATGATTCTAGATAGGTATGAATGCATTGTATGTGCATCCAAACAAATGCACATAGAAATATTCATGAATTTGGTTATCACTGCAATCTCAGAAATGACACAGTGGACATGCAGGTGTGTGGACATGCAGGTATGTCTTGTAAGTAAAGATGACTATAAGTTCTTTGAGGCAACGTCTCATTCTCTGTAGGGCTTCCAACCCCATTTCAGAGCTGTGCTCCTATAGAAGGGCAAATATCTAGCCAAACCTTTGTTGAGACTGCACAGTTAACTGGAAGGAAAGAAGTGTTGCCCTCCCTTTCTCCCTTTCTCCTCCCACAGTTGGGTGTCTCTTTCCTGAGCTCATCTGGAGCAACAGAGGAATGCTGCCAGGGAGTGCCACCCAGCTGCACTGGTGGGTGCTGAAGAGCAGTTTTACACGTACAATCTTCTCACCTGGTGAATTAATCCTTTTTCTTCAAAAGATGCCTCAGACAAATCGATGTCATCTTGGAACATAGCGATTCAGGAAACACTTGGGAAAATACTCACAAGAAATTTCTCTTGAGTGACTTTATCTCAAAGAATTGCTGAGAATGTGCTGTTATCGAATTAAATGGCAGACCTCAATGTATCCACTCTCCCAATAAGCCACATTTATGACCTTACGGAAGTGACATTTTCCTTGGCGGTGAGGTAGTACAGTTGGAAAGAAATAATTGTCTGTAACATTGTCAATCCCTGGCATGCAAAGCCATTCTCTGGCATTAAACTCAGATGATGTCTTTGATGATCATCATCATCATAAAAAGATGAATTGGGCTTTGCTATTATGGAGGGGGTTGGGGAAAGGGGAGGAGAAAAGGCATTTCCCATGATCCTTTATTATGAGACCTGAGACTGGAATCTGAATATGAAGGCCATACTGTCTGGAGACTTGCTCCAAACATCCCCCTTTATCCTCTTGAAATGGTTACCGGGAAATATTCCCCTTTCCCTGGGGGAAGGAATGAAATTTAGCTTACCTTTACCAAGGGGCATTGGGATGGGAAAAACAACAACAACAGATACAAACCAAGCTGCACAGACAATGTACTTTCCTATTATCCTGTCATCTCCCAGAAGACACACAAGGGTGGGGAAGTAAGTAGTACTACTTAACATTTGTATACCAGTTGAACTTTACAATGTCTTTTCACATGAGTGGACCCATTTACATCTCCCAATAGCCCTGTGAATTAGGAATTATCATTCACGTTTTATAGACAAGGAAACTGAAGCTCAGAAAAGGGAATTAAATCCAGTATTTCATAAAACTATGAGCTTATGGAATCTTAGATTTAGGAGGCACCTTAGAAATAATCTAGTCAGAACTCTAGTTCAAATCCAACTTGATTCCATTGGATTCCATAAACGTTCCATTGGATTTAATAAACATTCATTGGGTACCTGATTGTGTCTAGCACTATGTTGGGCACTGGGTAAAATATAGGAAATAGTTCTGGTTATTGTCCTTGAAAAGCATGCTGGTAGGGAGACATCCTTGTAAAGAAATAACTCTCATATTGTGCAGTAGGTGACACCCAGAAGAGGTATGTGTGATAGAGTCTAGGCAGGAGCCATTGTTCACCTGAAATGACAGGTGTGAAAAGCAGTAGTCCAGGGTGGTGCTTGAGCAGTGCTCCTAGGAAGGAGGAGGATCCTTTCTGCAGGACTAGGAGGGAGGGCAGCCGGTCAGCAGGGCAGGACCACGCAGGCAGAGAGAACCGCATGCTCCAAGGGCAGAGGGATGCTTGGAGAAGGCCGGCCATGTCGGGGGGGTGGGGCTACTGAGTGTGGCTTTGTGGGAGAAAGGCTGGTGAGGAAGTTGGAAAGGGAGGTCAGGACCAGAATCTGAAGCATGTTGAGAACCAAGTTAAGTCATTCAGATTTTCTCCAGTAGGAAATAGGGACTCATCAAAGGCTTTTGAGCACAAATGTACAGTAATAGTGATAACAATACTAATGGTAACGATAATGAATAACATTTATTAAGCACTTACCACAGGCCAGGCACTTTGCAAGACACTTTATATGCAATAGCTCAGTTAATTTTCTCAAAAACACTTTGAAAAAAAGAACTATTTATAATCCCCATTTTACAAATGTGGAAACGAGGGTTTAGGGAGCTGACATAACCTGTCATGGCAGAGCCTGGCTCTCCAGTGGTGACAGGCTCAGATAGCTGTGTTTGTTAGAAGAATCACTAAGAGTGGGGTGGGAAGTGGGCTTCAAGGGAGAAAGGTTTTTTCCTGCCCTCAAAAGTATGACTCAGACCCAATAGGGATACCCTTGGTTTCTGGGTTGGGGAGGGAATGCCCCTGTCCTTCAATGCTGGCTGCCTGTCCCAGGAAACTCAGGTGGGAAGTGTGGCCCTATTTACCCAGGCCTTTTAGCTACTGCCTCCCACCTGTCCCCACCATCTCTACCCATGTCCACCTCCCCATTTGCGTCCTTCATGAGTGACACCTCTGAAGCCCATCACTGTTGGTTCACAGTCTTTAGTGAAATCAAGGCTGTTCATCTTAGAAAGTGGACAGCAAGCAGGCTGTGGGCTCCCTGTCTTCCGAGACAGGTTGGGAAAGACTGGATGAGCCGAGAATGCCATACCATTAGCACCTTGCAGAATGGGCCCCAGAAATGCCCAGGTTCCATGCCAATTAAATGTGGGTAATGTAATTATGAATGTACTGGTTAAAGAGATGAAAATGGCTGAACTGTAAATCAGTTTATTTAAATGCATTTTTTTGATAGCAGAGTATAGGCATATCATTAGCTTGTAAATGTGTCTAATAAGCCTGTCTTCACTAATATGCCAAAAAGAGTCTAATTAACATTTTTTCCTCCAGTTAGACAGTAGCGTGAGGATCCCTGATCACATTTCCTCACTATCTTTTTAGCATCAGCAAAGCAGCACTAAAACAGCCCCTGTGACATCTATAAAAATGCTAGTTTATAATTAGGACGATCTTGGCTTGAACAATAATGTTGCAATTTGTAGTGATGGCTTCTGTTTCTCTTTAATTTTAATGTATTAGCCTACAATGCTCTGGAGATTTCTAGGCAGACTAGCCTGTTTCCATTTCCAAAATTGCTGGCATTATATGCTTTAGGTTAAAGAAGGGGAAGCAGCTATAATTTGGGGGGATGGGGGAGGAATGCAAGTGCAGAAGAAATACTGACAAGAAAAGCCAAGGATAACATTACCCACATATTTCTTAACCCATCGACTGAATGTGAAGACCGTGCCCAGGAGACGCTGCCGATAAGGACAGGAACCCCCAAACAACAGAATCCCGTGTTTCCCGGTGTTCTCAGGTATAGGGATTGTCAGCCTCTTTCCGTCAGAGTCCCCAGGGCCTGCAAAAATTGGCCATAGATTCCACCAAGAAAATTCAGGAAGGCTGAGCATTGTGATCTTTTAGCTTTATAATTCTTTGTGGAGTCTCTCTGGACATTGAAACAAAATGCCAACATCAACGTCAGAACCATATCACTGAGACTGCCATGTCTCTTCTGTCATGCCCGGGACACAATCACCTCTGTTGCCTAAAGCTACGGTTCCTAATATTGGGAGGGAGTGGTCCATGGATAGGCTTCAGGAAATCTGTGAATACCCTGAAACAGAACGTAACTCATCAGAATGATCTGCGGGAGATTTTACTCACACCAAAATTTGGATCAGATCTTGGGTGGAATTTGAGAATCTGTGGTTTTTAAAAGAATCCTCTGATAATTTTAATAATATACCTTTAATAATTGGGGAGAATCATCATGACTTTTATCGGAGCCTCAAAAAATTTGTGAACCCAAGAAGTTTACGAACCACTGGAATGAAGTCTGACATTCCAGGTTCTCCTACCTCTGACCTTTCTTTCCCAACTCTGTTCTCCTATTGGGGGATCGAGGGACCTAATAAATAGTACTACTCATTCCTGGCTGAGTCCTAAGCCAATTGAGAAATAAGATAAGTAAATAAAGCAGAAAGATGAACCTATTACCTTTATTTTCTAAATGGGCAATTGCAATGGATTGAATGTTTGTGTCCCCCTCCAAAATTCATATGTTGAAATCCTAACCCCCCGATGTGATGGTGTTAGGAGGCGGGGCCTTTGGGACGTAATAAGAGCATGAGGGAGGAGCCCTCATGAATGGGATTAGTGCCCGTATAAAAGGAACCCCAGAGAGCTCTCTCACCCTCTTTCCCCCACATGAGGATACGAAGAGACGTCAGCAGTCCTCTACCTGGTAGAGGGTCCTCAGCAGAACCCAACTACACTGGGATGCTGATCTCAGACTTCCAGCCTCCAGAACTATGAAAAATAAATGTCTGTTGTTTAAAAGCCACCCAGTCTATGGTACTTTGTTCCAGCAACTTGAACTAAGACATTAATATTTGAAGAACGTGGCGTATAATCTCAGGCTAGTGGAGTCATTAACAGTGAAGCCCCAAGTTTAAGCACATCTACCCATTCAGCCTCAGGCAGCGTTGGATGGGGGCAGGCCTCCTCCAACATGCAGGAGCAGAACCTGCCCCTGAGACCTGCGACACAGAGGAGCAGAGTGGGCCTGTGCGTCCCCAGGCATCTGGCCTCTAAGGAGGAGGAAGGACAGGTCCTGGACAACACCTGCTTAATTTCTTTCTTAAACGACGCTAGTGCCGAATGAGTGAAGAGATGAAGAGTGGCTGTCGCTGTAACAGAATGCGCCCTGTATGGAGGGCAGCATCAGGAGCTGCTATTACTCCTTGACTAACATTTCCAGTATTCCCTAATACACCATGTATGTTCCTGCCTCTTATCCTTTACACACCACCTATGCTATCTGAAATCCACTTTCAATCATCAGTTATCTGAATTTCATTTGTCCTTAAAAACCAGGTGGAGTTCAACTTCCTCACGTGAGTCTTCTCTGACTGCTTCTCTGAGTAAACATGCCGGGTACTAAGGGAAATCTGGCCCGAGCTCCCCTAGCAGTTCCCTGACTGATACCAGAATGACCTGCAGGAGAGTTCACCTGCACCCAAACCTCACTACTGGAGAATCTGATCAGGAGATCTTGGGTGGGGTTTAGGAATCTATACTTCTGAAAAGTTCCCCCAGATAATTCTAATTATCTGCCCAGTCCAGAAACCACTGTCTGTCTAGTCATTATTTGCAAGATCCTTTTGGCACTCACAGCCCTGTTTGTAAGAGGGGAGAAGGCGTCGCACAAAAGAGAAGGGTCATATAAAAGTACATCCGATGTAGGGTGCAGAGGAGCATAGTTGGGGTGGACACCGTGGAAGAGTCTCAAACATTTCGGTGAGACGACGCTATCAGTTGTGGGGGAAGTAGTGGCAACAACATCTGGAAGTTTGTCTGTGGCTGAAAAATGAACTCATTATCAAGGGAGCATAAGAGAATTATATGACCATTACCTGTAAAGTGATTATAATAATAATACCCTTATGGAGTTTTCGGTTGGATTAAGTAAACAAAGTATAGAAAGTATATAAAGCACCTAGCAGAGTGCCTAGAATATAGAAGATAAAGTAGTCTTTCCTTATCCATGTTTACACTTTCCACAGTTTCAGTTACTTGAGATCAACCACAGTCTAAAAATATTAAATGGAAAATTCCAGAAATAAAAAATTCATAAGCTTTAAATTGCACACTTTTCTGAGTAGCATGATGAAATCTCATGTCATCCCACTCCATCCCGGCTGGACGTGAACCGTCCTTTGTCCAGTGTATCCTCGCTGTATATGCTATCTACCTGTCACTCTATAGGAAAAAACAGAGTATATAGTATTTGGTACTATCTATGGTTTCAGGCATCCACTGGGGGGCTTGGAATGCCTCCATTACTAGTGGTCTAGGGAATACTAACTAGCGTGCCCTGATCTGCAAATTAGACTCAGATGACCTCCCCAAAGCCTGGGCTGCAGCCATCAGGCCAAGAGGCAGGGATGGCAGGTCTGTGCTCCTCCCATCCTGCTCTCCTCTCCATCACTCTGCTAAAAGCAAAGTCACTATCAGGCCAGTGGCCAGATTCCAAATGCCTCCTGAATGCCAGCCCTCATTTGGAGGAGTCTTTCTTAAGCTCCTGATATTTTCCAATTACATAAATATCAAATACTGAAAACTCCACAAGGACAGATAGTAGGTTTGTCTTGTTTGCCGTAGTATCTCCAGGACCTATAGCACATTGCTTGGTACATAATAGACACTTGATAAATAGTTGAGTATCACTCTTATGAAATAATGTGGAGAAAGAGAGGAAAGGAAATAAAATTAGATTCCATGAGTACTCTCTATGTGACAGGCACTATTTTAGAAATTTCTCATGACTCAAGAGTTAGTACAGAGTTATAAGCTCTGATACTCAGGATGTCTTGGTTTGAATCTTGGTTTTACTTATTAGTTCTATGACTTTGAGAAAGTTACTTAACTCTCTGAGTCTCAGTTTTCTCATAAGTAAAATGGAAACGTGGTGGCCAGGCTCCAGGGCTGCCCCCTGATATCCATGCCCTGGTGTCATCCCTTCCCACTTTCCATCTCTGCCAGCCTGTGGCATGACTGAATAAACAGAAAGCAACTGAAAGTGATCTTCTGGGAATTCAGAACCCAGGTATGAAAAGGCTTGGTAGATGCCGCTTTTGTGCTTTTGGGAGTCCTTAGCTGCCATGTAAGAAGTCTATCCTTCTGGAAAGACCATGTGAAGAGGTCGTGTGGACAGGCGAGGCCCTGAGACCACATGGAGAGAGTGGTTCACCCATTCTAGCATCCCAGTTGGGCCTAGGTGATTCCAGTCCTAACTGCACGTGACTGTACCACATGAGAGACCCCAAACAAGACCAGAAGAACCCCAGCTGAGCCCCATCAACTCACAGAACTATCAGATAGAATAAAACGGTTGTTATTTTAAGCCCCCAAATTTTGTAGTGGATTATTACACAACAACAGATAATCCAAACCTGGAATGATAGCTTCTACTTTGTAGATAAAATACAGTCATGCACAGAAAGCACCAGGAGCATAATAATTGCTCAGTAAGTGTCCTTTAGTTGTTTAATCTTTGCAAACGGTTCTGTAAGGTACGTATTGCCATCCCCATTTCTGTGATGCAGAGTCTGCCCCAGAAATCAGAAGGGAAGGGTAGAAACAGCATTCAGGGGACCAGATCCATCTCACTCCAAAGACGTGTCTTTTCTTTACTTCACAGTCATCTCTCCAGGGAAAGAGAAGTAGCAACTTGTCCCGAAGTCTTAGGAAATCCACAGCCTGTTTTCCCATGTCCAATCTCTTTTAGTAATAAATAATGAGGGAGACGAAGGCTACATGGGCTGAAGCGTGTGCTCTCGGGGTGGGACCGGTTGCTGTGGCGATGGCGGTGCTGTCTCAAGCTGATGATGATTTCAGCTGGGGAAATGAGCCGCAGGAGCTGACGCGCCAGGAAGCCACGGCGCTCTTTCTCCTAATGCAACGTAATGAGGGGAGTTAAACTACAAATGAATGGAAATCGGGATGGAATATTTTCTAAAGATAATGCTTCCCTGCCTCTCCACAGCGCTCTAACGAACACCATCAGCTGGCAGAATGAGAACAGCAGTAAGTGCCATCCAGTGTTAATTACATTCAAATGTAAATCTAAAGGCATCAGGCTCAGACACGTCATTTTTAATAACACTTCATCCTGGGCTATTAAAATTTTTATTTGTCATCATCTAATTGATTTGTGTCCACTTCAATTATTTGTTTTCTTGGTGCTCGTCACTTCCCTGGGCCAGCGGGAACAGGCGGCCAGAAACCTTCATTTCCTCCCTCCACCACATTCATTCTCATCAACACCTACGGTCCCAAATATCTGACAGTGGACCTTTGCAAAGTGCTTCACGCCCGGCCTGCTCCCTGACTGTGGAAACTAGCTTTGCGGCGATGCTAAGCGAGACTTCAGCCCTTCACAATCCAGCTCAAAAGTCATTCTGGGAAGGCTACTTGGAGGATCCCCACCTAACCCTATCGCTCTCCACCCTCGTCACTCAACAGAATCACCCGGAACATGTATTGTTTTCCCTCTAGTATATTTCGCCTAACTCAAGAACATGCACATTTTGTCTCATTAGGTATGTACAAGCTCTTTAAGGGCAAAGGTGTGCTTACTTTTTATCCCAGTGGTTTTTTATAATGAACACCACACACACACACACACACACACACACACACACTCCCTACAGTAATGCTCTGGACTCAGTTCTAGTCCATCTCATCAAAATTTACCCATCATGTGGCCGATTCTCTCTAGTCTCCCACAAAGAGCCAAGGGTGGTAATGGGTTACTTTATTAATGAAATGAAGTGCTGCTAATGTGTTAGTTTTCTCCTGCGTGACCCTTGCCAGACGACAATATGCTCGAAATTAAATAAAAAGGCACGTATCTCCTTAAGATAAAAACTGAGTTAATGGAGAAAGTAAAGAACAATATATCAGACCAGAAGGGCAGATCATTTGAAATGGGGAGACCTTTCTGGACCCTTAAATCACATTAGGAAGTCAGTTGCCCATGGTGCCCACGCCTGCGCATACCAGGTTTGCAGTGACTTTGTTTTGAGATCTGACGGTAGTAAATGTTGTAACTGCCCCCACCCCACTAGCCATACAACAAAAAGCAGACGGGAGATGTTACTCAGTGAAGTGTGCTTTGGGACAGCATAGGGTGGAGGTAGAAAGGGGGATTCTCCCCTCCATACCCTGGCGTGCCTGCATTTCCCCTCCTCCACTCCCACACATCATCCTTCATTCGCAGACAATGTGCTCATGCCTTTGAACGCCTCCATCTCTAGGCATGCTGCTCTTTCCACAGCAGTGTGAATCAGAGTAGACATGGCTTCCAAAGAGCCAAAGGGAATGGCATTCACCCATCACTGCAGGGACAGGCACTGGAGGCTCCAGCAGTTGACAATATGTTTGTAACAGATCACTGGGCAATTTTCCAGTCTGATACTTTCACTCTGCCTGTGTCCTCCAAAGCACAAGGTAGCAGGAAAGTTGGCAGTCTAGTGTGACGAAGCCTTTGAAACACAACCCCCATTACACGCCACATGCTGGAAGACATCCAAGCCACAGTATCCCGTTCAATTCATTTGCAAGTCTCTGAGTCCCAGGTTAATTGTACCAAACAATGGCCCTGACCCATCAGTACAAAAAGACGACTGGCAGGCTCACAAGCGTCTGTTCACTTAACTCACCCCTCTAAGTGTCAAGATACTTAGGCGGGCATGTGCACAGGCTGTAAGCACAGGAATACATATGGCTGATGCATATTAACACACATGTATATCTTCATAGACAGCTACATGCACACATATATTCTCACACATGCGCGCACGCACACACACACACACACACACGCACGCACATATCAAACTAAATACATCATCCATCACACTGGCTGTTAAGTCAAGCCAGCTGGACTTGGCCTTTTCAGTCTGCTCCCAGAGCCAGAGAGTGGAGCTCTGCAATGCTCTGAGTAGGAAGCACATTTTGGCTACTGACAGTTACCTGAGCCTAAATCCCCTCCCCAGTAGAGCCTGGCCACTTTGCTTTAAAAGTCTGCAAGTCCACATCCTAGCCATGAAACAAAAGGCTTCTCACAGCTACCTGACCTGGCAGATGCCTGAGCTATCCAAGGTGCTGTGACGACTCCTTCCCATGCAGGCAAAGGCCAGAGGCCCCACACTGGTTCCCTTTGCCCTGCAGCTCTGCTTCTTGTCCCTTAGCTCTCCCATCCCATGGCTGTCATTGGTCACCTAGCTAGGGAGCATCTGTCCACCCTTGCCTCCCCTCCTGTTATTCCAGGTATAGGTCCAGCTGGCAGAGCTGCCACACATGAGCTTTGGGGAGGCTGCCAAATGCCTACCTGACACACCCGAAGGCTTTCGCTGTACTGCAACCTAGTGTGGCCAGAAAGCGAGGGGCTTAATAACGAGGATGTTAGAGAGAACTTGATCTAGGTTTGAACTGCCACTATTTAACTGTGTGTCCTTGGATATGACCTCTTTGAATTTCAGTTTCCTCAACTGTAAGATGTGGATGAATAATGCCTACTTCACGGGGTTCCTGTGAGGCTTGAGCTTAGCCCCGTTCCAGGCACTAAGGGCTCCACAGATGCTGGGTGTCGCCATCACCCTCTCCACCATCATCGTTGCCATCATCACTTCATGCTCTTGAGCAGCAGAAAGCATTGGCTCCTCATAATGATCCTTGCTGCCTGCCACTTGCTCTTTCTTGTCCCACAACCTCGGGTCTTCCAAGTAGGAATCCAAATATTAAATACGTTTTTCCTTTTTGCAAAGTTTTGATTTATTTACTTATTTATGCTTTGCTTTGTTGGTTTAGGGGAAAGGGAATGAAAATTTACTAAGAAGCAATTCCATCTCAGGCACTGTATAGACTTAAAAGCTTGAAAATGTCCCCATAAAATCTGGGTTGCGTCTTCAGGTGGAACTTTGAAAGGGTCTTCTGGGTGGGGTGACTGGGACATTCACTTCTGAGGGGAGAGGGAGCCAAATTGCCTGTGTGTTGGAGGTGGTGGGAACAGCGAAGCTCGTTGAAGTCTTGAAAGGAGTATGCAGCCCAACCTGGTCAGGAAGGAAAGGGAGGACTCTAAGGACTCCAGGGGCCTCACTGGGAAGCTAATCTGTAGCAGGATGTAGTCTGCCTGGGGGCCTGGGACACATGTTAACCCCTGGAGAGGTGTCGGGTTCAGGGTGAGAAGAAGAATGAGAGGAAAGAAAATGATTTCCCTCCTTAGAAGATAAATTTAATAAGAACCTCAGACTCATCTCAGACTCAGTGTCTGGCACAGAGAATGCTTCCTAAAAGAATAATAATACTAGATTTATTGTGCAATGACTATGTGTCAGGCATCAGTCTAAATAATCCACATGTATCAACTCATTTAATCCTCATAATGGTGTTGCAAAGTATAGACTTATTATTCCCATTGTTCAGATGAGAAAACTGAACACAGAGAAGTTATTTCTAGCACAAAGTCTCACAGCTAGCAAATGGTAGAGCTAGGACTTGAGCTCTGGAATCTGTCTGACTCAGGAGCTGGCTAATAACCACCGTGGGAGCACAGTGCTACAGAAAAATAGATACTCAACAGCAGGCCTGGGCAGCATCAGTTGGTGCTGGACCAACTGGTCAATGGTGTAGGATTTCTCTGGGCAGAAGCAATGGCAACCACTCAACCACTGTGACCAAGTGACTGCATGGAGCATGGATAACTAAAACAGTTTATAGAATCTCAGAGCTAACATTTTCCCTCACCCTCAACCAGAAGGGCAGACCTGAATGGAAGCCCCACTCTAGCAACTGAGGGTGAGGGGAGGAGAGAACCTTAAATAGGAGGTAACCAGGAATCTTATTGTACCTTGAATGTGCCTCCAGATGGGTTTGTTCTAGCACAAGGGTCATAAACTACTGCCTGTCTGTAGTTTTAAATCTGGCTTGATGCCTGTTTTTGTAAATAAAAATTTATAAATAAAAATGGGACACAGTCGTGCCCATTTACTTATGTGTTCTCTATGCCTGCTTTTGCGCTACAACACTGAAGTTGAATAGTTGCAGCAAAGACTGTGTTTTCTGCAAAGCCTGAAGTATCTATAACCTGGCCCTTTACAAAAAAAAATTTTTTTTGCTCACTTCTAGTTCAGAGAAATATTTGCTCTTTAACATTTTATCATTCAATCCTCCCAGGTCAGAACATTATGTTTTATTTTCCTTATTTTACAGATAGAAAAATCTGGGCCACAAGAAGTAAGGCAATTTAGTCAAAGATTTATGATCTCGAAGTTCTGTGTGTCAGAATTAGGGCCCAGATCCCCTGACTCCAAAGGCCATTTTCCTTTGATCTCTTCATTCCATAAAAAGTTTCTTCTGTGTGTGTAGACAACATAGAAGTTTCTGTTTCTTCTCCAAAACTTAAAAACAAAGCCCCAAGGAACAGGAAAGGTGGTAAGGTGGTTATTCATACATGCATCCAAATTCTTAGTATTTTCCCTTTCTGTTCACCAAAACTCAAGAAGGACACTGGATGCCAGTCGTGTCAGATAACCTGTACTTTACATGATACATATATATATGAAGACCTCAGGCTTCTGTCTAATTTCAAATTCATAACTTTTTTGAACCCATAGGAGAGTTGAGATCACAGATCAACTGACCCCAAATCTAAAGAGGGACGATGTCTGCAGGGAAAAAGGACATGCTGGCATGTGCTCACCTGGGATAGACACATCTGGACACAGGTATGAAGATTCCACTGCAATAGTGGACTAATTGGTGAGGGCTGGATGCTGGCTGGTGACATGGTGTAATCCTCCAGGGGCTGCAGAAATTGGAGGACTCTGTCCTCTCTCGCAGTCACCTCTCCAGGAGCCTCATCAGGCACTCAGAAAGGTCAAAAGAGACTGAGAAGTGTCTATGATGGTACAGACTTGGGGAAGCGGAAGAGCAGCCATGGGGAGGAGGAAGATATTCTCCTAGATCTTTTTCCTTTATCTCCCCTACAGAACAAAGGTCTTCATCTGTTGGGAGAAGGGCAATGAGTACTTCTGGCCTTAGGGTACTAGTGAATGCTCATTTCAGCTGGAAAAGGGAACAGGAAGGGAAATTCTACCCCTGAGGAACATCCTGACAGACACTACCTTAGTAAAGTGATCAAAGTTAACACTATCAGTGTACATTTTGCCTTCAAGTGCCCCTGATATGATGCACTGAGAAAGGCCCATCACATCTGTGGCAACCTTCCAATAATCCACAACCTCAGTCTAATCATGAGAAAACACCAGAGGCCCGGCGCAGTGGCTCACACCTGTAATCCTAGCACTCTGGGGGGCTGAGGCAGGAGGCTCACTTGAGGCCAGGAGTTGGAGGCTGCAGTGAGCTATGATGAGGCCACTGCACTCTAGCCTGGCAAACAGAGCAAAGCTCTGTCTCCAGAAGCAAACAAACAAACAAACAAACAAAAATAGAAAACAAAAAAATCCAATCAGACTAACCCAATTGAGGGACATTCTATACAATCACTGACTAGGAGCCTTCAAGAGTGTCAAAGTCAATAAAGAAAAGGTAGGATGGAGCAAGAGGAAACTATGACACATGATAATTAAATGCTATGTAGATGCCTGAACAGATCAAAGGACATTTGTGGAAAAACTGTTGAAATCCAAGTATTATACATTCTGTGTTTTAGTTAATAGTATTGCTAA
>NW_012138303.1:1029577-1031568 GCF_000956105.1 Propithecus coquereli
GTTTCTGCATCCACGGCTGACCCAATCTTTCCTAAGCTTAGTCTTCATTTGCTCCTTGGCTTGGAGAGATACACCGGAGGGTACTCTTCACAGTCACTGCCTATTTGAAACTAGGAGGTCTGGTAGTCTAGATATTAATTTTTAATTTAACAAACACTTAGATGGTGATTAGCATCCCAGACACAGTTCTAAGTGATTCATACTCATGAAACCTCATTTAGTCCTCGCAACAGTCCTGTGAGGTAGATGTGATTAGTGTCCTCAATTTACAGATGAAGAAATTGAGGCACAAAGTAACATGTTTAAGTCAGTAAGGAGCAGAGCCAGTATTTAAACTCAAGAAGTTTGGCTTCTGAAGCGCAGTCCCAGCCACATCATCATGCTGCCTCCGTAGCTTCACACGGTGGTAGTTAAGAGGAAAAACTGAACAGGGCAAAGCACTGGGCTCCCAGACTAAGGCTGGCTATCTGAGATAGTAGTTGTAAAAACAGAACCTTAACTCTGTTTGGCTAGAAATACTTGATGCTATTTGATTTTCCCAAGATTTTGTTGTTTTGTTATTTCCTTTCTATGTTTATGTCTCCAAACCTGTGTGGCCAAATTGCCTTCAAGTTGTAATGACTCTGCCTGGCTTTTGAAGTTCTTTGTTAACTGGCTCCAGCCTATGGGTCCTGTCTTAGTTTGTAGTACCTGAACTGTTCCTTTGAGCTACTGTCCCAGGGAATTGAAGAAGGCCAAAGCTCTCATTTTGTTCAAGGCATTTGTCCTGCACTTCTTACCTCAACTTTTATTTCACTCTGAAATCTTTGTCCTGGTCTTCCTGCCTTCCACTGAGCTTAATTTACTGATCTGCTACTCTATTCTACGTACCACTGGACTGAAGGCCGGAAGTACAGAGAAAAAGAAAAATCAGGACATAGTTCTTGCTCTTGAGGAACTTACAGTCTAATGGGGGAAGTAGACCCCTGCCTTAAAAAAATTCAATATAATATGATGTGTGGAGATGTATGTAAACTCACAGTTCTTTGAAAGATTAAGGAGAAGATACTTTTTGGAGAAGATGATGCCTGAGTTTCGAAAGATAAATAAGAATTAGCCAGGTAAAGAGAAGTGGGTAAGTAACACGGGAGGTGGTGCCATGAGCGAATGGAATAGCCTGGTGTATGTGGGGAATTACAAGAGCTGAGGGTGAAAAGTGTAAGGCTGGGAGCACTTGGGAACTGAATCTGGAGAGCGAGTAGGCCTGTCATAGAATGCCATATATGTCCTGACAAAGTGCTTGGGCTGATTTTGTAGGCACGACAGACCTCTCAAAAGGTATTAAACACAGTTGTGGGTAGGCCAAATTCAGATTCTAAAGAGTGGTCCGGCAGCAGAGAAGGGAATGGATTTAAGACTGGAGAAAGGAAGGCGGGCTGAGCTGTTTTTGCAGAGGTACTGCTTGCAGATAGCGTCTGGTTTGCAGCCCCAATGCCTTTGGATTACAACATTCCACTAAAATAGCTACGAACTCACCACAAACAAAGCCGGATGGACCACACAATGACAGAATTTTTGAGGACTCTTTACTGATTAAAAGTAGAAGGAGTTGGATGGAGAAATACCTGGACAGATTTCATGTCACATGAAAGAGAGCCCCTGAGAAAAGGGAGGGAGATGCTTCATCTCCTAGAGCCAGGGGCCTCACCGGACTCCCACCATCTTCTTCACGGTTTTCTTGATTTTACTTCTCCCTTTTGGAGCCAAATATCTTGAAGAAGTTGTATAATGTGCTATTTTCATTCTTCAACTCCCCATTCTTTAAGCCATCATAACATGGCCTCTGCCCTTCCTGCTCTGCCAAAACTGTTCTTGTTAAGATCACTAGTGGCATCCCTGTTACCAAATCCAGTGGAATCTCCTCCGTTGGCCTTACTTAAACTCTCGCAGTCAACAACATCCTCCTTCTTGAAAAATATGTTCTCTTGTAACTTTCATGACACCTTCCTCTC
>NW_012138303.1:1031618-1034351 GCF_000956105.1 Propithecus coquereli
TATATGTGATAGTATTTGCTATTTGAGTGCATATTCTCCTCTTTAGACTTGTGATAAGTGTTTTAAATACATTATTTCAATCGGAAAACCCTGTGACACATTATTGGGCTTACTTCCTAGCAGAGAGAACAATCAAATAAGGACAGAATGAAAGGTATAGTCACAAATGCTGAAAAGTGCTGTGAGGGAAAACATACAGGGCCACAAAAGCATCTAAGAGAGCAAGCAGGCTGAGTCCATCGTGAGGATGCAACATTTAAATTGAGAGTGACAGACCGAGTGGACATCGGCGGGGTGAAGGGCAGAGGGAGAAAAGGCTCCAAGCAGGGCCAGAGCATCCGTGAGGCCCTGTGATGGGAGGGGGCATGGCAGAGAAAAGGAGACACGCAAGGTCAGGGAGAGAACAGCAGACAGGGTGAGCCAAGGTAGTCAGGATGGAGCTGGGGCATCGGTGGGAGCCAGGCCACACTGGCCCTTGCAGGCCACATAAACAATGTCGTGTTGTTTGTCTAAGCACCTCAGGAAGATGCTGAAGGGTTTTAAAATATCCTAGAAGGGGTAAGTGTGTGTGAGGTTTGGGGCAGGAACCACATGATCAGATTTCTGTCTTTATAAAAAATATCACTGGGGCGACAGGGTAAGGACCTCAGGGAAGATCAGCCACAAGGACTCTAGAGAGAAAAATGAACAGTCCATTTCAGTGGTCCAGGAGAAAGATGGCAATGGCTTTGACTAGGTCAGTGGTCATGGAGATAGAGCAAAATAGATGGACTCAGGCTGTATTCATTTTTTTCTTGCTGCTGTAACAAATGAACACAAACTGGGTGACCTAAGTCAATACTCATTTACTATCTCACAGTGGGCCAGAGGTCCTGGCACAGGGGGGCTCAGTTGGGTCCTTGGGCTCTTCTCTGGAGTCTCTGAGGAAGATTCTGCTTCCAAACCATTCAGGTTGTTGGCAGAATTCCATTGCCTTGAGATCGTGGGACTGTGGCCCCCATTTCCTTGACACGTGACCTCCTTCATCTTCAAGCCAATGATGGTGCATTAAATCCTTCTCTTGCTTGGAATCTCCAACTTCCCTTTCAACTGCATCTCTCTTATTTTCTCTTCTCCCTTCTTCTTCTGCTTTTAAGGGCTCATGCGATTACATTGGGTTTACCTGGATAATACAGAAAAATCTCCCTACCTTAAGGTCAGCTGATTAGTGCCTTTAATTATATCTTCCATGTCCCCTTGGCCACGTAATGTAACATAACCGTGGGCACAACATTAGAGGGCAAAGGCTATGAGGCCAAAATGCTGCCTCTCTCACAAGCTAAATTAAGGAGATAAAATCAACAGCCTTGGAAACCCATAAAAGGTTAATCATAATTATATTCTTCTTCCTGGAAGACAGGTGCAGATGGAGAGAAATTACAGCCCGGTATCAGGTAACAGGCTACTGTTATTTATTACCTATTATCATCAGATGTTTTGCAGGCCTGGAACGTAATCCTGGGTAACAAGCACTAGGTCAGAGGAAGCCTGAGCTCTAGTCCCAGCTCTGTTGGTCCTTGAGCAAGTCAGTCCACTCCTTGGGGCCTTGGTTTCCTAGCTTGTAAGAGGAAAGAATTGAACCAGATAGTTTCTTTCACCTGCAAATTTCTAACGCTGAGTTAATCATATTCATTTGTCTTTTCTTATTGCTACTTGATCGGGAACAGGCCAGGTGTGAGGAGGAGGGCCTGTGAAACTGCTGGCAAATGCCGAATTCATCATGTCTTTTCACGGAGTGTAATGCCAACAGATGTTTCTGAGTCATAATAAAAGGTTAAATATTTTAATAAAAAAGACACATGTTGAAGGTGATTTGGGTTTCTATTAAATTCCCTTATACTCACAATTTTTCCTTACATGCAAATGAACTGGAAGCTTATTAATGAGACGAGAGGCCGGTGCCTAATTAGCAACAGGACCAGGGAAGCTTATATTAGCTGATTCAGCAAACTAACTGGATAATTACTGTAGCTGGACTTTGGCAGCTTCTAGAAACCTTATTAATGGAACACTCAGAAATTGCCTTGATTATGGCTTCTCAACCCAAGGGTTTAATCCAGGCCATAGGTGTTTTATGGCTATTCTGTACAGGGACTCACTCTCTTCTGTCATCATTAGTGGGAAGGCAGTACACAAACCATCTTCTGCTAGGTCAAAGCTTTATCAACTCAGGGACCCAAGGGAGTTTCTGCATCCACGGCTGACCCAATCTTTCCTAAGCTTAGTCTTCATTTGCTCCTTGGCTTGGAGAGATACACCGGAGGGTACTCTTCACAGTCACTGCCTATTTGAAAGTAGGAGGTCTGGTAGTCTAGATATTAATTTTTAATTTAACAAACACTTAGATGGTGATTAGCATCCCAGACACAGTTCTAAGTGATTCATACTCATGAAACCTCATTTAGTCCTCGCAACAGTCCTGTGAGGTAGATGTGATTAGTGTCCTCAATTTACAGATGAAGAAATTGAGGCACAAAGTAACTTGTTTAAGTCAGTAAGGAGCAGAGCCAGTATTTAAACTCAAGAAGTTTGGCTTCTGAAGCGCAGTCCCAGCCACATCATCATGCTGCCTCCGTAGCTTCACACGGTGGTAGTTAAGAGGAAAAACTGAACAGGGCAAAGCACTGGGCTCCCAGACTAAGGCTGGCTATCTGAGATAGTAGTTGTAAAAACAGAACCTTAACACTGTTTGGC
>NW_012138303.1:1035071-1037638 GCF_000956105.1 Propithecus coquereli
CCATGGACTACTATATATCCATGAAAAAGAATGAAATCCTGTCATTTGCAGAAACAGGGATGGAACTGGAGGTCATTATGTTAAGTGAAATAAACCAGAAACAGAAAGTTAGACACTGCATGTTCTCACTTATACATGGAAGCTAAACAAAGTTGATCTCATAGAAGTAAAAAGTGTAATAGAAGATACTAGAGGCTTGGAAGGCTAAAGGGGAAGGAGGGTACAGAGAGAGATGGGAGGAATAAATTCTAGTGTTCTCTACCATGGTAGGATGACTATAGTTAACAATAATATATTACATAGTTTCAAATAGCTATTAATAGAAGATTATTGAATGTTCCCAACACAAAGAAATGATAAATATTTGAGATGATGGATATGCTAGTTATCCTGCTCTGATTATATGTAACAAAACATCACTATGTACCCCATAAATATGTAGAATTATTATGTGTCAATGTAAAAAACTTTTTAAAAAGTATATGTGAGTTGAATTTTCCTTTACCACTGATTGTTGTTAGAATTCCAGAAACCTGTTATTTCATACTGATTACTCTTTAGGTACTGACTATACATGCTAGTTTTCTACATCTCTACTCCCCTAACACTCTGACAATTATGTCATTATCTGTAAACAAACACATAATTTTACTAGTACAACATGTTTGAAAGAGTCTTGCATTGATATTTTTCAAATAAATGACATCTTTTGCAAATTTGAGTCTCTTCCAAAGACTGTGCTTTGTAAATTTAATTTTTTCATATCAAATCACATGAGTTAATGAATAGCTACCAGACTGAACATACTATGCACTTTCACATCTCAGTATGAAGGTATGAATCACCTTTGTTTTTGCTATTTCTTTATCTGATATGGTCTTGCCCTTGCTCTCTATTAGTTCTTTTCATTATTCAAGATGCAACTCAAATGGTCTACTTTTTCCATTTCATGCTTCCAGAGCATGATGTCTCACAGCTATAATTTTCAGAATATGGAAAAGCTGGTGCATTGTGGGCATTTACTTCCCAGGACTGACATTGGGCAAAAACATCCAATTGGGCCATACTGGTACATACTTGTTAAATATCAGTCCTTCTTTTCTAATTTCATATTCCATTCACCCTTATAATTTAGATAATGCCTTTAAAAGCATGTCTACCTTTATTGGATTGTAAGAGCTTTAGGAATAGCTCCCTCATCTTTACGTACCCCCAATGCATTCAGCACAGTGTCTTTTACCTAACACTGGCTCTAAGGGCCCAAAGAGGCTGAGTGATGGAGCCAGAATTTGAACCCCCATCTTTAGCTTCTCTGACTGTAAATTCCATACTGTTTGCACTGTGTCTCTCACATGTCCTGTGCCAATTAGGATGTGTCTTACTCCAAGGTCAACAATGGCTTTGACAATGAAGAAATGCAATTATCTCACATCACAAGAATTCTGGATACGGATGATATCAGGTTTATTGCTGAGGATCAACATATCATCAAGAACCCAGTCTCACTTCCTGCCTCCTCTCTGCCATCCTCAATGTGTTGGCTGTGTCCTTAGGCTTACTGCCTAATAGTTGCAAAATGGCTCTAAGCACCACAGTTATACATAAGAGCATCTTGCACAGAAAAAAAAGGGGCACAGAAGAAAACCCTGGCGCCCCAAGAGACTCTCCTTTATGTCTCACTGTCCAGAAGAGACACACATGCCTAACCCTAGAGAAATAAAACGTCTGTGATTAACTTAGTCCAGTCACAAGTCCTCCCCTGGGCTGGGGTAGGGACCTACATTGCCAGAACATGTAATCTGTGTCATAGCTGAGCAAACTTGGGAATCTATTAGCAAGAAGGAAGGAGGGAGTGACTGTTGGAAAGGCAACTCATGTCTGCTACATGTGCTATCCTGAATTGCTCTTTATTTTGATATGTATTTACACTGTCTGTCCCTTTAATTATATGAATTATCACCCTGATAGCAGGAATCAAGTCTTAGATGTCTTTTGCATTCTCCACAGAAAATGGTCCAGAGATGAGTGCAAGAAATATTTGGTGAACAGTTAGAGAAACAAAAAATCACAACCAAATCTTAAAGAGTTGAAGACCCTGTCATTCATATTGCCTCCATATTTCCATGCCAGCCTTAGATCGGTCCCTCTGGTGTACTTGCAGAGGATGCCAAGTTGGAAGAAGGGCACCAGGAATTCTTTGCGGCAATATTCAGTTCATTGGCTGGGCATGCACACGTGCCAAATTATACACCAGGCAGGCATTGGGACACCTGCTTTGACAAAGCATGTCTATTATGGGATTTGTGTAGCTACTGATACCAGCAGCAGAGTTCCCCACATTCATCACACTGTGCCTCATCTCCATATTTTTGCTCACGTTTCCCCCTTTCCCTGGAACACCTTTTCCTCTCCCACCACTCTGTCACCTGGTTAAATCCTGATTATCATTTAAAACCCTTCTGGGGGGTCTTTCTTTGCAGATTCTTCCTACCAGGCTGGATTTGGGGGTTTCTCCTCTGTGGTTCTGAGTGGGTATCCTAATGATTGTACTTATTAATATTTTATAT
>NW_012138303.1:1048814-1051022 GCF_000956105.1 Propithecus coquereli
ACTTCTGACATCCAGTAAAAAATTACTGGGCATGCAAAGAAGCAGGAAAATACTACCCCCAATCCCTCAATGAGGAGGAAAATCAACCTATTAAAACTGACTCAAAAGATGATAGAATTAGTATACAAGAACATTAGTTGGAGAGGGTGGGAACAAGGGATTACTCAGGGCACGAAGCAACTTTTGGGGATGATGGATATGTTCATTATTTTGACCATGGGTAGTGATGGTTTCACAGGTGTATATAAATTATAAAACTGATAAAATTTCATACTTCAAATAGTACAGTTTGTTGTATGTCAATTTAACTCAAAGCTGTTTTAAAAAGACTAATTGATCACCATTGGAGAAATTTTTAGACTACTTATTATTTTTAAACCTAGTAAATAAAGAAATGAGAAATAAAGGGAAATAAAATCAACACTTTGTCCTTCCTTTCCTATATAAACTGCTCCACTGAGTAGCCACATAATGGATGAAGGGAAAGTTCTCTTATTGGTGTGTTTCAATGTTAAAAAAAAAAGCTACAGAGGAATGACAGAATGTGAATTTACCATTTCCAAATCCCTAATGATTAATAGATCTAGGCATTGATAATCAATGGCTGCTAAGGCTACAAAAAAAAGTGGGAACCAGCCCGTAAATGTTGCCTGATGTTAGAACACAGTATCACCTTTGCAGTAGTCTTGCCAAAAAACTCTGAACTTATATATCCAACAACCAAATCATGAGAAATACAGGAAACAGGAGAACATGTGGAAGGATACTATGGAGGTGCAATATGAAAACTCTAGCTGTGGGAAACTCTACAGGTCAAACCACCCAGATTCTTCAATAAATAAATTACAAAGGGAAAAAAGCAAATCAAGGGAGTTTATAGATTAAAAGACATTTAAGGGGCATTTCAACTAATTCCAATGTACACACCTTATTTGGCTCTTTATTTAAACAAATGGAAAAATTGATGGAATTGACATGAAATTGGTAGTTAAAATGCCAGATATTAGATATACTAAGTAATTATCATTAATATTTTAGCAATGAAAATATTATATATTTTTAAAGAGTTCATATATCTTATTTTAAGAGTTACCTATTTAAATATTTGTGAATGAAATTATATAACACCTGGAATTTGCTTCAGAAGAATATGGGAGGGGCAGTGGGCAAGTGTATTGGCGAAATAAAATTTGAGTTGATAATTGTTAAAGCTGGATGATGCACACAATAGAATTTATTATACTATTTTTTGCATAATTGAACTTTTTCATAATTTTTTAAAGAATTTTATCTTTATTAAAACTTGAATTCTATTCTTTTTTACAATGCTAATGGGTACTACTTTAAATAACATGGAATGACATGATATAGAACAAGCTGAAGGTTAAATAAAATTTTGGTTTTTATTAGATACACAACTAGTTCCAAGGGTAGAAATGGCATCTGGATGCAGAAGTAAAACCTGCTTGTTTACACCCCAGGACAGAAATTAGGGTATTTGTTTAAACCCAAATTGAACAAATCTGACACTGTGAGAAACTGCAGACTTCCTTACCCTCATCATTGGCAGAAACCCCTGCCTCGGCGGGGTGCGCGCATCCAGATTCTTGGATGTTCATCAAGACCAGATTGAGTCTTTAGGGCTTCACCCATCACCAAGCAGAAGGATGTTTCACTGCTTTTCCTCATCACATATGCCACTGAAGATTAGGATTTCCTAGTTAAAACTTATCCTTAGGTAGTTGTTGGGAGCGTACCTCATTTACTTAAGTCCAACAAGTGGATCAGCCTCAGAACAGTAACCAGTTTCCCTTTCCAACAGAGGGAATGCCAGTCTTCCACACTGTGTTGGTTCCCTGCATGTGATAAAGCTTTAGAAGCCTCTACATCTTTATAGCATCTTTCTGCAGAATCACTAAACCTCTTGACTAGCTTTGAGTTCAAAATCTTCCCTGAGAGTCAACACGCAATACAACCAAATAGGTGACTGCTTTGTAAAAGGAGCTGTTCTCAGAATCCCACGGGAGAGTACAGGGGAAAAGGGGGTTAAATTATTTTAGTCTCTCTCAATGCCATTCTGCTGTAGTCAGGAAAAGATAGTGATACATAACACTGGATAGACATTAGAACCACTTCAGGAACTTGGAAATCTGCTCTCACTATTGGTATGAAGTAGCCCCAGGTATCAGCACTTTTTATTTTTTTTTT
>NW_012138303.1:1055202-1056769 GCF_000956105.1 Propithecus coquereli
GATGAAATTTTGTTTAATTAAATGATTGTGGGAAAATAACCAGAGGACCAGTATTTAAATAGCCACACTAGTGGGCTGTAATTGATCATTGCTAAGTCATTTTGTCCAAACTCCCAACCTCACTCATTCATTCACATTTCCAGAGCCCATGTTACATGTCTGGTACTGGTAGACAAGAGGTGTGCTTTGTTGCCTCTGCTGTCAGAGTTTAGTAAAGGCATTGCTGTACCTACAAGGGTATTTTAAATGAACAATGGACACGGGCATCCATCTGCCATTCCAGGAACAGATCATCTAAGCTATTTTTAAAGGCTTTAAAGAAGAGGATTCTGTAAACTACCATGACAACCCATCCAGAACACTGCCAGGAACCACTTTCTCATACCTAGCTTAAGCCCCTCATTCTATGGTTAAGCCATTATTCTCTTGTTCTGTTCCTGGCTGAGAGAGAAAACAGCTGCTCCCTATCCTGCTTAGGTGAGCCTTTTATAGACTTCAAGACGGTGTCTGCCTTCTGTCTACTTGTGACAGGGAAGAAACTGGGGCTGCCAACGAAGATAACAATAATAATTTTCACTTGGAGATGTAATTATTATTGCTATGGTTACTAGTAAGATGTCTTTCCAAAGGGAAAAAGGCATTTATTCAGTACTCTGCCTCAAAGAAGAACAAAGTGCTAATAAAGCCCCGTGGTTTGTCTGCTTTGTTGATAACTCAGAAATGTCAAACGAGAACTGGTCAAAATATGTCCCTTTGCCATTTGGACTATGGTGGAAAACCTGATGAAAACCAGCCCTTCTCTCGATTTCTGAGCTGCAGATGTTTAATGCTTAAACAAAATAGAGTCTCCAGTTTATTAAATCAGCATAATTTCAAGAAGGGGCTTTGAAGAAATAAAGAAGAATATGATTTAGAAGTTATAATTATCATTAAGAGCAAAGGGATTTAATAACTTTTTTTTTAACCATGAAGAAGTCCTAAATAATTCACAAAATGGTCAAGACAGGCTTATGTGTGATTAGCTGCCTAGGTCTTTTGATTTGGAGAATGCCAGCCATAGCTGCCTTTCCAAAAATATATTTCCTAGTGGACAGACAAGAATGTCAGTCTCCCATTTTTCATTTCTATAGTTTAAGACAGAAAAGTTAAACATTAAAGTAAAATTGTCTTCTGAGATAAAAAGAAAACATTTAGTCATTATCAATTCTTAACTCCAAGACTCAAATTAGTTTGTTAGATTAGTTACAGTCAAGGGCAGGGCTTTGAGGGAATGGATACAGGACATATGCCTGTTACCTGGGCTGAGTGAGAGCAGGGTAAGAGGAAGACCTGGAATAATGCCATTGGGACACAGGCCTCAGGATGGAAAGTTTATGGCTGGAGAGGGATGGATAGGGAAAGCCACAAAATAAACATGCCAGTATCCCAATTTTGCCTTAGGCTGGCACTTTGTATACTTAGACCACACATTACCTAACATCTGTTTCTTAGTAAATCTAACTAAATTTAATAAGCAAATATTTTTTGCAATTAATAAAATATATTCTTATGCATTTATTTGTTCTTT
>NW_012138303.1:1056819-1060451 GCF_000956105.1 Propithecus coquereli
CCCACCAGCAGTGTATGAGTGTTCCTATCTCTCTGCATCCATCCCAGCATTTGTTGTTTTGGGACTTTTTGAAAAAAACCAGTTCTCACTGGAGTTAAGTGATATTTCATTGTGGTTTTGATTTGCATTTCCCTGGTGATTAGAGATGTCGAGCATTTTTTCATGTGTTTCTTGGCCATTAGTTTATCTTCTTTGGAAAAGTTTCTGTTGATGTCTTTTGCCCACTTTTTAATGGGGTCGTTTGATTTTTTTCTTGCTGATTTGTTTGAGTTCTTTATAGATTCTAGTTATCGCCCTTTATCAGATGTATAGCATGCAAACGTTTTCTCCCATTCTGTAGGTTGTCTATTCACTCTAATGATTATTTCCTTGGCTGTGCAGAAGCTTTTTAATTTGATCATGTCCCATTTATTTATTTTTGTTGTTGCTGTGATTGCTTTTGGGTTCTTCTTCATAAATTCTTTGCCTACACCAATATTTTTAAGCAGTTTTCCAGATGATTCTGATGTTCAGTCAATGCTGAATACCCCTGATTGGTAGGCCTTGACTAACATCAATAAAGATGTGAAGCTCCATCTGTGAACAGGGTTCCTGAATGCTGTTCACATATCCAATCACGAAGGTTCATGGAAGGCAAAGGGAGAAAGTGCAAAGTGCCATAAAAACATCAAATGTTTTACCTAAACTAAACTTGATCAGTGTTTTCCACTTTCATACCCCTGATCATTTCAACAAGCTAAGGGTGCTATGATCCAGCTCATTCACTCAACTTTTGTCTGTTTCTGCCCAATTCTGGAATTAATGGGTAGTAAAAACAAGTGTGAACAGAGCACAGAAATGGGGGTCAAGGGAGACAGTTACTAGTCCTAGCGTAGCCATTAATTAGCCTCTCTGAACCAGAACCACACCCCAGCCATCCCCTCTCTACCTGTGCATATGGCCACAGTCATGCTGTGGCTAGTGGTGGCGATGCGTCTCAAGGAATTGTTGACCTATGCTTGGAACTTGTTCTCTTTGTTTGGGTGCGTTCCTGGCCCCAGTTTCATCTCATTGCCTTAAACCTAATCTTGATTTCTTTGCTGCCCTAACCCATTTGGACTTCAGTTTAATCTAGTTCTCAGTCTTCAGATTGGCTCTAGTTTTGCCCCAGACTCTGCCTTTCAGATTCTTCCAGGCTCCACGACTCACGGCAATCCAACTCCATTTCCACCACAGCCCAGCCTGTTAGAATAACTTCCCCATCCCCACTTTATACTCCTCATCCACACCCCCTCCCTGAGTTTGGCCCCCTAGACCACCACTCTTCCCAGAGTCTAGAACTCATCAGAGAAAACATAGTACAGAAAGGCAATGGGCTTGGTATTGGCCAAAGCTGTATTTGAATCCCCACTCTGCTGCTCACTAGCTCAGTGACCTTTCTTAAACTCTTTGGGTCTCTGTATATTGTGCATGATGATATTTATCCTCTAAATACGTTGTAAGAATAAATAAGGTAATATATGTAAAACGCCTGTCATACAATATAAGCACTGTGCCAATATCATTGTATTGCTTTTCAGCTCCAAATTCAGACTTTATTGCCTACTCTGTAAAAATGAAGATAGGCCCTTTAAATATTTCTCCTTTGCCAGAGATCACAATGTCAAGCTTTGTCAGTAGAGGATGCTAGTAGGATACTAGTAGAAGATGCAGTTTTCCTTCCTCATTCCTTTGTGTTTTCTTGGCAATGTCCTGCAGTATATGCAACTTCCACAATGCTCCACACACACAGTGCAGTGTCTTCCCCAGAGTCAGATTCCTGCTTCAGGCACAGCCTCCTCAGAACCTACCTTCCATAGGGTGCACATCTTCCCCAGTCCCCACAGCCTGCAGCACAGGCAGCTTCTCCAGTGCCTGACTCCTACAGCATGGGTAGATTTTTCTGAGCCTGCCTCCTGCCAGTGGACAGCTTTTCCAATGCCTAGCTTCTGCAGTAGGCCCAATGGCCAGCATCTTACCCCACAAACCCCCTTAAGTGTCTCTGCAATGGAATACACTGACAAGGAAGCTCCCCATCATAACAGTCCCTGGCTGATCCTACGTGGGTTTTTTTTTTTTAGCAAGTTCTTAGGTGCAAATCTTAACTATTGACAACTTCCCCTAGCACCCCACAGGATGAACTTCTAGCAAAGTCCATCTATTTGACACATCAGTGAATTCTTCATTATCCAGTGAGCCACAGCTGTGCCCTCCCTGGATCTCAGCTTGGGGTGGAGGTAGGGAAGGGAGTCTTTCTTGAACACCCTATATTAGTCCTAGTGGTTATAGCTATTCCTTTCATCTGCTATCCTAAATTCTTTAGACATTTCTTCACTTCTTTCTACCTAGTCCCTGTTACTTCCATCCACTGTTATAGTTAATCTTGTATATTAAATTTCCCTCATTCAAGTTACTGTGTGGTTTCCATGTCCTGGTTGGACCATGACTAATACAGGGTGATCCCAAGACTAAAGAGATTGGCCTAGATAGTCTATTGTATGATATTTCTCTTCCAGTTCTAAGACTTAAAAAAATTCTATTCCATAACTGGTATTACTTCTTATGATAATCAAAAACTATAAGGCATAAGTTATGAATTAATACTTGAGGACAAAACAATAATGAAAGCCTTGATGTTCATTTTAACACATGGCTGGACCCATGCCTAGCAAAAATCCTTCCATAGTCCACATCTCCTGTCTGAGGACCTTTATTCTGTAGTAACATACTCTCTTCTCTTGCCTTCTAAAGTATTCTTTTAGATTCCATCAAGAAGGAGGTTGTTCTTTTCTGGAATGTACTTCAATATGGTTTCATGGGAAGAGGTGGATTAGTTCAGAGATGAGATTGCTTATCACTGAAAAACAAAATGTTCTTAGGACCTCAGAAAAAGTCAGTGGAAAATTATCTTCACTAGTGGTTGCTAAAGAAACAGAACAAGAACGAGTAAAGTTTGGACAACAAAGGTTGTGGTGTTAATTGTATTACTAAGCTGGTAGTCATTTTAATTTCCTGCCAATAAAATGTTGAGAAGTTTCTCTTAAAATTAAAGGCAGTTCCTTTTCCAATGAGTCACTGGTAATTGGTGCCTTTGAAAAGACCCAACAGGACTTATGACTTGAGGTTTCTTTCTTAATTTGCATTTTTAATTAGATGGGATCTCAAAGAATTTCCATGCCTTTTTTCTTTTTGCCTTTCGCATTGCCTTTTTTGGGTTGTTGCTCTGCAATTAGAATTTGTAACAAATGAGTTGCTGGCATATAAATGTCAACTCTGAGGTAAAATATTATTTTTGCTGAAGAACTGAGCAGGATTCTGACCATTACTTTTTAAATGAAAGCACTTTTTAGCACATTCCTCTGATAAGAAAGAATCAGTTGGGCTGGAAGAAAGGATGTTCCAATTTAACTCTGGTTAAGGTTTTTCCTATAAATGTTTTCTCCCTGTAAATTTGAATAATTTCAGAAACATAGCATGTAACCCCACTTCAGAGAACATTTAATTTTTATTCAAGAGCTGCTGTGAAATTATCAACTGGATAGAGTCAACAACCTAGATGAAGAGATTGGACTCAGGGGCTCTTCAAAGAGACTTCTGGCCAAATGGAATGCATC
>NW_012138303.1:1063476-1064897 GCF_000956105.1 Propithecus coquereli
GCTAAACAAACAAAATAAAACTCAAGTAACTAACCCTAAATAAATGAAGCATTACAAACTGCCTTAAAAGAGAGTCCAAAGTAATCATCTTAAAGAAGTTCAGTGAGCTACAAGAGAACACAGATAGAGCCAAGCAAAATTTAAAAAAAAATACTGAACAAAAATTAGAGTTCAACAATGAGATTAAAAACTACAAAAAAGAATCATATAGGAATTCTGGAGCCAAAGAACACATGGCTAAACAAAAAAAAAAAATTCAGCAGAGTTTCAACAGCAGATTTGATCAAGCAGAAGAAAGAATCAAAGACAGGTCATTTAAAATTACTATGTCAGAGGAACAAAACACAAAAGAATGAAAAAGAGTGAAGAAAGCCTACAGGACTTATTGGACACCATCAAGCAACATACGCATTATGGGATTTACAGAAGGAGAAGAGAAAGAGAAAGAAGAAGAAAACTTATTTAAAGAAATAATGGCTGAAAACTCCCCAGATTTGGAGAGGGAAATAAATATTGAAATTCATGAAGCCCAGAGGATCTCAAATAGGTAAAACCCAAAGAAGTCTATGCTGACTGAGATGAAATATTATTAAATTGTCAAAATTCAAAGACAAAAAAGAACTTTGAAAGCAGTAGGAGAAAAGTGACTCATCACATATAAAAAATCTTCTATTAGACTATCAGCAGATTTCTCAGAAAAAGTGGAGGCCAGGAAAGAGTGATGTGATATATTCAAAGTCCTGAAAGAAAAAAAATTATTGCCAACCAAGAATACTACATCTGGCAAAACTGTCCATTAAAAATCAAGAAGAGATAAAGATTTTCCCAGATGAACAAAAACTGAGTGAGTTCATCACAACTTACATGAAGTGATAAAGAGAGTTCTCCTTGAAACAAAAGGATATTAAATATTAACACAACAGCATATGGTAAAGGTAAATGCATTGACAAATACACAATAATTAAACACTGTGAAGATGGTGCATAAGTAATTTTAAACCTGAGGATAAAAGTTAAAAGACAAAAATATTAAGAATAACTATAACCACAAAAATTGGTTTATAAATATGCAATATAAAAAAGCAAATTCTGATATCAATAGCATAAAATGTATGTGTGGGGGGTAAAAGTGTAGAGATTGTGTGTGCAGTTGAAGTTAACTTGTTATCAGCTCAAAACAGACTATTATAACAATAAGAAGTTTTATGCAAGCCTCATGATAACCACAAATAAAAAAGCCTACAGCAGATACAAAAATGATAAAGAGAAAAGAATCAAAGTATATCACTACAACAATCACCAAATCTCAAAGAGGACAGAAAAAGAGGAAGAGAGAAACCAAAAAACTGCAACATAGACAGAAAACAACTAATAAAATAACAATAGTGAGTTCTTACCTTTTAATAATTATTTTAAATGTA
>NW_012138303.1:1068422-1071688 GCF_000956105.1 Propithecus coquereli
TAAATTGGTGCAGTCACTATAAAAAACAGTATGGAGGCTCTTCAAAAATTAAAAATAGAACTACCAAATGATCTAGCAATCTTACTTCTGGGTGTATATCCAAAGGAATTGAAACGAGAACCTTGAATAGATATCTACACTCCCATGTGTATTGCATTGTTATTAACAGTAGCCAATACTTGGAAGCAACCTAAATGTCCGTGAATAGATGAATGGATGAAGAAAATGTGACATGTCTTAAAAAGGAAGAAAATCTTGCCACTTGCAACAATGTGGATGAACCTGGAAGACATTATTCTATGTGAAATAAGCCAGACACATAAGGACAAATACTCATGATATCACTTATATGATGAATCCAAAGTAGTCAAACTCATAGAAGCGGAGAGTGAAATGGTGGGGCTGGGATGGAGGGGGATATTGGCACATTCGTACTTCATAAATTCCACTCTTCTGCATAAGATAACTCTAGTTATCTTTTGTTACTTGCCACCGAAAGAACACTAATAAACACAGTGGTAGATAACTGATCAATCTGTTAGGAGAAAGCATTATTGGCACATTCTCATCACAGAGGTAATATATCAGTTAGGGTTAGGTATTTCTGCATAGAATAGGAAAATACAACAATCTTAGCCAAAATACGATGAAGCTTTTTTCACTCTTGGATAAAATAAGACTAGAGAGGTCGGCAGTTCCAGGCTGATATGAAAATTCTTCAGTTATCAGGAAACAAAAGTCCTTCTGTCTTTCTTCTTGGCTACCAGTGGTTAAAAATTCATCCCTCAAGACTGCCCACATAGTCCAAGTTGGCAGCTAAAGTTCCAGCCTCCATGCTCAAGTTGCAGTTCCAAAGAAGGAAGAAAGGTAGAAGGGCAGAAAAGAGCTCTCTTCTGTGCTTTCACAGAAGTTCCTCTAAATAGCTCCTATTGACTTCTCATTGGTGAGAATTTAGTCACCTGGCCACTCATAGCTACTAGGGGCTATGGAAAAATGCCTTTTACCTGGGCACATGGCTTGCCCAACAATACAGGGGCTCCCTTAGAAAGAAGAACAAGGATATGGAGGTGGGCAGAGAACCAACAATCCCTGCAAGACACACAGTGTGTTGAACTATATCCACAAGGAGTGCCAGGTCTTTCGATATTAAAAGCACACAAATCTCCTCAAGTTAACTGATGTGATGGTCTATCAAAATTCTCCCCAGCAAATGCCATTAAGGACGGAGAGGTGGAGAGACCACTGGATCCATGACCACTCTCTCAGGAAGGAAATGAGGGAAGGCACAGGCATGAGGTCATAAAAATTTGCTGCCTGGGTTCACAAACCAGCAGTTGTTTTAAGGGGCTTAAATTTCCCATTAGCATCATAAATTTCCTCTGAGATATTTACACGGAACCAATATCTCTCCTGCTTCCTCCTGTAGAGACGATGTGTATTGTTTCTTCCCAGGAAGCATGCAAAATGGGTTAGTTGGCAGACAGCTTAAGTAAGTTCTCTGGAGGCTCTTTTAGTCTTAGACAGATGCTGTGTGTCTATGAGGCAATCTGTAGAGAAAAACACATCCTTTCTCAACTGAGCAAGAAGTCAAAGGATCTAGGAGGGTCTCCAAAGCCCCCATAGGAGCTAAACAGAATCAGGAAGGTGAAAAGAGCAAACAGAATTGGAAGAAGATGAGGAAGAAGTTGGGAAAGGGGGTCACACTGGCAAAAGTGAGTGCTGTATGTTTTTAATGTCAGATCCATTGCCGGCAAACTGCCGGCAATAAAAAGAAGATACTAGCTCACCTTGGGACGTGCAGATACTTCTGAATTTATGAGAAAGGACATCTGTGTAGCATGGAAAAAAATACATTAAGAGCAGGCAACAAGATTTGCCTTTGGAAGCTTTCTGGATAGGGAATTGAGATTTTCCCTCTGGTTCGCAGTGGGAATATAATAGTTAAGAGCATGCTTTGGAGTGAGTGGGGGCTCTCTGCACCTTGCTTCGGCCCCCTGAAACCCCCACCTCCACCCCAACTACTCCACTGCTGTTTGTTCACTGTGCAAAAGCATCTGGGCCTAGAAGATAGTATGGGCTGATGCCTGCACCCTCCTGGAGAAAGGAACTATATATCCTAAGTCACCTGAGATGCCCCCTAGTCACTAAGATGTTTTCTAGGGTGTTGCTATGTCACCCAATAGGGACATATGGTCAAATCATGACCTTGCTATTATTACCAGATTTAAGTTAGGAGGTAGTTTCCCTGTCATCACAACTCTAGCAGTTGCATCGTTTTCCAGAGGCTACGGTGTTTGAATATTATTTGAGAAATATGCATATTCTTAATTACATTTTTAGAAAACCTCAAGACTCCTCAGAAGCAGATATGAATTATTGAAAACAGAAGTAATTGCAATTTTATTTTCTAGCAAAAAGTCAGACCAATCTAAGGGTTAAGAGCATGCTTTGGAGTTAGACCTCATGGACCTGAATCCTGGCTCAACCACTTAACTGCTGTGTGCCTGCGGACAAGATACTTGACTTCTCTGTGTCTCAGTTGCTACACAGTGGTATTAATGCAAGGATTCAAAGCAAAATTCTTAAGACAGTGCCTGGCACATTGTAAGACCTCTATAAATGTTAGCTGTTGTTATTAATGATCAGGGTATCACATTCTACTTTAAAAAGATATCTTTCTCAATGTTCTTTCTGATTTCAAGAAAGCTATTTAATAATACTGACCACGTCAAGGAAACCTCTTTTCTAAACTGTTTGGACAATGACACAGGTTTAACTCACATACTCTTCACTTATTGTTAAGAATTCTTGGGTAAAACTTCCTTTTTCGATGAATTGCTACTAGATATCCCATTCTCTTATTTGAGACGATGTGAAATTAAATGTTTATTTGAAGGATAGGAACAGTTACCGCCCTCAGATGCTCTCAGCCTCGCCCATCTAGGGGACCCTTGGTGGTGCCAGTGACCAGTTCTGTGCAGGCCACACTGATGTCACACCTTGCACGTCAGAGCATCTTTCCTCATGCTTCTTCATGCTCACACTGCTCTACACTGCTTCCTTTCACCTCCTGCCCAGGGACTGCCCTGTTGCTCCTAAAACATAAACGACAGGAAGAACAGGGGACTTAACTCCCCAACAAGTGGAACTTTTCATCAACATGAGAAGGAGCCAGCAGACAAATCCTTCTCTCTTCCTCCTCCTGGATGGACTGTCCTGAGAAGCAGCTGTTCATAGGGTGCTTCCAAAGATGGTCCTGCAAGATC
>NW_012138303.1:1071738-1075236 GCF_000956105.1 Propithecus coquereli
TAAGAAAAGAAAACAACAAGCCAATATCCCTGATGAACACGGATGCACATATCTTCAACAAAATATTAGCAAACTGAATTCAACAGCACATTGAAAGGATCGTATGCCATGAAAAATAGTATGGCAGTGGAATCTATCTCTGGAATGTAAGGATGAATCAACATATGCAAATCAATCATTGTGAAACACCACATTAACAGAATGAAGGATAAAAGTCACATGATCATCTCAATAGATGCAGAAAAAGCATTTAACACAATTGAAGACCCTTTCATGATAAAAATTCTCAACAAATTAGGTATAGAAGGAACTTAGGCATAATGAAGGCTGTATATAAAAAGTGCATAGCTGACATCATACTCAATAGTGAAAAACTGAAACCTGTTTTTTCCCTAAGATCTGGAATAAGGCAAGTTTGTCCACTCTTATCACTTCCATTCAACAAAGTATTATATGTCCTAGCCAGAGCAGTTAGGCAAGAAAAAGAAATAAAATTCATCCAAATCATAAAGGAAGAAGTAAAATTATCTCTGTTTTCAAATGACATGATCTTATATGTAGAAAATCCCAAAGACTCCACACAAAAACTGTTAGAGTTAATAAACTGTTTACTAGTTCATAAAATTGCAGGATACACAATTCAGTAAATTGCAGGATACAAAAATTAATGTACAAATATTAGTTGTGTTTCTATACACTAACAATGAGTTTTCTGAAAAGGAAATTAAGAAAACAATACCATTTTTAATAGCACCAGAAAGAAGAAACCTAACACAGGGGGTGAAAGGCTTATACACTGAAAACTATAAAACACTGATGAAAGAAAGTAAAGCAGACATAAATAACTAGAAAGATATACCATGTTAATGGATTGGGAGAATTATTATGGTTAAAATGTCCATACTACTCAAAGTTCTCTACAGATTCAATGCAATTCCTATCAGAAGCCAAATAATACCTTTTACCAAAATAGAAAAAAACAATCCTAAAATTCCTATGGAACCACAAAGACCCTACATAGCTACTGCCATTTTGAGCAACAAGAACAAAGCTGGAGGCATCGTATTTCATGATTTCAAAATATATTAGAAAACAAAGTAATCAAAACGGTATGGTACTAAAAACAGACACATAGAGCAACGGAACAGAATAGAAGGCTCAGAAATAAGCCCATGCATATATAGTCAACTGATATTTAATGTGGGTGCCAAGAATACACAATCAGGAAAGGATAGTCTTTTCAACAAATAGTGTTGGGAAAACTCAATATCCACATGTGCAAAACAAGGAAATTGGACCCTGATTTTGAACTATACACAAACATCAACTCAAAGTGGATTAAGGACTTAAATGCAAGACCTGAAACTAAAACTTATAGAAGAAAACGTAGGGAAAACTTCCTGACATTGACCTTGGCAATGATTTCTTAGATATTATACCAAAAGCACAGGCCACAAAAGCAAAAATAAATAAGTGGGATTACATCAAACTAAAAAGAAAAGAAAGATTCTGCACAGCAAAGAAAACAATAAACAAAATGCAAAGACAAACTACAGAAGATAAAATATTTGCAAATCATATATCTTATAAAAGGTTAATATTCAAAATAAGTAGAACTCCTATATCTCAATAGCAAATACCAAAAACAAAAACAAATAACCTGATTTAAAAATGGGCTAAGGAACTGAATATATATTTCTCCAAAGAAAACATAACAATGGCCAAAAGTTATCTAAAAAGGTGCTGAACATCACTAATCATCAAGGAAAGGCAAATCAAAACCACAAAGAGATATCACTTCACATCTGTTAAGATGGCTATTATCAAAAAAAGCAAGAGGTAAATGTTCTTTACAAAGATGTAAAGAAAAGGGAACCCTTGTACACTGTTGGTGGGAATGTAAATTGGTGCAGTCACTATAAAAAACAGTATGGAGGCTCTTCAAAAATTAAAAATAGAACTACCATATGATCTAGCAATCTTACTTCTGGGTGTATATCCAAAGGAATTGAAACGAGAACTTTGAATAGATATCTGCACTCCCATGTGTATTGCATTGTTATTAACAGTAGCCAATACTTGGAAGCAACCTAAATGTCTGTGAATAAATGAATGGATGAAGAAAATGTGACATGCCTTAAAAAGGAAGAAAATCTTGCCACTTGCAACAATGTGGGTGAACCTGGAAGACATTATGCTATGTGAAATAAGCCAGACACATAAGGACAAATACTCATGATATCACTTATATGATGAATCCAAAATAGTCAAACTCATAGAAGCAGAGAGTGAAATGGTGGGGCTGGGATGGAGGGGGATATTGGCACATTCGTACTTCGTAAATTCCACTCTTCTGCATAAGATAACTCTAGTTATCTTTTGTTACTTGCCACTGAAAGAACACTAACAAATACAGTGGTAGATAACTGATCAATCTGTTAGGAGAAAGCATTATTGGCACATTCTCATCACAGAGGTAATATATCAGTTAGGGTTAGGTATTTCTGCATAGAATAGGAAAATACAACAACCTTAGCCAAAATACGATGAAGCTTTTTTCACTCTTGGATAAAATAAGGCTAGAGAGGTCGGCAGTTCCAGGCTGGTATGAAAGTTCTTCAGTTATCAGGAAACAAAAGTCCTTCTGTCTTTCTTCTTGGCTACCAGTGGTTAAAAATTCATCCCTCAAGACTGCCCACATAGTCCAAGTTGGCAGCTAAAGTTCCAGCCTCCATGCTCAAGTTGCAGTTCCAAAGAAGGAAGAAAGGTAGAAGGGCAGAAAAGAGCTCTCTTCTGTGCTTTCACAGAAGTTCCTCTAAATAGCTCCTATTGACTTCTCATTGGTGAGAATTTAGTCACCTGGCCACTCATAGCTACTAGGGGCTATGGAAAAATGCCTTTTACCTGGGCACATGGCTTGCCCAACAATACAGGGGCTCCCTTAGAAAGAAGAACAAGGATATGGAGGTGGGCAGAGAACCAACAATCCCTGCAAGACACACAGTGTGTTGAACTATATCCACAAGGAGTGCCAGGTCTTTCGATATTAAAAGCACACAAATCTCCTCAAGTTAACTGATGTGATGGTCTATCAAAATTCTCCCCAGCAAATGCCATTAAGGACGGAGAGGTGGAGAGACCACTGGATCCATGACCACTCTCTCAGGAAGGAAATGAGGGAAGGCACAGGCATGAGGTCATAAAAATTTGCTGCCTGGGTTCACAAACCAGCAGTTGTTTTAAGGGGCTTAAATTTCCCATTAGCATCATAAATTTCCTCTGAGATATTTACACGGAACCAATATCTCTCCTGCTTCCTCCTGTAGAGACGATGTGTATTGTTTCTTCCCAGGAAGCATGCAAAATGGGTTAGTTGGCAGACAGCTAAAGTAAGTTCTCTGGAGGCTCTTTTAGTCTTAGACAGATGCTGTGTGTCTATGAGGCAATCTGTAGAGAAAAACACATCCTTTCTCAACTGAGCAAGAAGTCAAAGGATCT
>NW_012138303.1:1075286-1075772 GCF_000956105.1 Propithecus coquereli
GAACAACACTATAGACCACGTGGGCCTAACAGATATATGCAGGAAATTCCACCCAACAGCAGCAGAAAAGACATTCTTCTCAAGTGTACATGGAACATTCTCTAGCATAGATCATATGCTAGGTCACAAAACAAGTCTTAAATTTAAGAAAACTGAAATCATTCCAAGTATCTTTTCCAAGTACATGGAATGAAACCAGAAATCGATAACAAAAGAAAAATGGAAAAATTTACAAATATGTGGAAATTAAACAATACATTCTTGAACAACCAGAGTCAAAAAGGAATCAAAAGAAAAATTTAAAAATATCTCAAAATAAACAAAAACAAAAATACAATATACCAAAACTTATGGAACACAGCAAAAGTACCACAAAGGGGGAAATTTTATAGTGATAAATGTCCACATTAAAAGAAGAAATATCTCAAGTAAAATGCCTAACTTTACACCTCAAGGTATTGTAAGAACAAACTATGCCCAAAATTA
>NW_012138303.1:1087022-1087827 GCF_000956105.1 Propithecus coquereli
CCAGCAGACAAATCCTTCTCTCTTCCTCCTCCTGGATGGACTGTCCTGAGAAGCAGCTGTTCATAGGGTGCTTCCAAAGATGGTCCTGCAAGATCTGGCAGCCGGTTGCACTTGACCGCAATAGCTGGCCAACTTGGAAATATATGCTCAAATCAGCTCTCCCTCCGCCCCCGCCTCCCGCCCATTTTCCCTCACTTCTGCTCCGCTGGGCTTGCACTCCTTAATAAAGTGGTAGCACTTAGGCTCTTGCCTCAGGCGCTCTTCCTGGGTAACCCAGTCTGCAGCAAAACGCATAGTTTTAAATTTTGAGTAAGATTGGCTTCTTTTCAAATGGTACCCATTTATTTTGCACAATTGCGTATTAGAAGCTCCTATCTTGTTTGATGCATTGATTCTTTGCAGTGGTTTGGATCTTGATACCAACAGATTTCTTTATGAAAGTTTAATTCAATTATTCATAAATTTCTTCAATGATATTTTTTTTCTCTGCAGAATCTGAAGAAATCTTAGAGACGGAGCTACCTTGCTGAGATACACACACAAATTGAGAATCTGAGATTGGTCCTCTCCAGCCATGGCCGAGAACTGTCCGCCCTAACCCCACCTAAAATGCCTAATACACCTTCAAGCTTATTTCTCATTGAGATCTCAGCACTCTACTATGCTAACCCTTTAAGAGTTTCAGATATTCTGCAAATATTAGGTATTCTTATCTTCATTACTCCCCTTATCCCCTTATTGCAATAGGGGAACCTACCTTTCTTTAATCTTTTTTCAATGGCGTTCTTCTGCTATCTTCCCCCAC
>NW_012138303.1:1087877-1100628 GCF_000956105.1 Propithecus coquereli
GAATCTGAAGAAATCTTAGAGACGGAGCTACCTCGCTGAGATACACACACAAATTGAGAATCTGAGATTGGTCCTCTCCAGCCATGGCCGAGAACTGTCAGCCCTAACCCCACCTAAAATGCCTAATACACTTTCAAGCTTATTTTTCATTGAGATCTCAGCACTCTACTATGCTAACCCTTTAAGAGTTTCAGATATTCTGCAAATATTAGGTATTCCTATCTTCATTACTCCCCTTATCCCCTTATTGCAATAGGGGAACCCACCTTTCTTTAATCTTTTTTCAATGGCGTTCTTCTGCTATCTTCCCCCACTCCTTGGAGCTAATTCCAGGACCTTCCCCATCTACTGTCTCATAATGCCTTGAGCATTTACACACTGTTATTTATACATACCGAGTGTGACATGTAACAAGATAACAATAGGAATTTGACTCAGGTGTATTGGGGCCCCCTAAATAAGCCTTTGCCCAGTATCATTCACCAGGAAGCTATTTATTATTGAGTTATGTTTATGGCTCTATGGCTATATGGAAAAATAATACCTGCTAAAACACCCAGCATGTTTTAATAGTGCTTTGCTTTCTCCTCTTTCTCCTCTGCTGACTTAAGCCCTTTTCCCAACTTTTCCTCTTACTGGGTGGCTAAATTCTTGAGAAAGAGCACTCCTGTTTCTACTCTCTCTGGGTTTGTTTTGCCTCTTCTTTAACAATGAGAACAAAACTGTGATATGGGCGAATAGCTTGACGTAATAACCTAAGCCACCTCCCCGCTCCCCATCTCAGACAGCAGTGGGATGTCCTTTACTCAGCGCCCAGGATATAGAAATGCAAGGAGAAAAACAAAGTTCAGCTTTTGTGTTCTTAAATAGATTTCAAACTCAACATTTTGGCCTGGGGTGTTGGCGGTAGGGGGAGGGAGGAGGTGAGATGTTTTGAATTTCCCAAATATGGATTTTGAGTAATGAAAAGTAAAACCCTTACGGACATAGGGAATAAAAATTATGTTGTATAAGTTGACTTGGAGGAAGACATGCCAAGCCCATTTCTGCCTTATGGGAGAAGATCTGAATTCCCCACAAAGACAGAGGCGAGTCAGAGAGGAGAAGGGTACGATTAGGCATTGTTGTGGGTCTCTAAAAAGGATCTATGCATCCCATCCATCCACCTCTACATCCACTCCCCAGAACTTAAAGTCATACACCCCTGAGGAGAGTCCCTGAAGCATCCCAGTGCTCTACCAGCAGAGTAGAAATTGTCGCGTGTCTTCTCCCAGCAAGAGGGTCTGCAGTAGCCCCACCAATTTTCTCATGGTCCATCCCATAGAGCTGCTGGAGAATACTTCATACTGTCTGGGGGTACACCTTGAGGGGGCCTTTGCAGGAGCTGTGAGAGGCTCTGCAGACTTGAGGCAGCCTTGCAGTTGGGGGTGGAGAGGGAGCTATGGTATGACTTTTGGTAACTAATGTCCAAGATCAAACATTATCATGGATGCCAGAGGAGGCTATGGATGCTGTTGCCTAGGTGTGTGGCCTGAGGACCAGGGCCACGGTGTGTATTAATTGGGACTATTAGATAGAAGTGTGCTTCAAAGGCTGGTGATGGATTGAAGACCTACTATGTGCTCAAGCATCCTTGGGGCCTAGATAATCACTGTCACTTAATACTGAGACTTTGAAGGCTCTACCTTGGTAGTCAGAAACCAAATCCTCTTTTCTTACTTCCTCAACCATCTAATGTGGCACCCCATACCCACCATTTCCACCTGACACCATTATAGAAATGGGTGGAGCAGTTCCTGGCAGCAAAGAATTGGGCATCTCATGCTCAGCTGCTCACCTGTCCCTTGCTAGAAGACTGTGCTGTCCCTTCAAGATGCCTTTCTTCAGTTTATTCTTCAGCAAAAGGAGAGAATGACATTCGATCCCATTTATAGAAAGATGGAAGGAAATGCAGTAGATGAACATATGGACTCTAATGGACTTTAAGTTCCTTGGAAAAAAGTTGCTGAACAAGGACAACGCACTTTTTAAGAACTGACCACCCTACACAGAGCCGGATACTTTAACACCCCTGCATTGCTCTTTTTTTTCCCTACAAGATGTCACGTTGTGCCTTTGCAAAGCTTCCAGCAAACAGGAGGGCTCATCAATTTCAACCTAAAGCTATTAAAATGTTACTTTGTTAGCAATAATTAAGGTGTGCAGCCAGGGCTCCCTGTAGATCACGCTCAGAGTCAGGGTCATATTTTTCTCCTATAGCACCTCGGGTGTCTTAAATTATCACGTAGGCAGGGGAGGAGGGGCAAGCTGGGGCCCGGGCAGGGGAGCAGACAGGGAGAGAGCTTGCCTTACCCACCAAAGGAGAACTGCCAAATGAATCTTTCGAGCCAGCTCTCTCATAAAAGTTTTTAAAAATATTTTCTCTTCATCTGTTGAAATGTTTAAAAAACAACTATTAGTATGATTCCAGGTTTTTTTGTTTAATTAGATTTTTTAAGTCATCAGAGGCACTAAAATTCCCCTTCCACTCTGGCTTATGAAATATCTGAATTCTATACCACAGCACCAAGAAATGCCATGTCCTCTATGTCGTGTTTTCTTCTTCCTTTTATTTTCCTTCTGAATCTTATTTCCCGCCCCAGAATATATCTTCAGCGGCACAAGAAAACTCCACATGTTTGCTCTTCTCTCTGTGTGCTCTTGTGTCCCCCACCTACCTTCTGACACGCCAGAAAAATCATAATCACTTGGAAAGTAGTCAAAGGAAGTTTCCTATAGAGAAATCCCTCGCATAAAGTTTTGAGGTTGTGGGATATTGAAAGGAAGGCTCATGCAACTTTGGAATTCAAATCCCCGGGAAACATTAGGAGCAAAAGAGGCTGCAACTTTGAAATCTAGAAATAGAGCCATCTGTCTAGTGTGGGGTTTATAAAGGGTTAAAATATTTTCCTTTTTCTGTTTCTCATTCTCCTTAGGTGCATAAGGACTGTAGGGTACAGTGTATATACCACACTGGGCATTGGAGATGTTTTTGAGCATAAAAGAGATCCGGGAGCCTTATGAACCTATGGGATCGAAGTTTGATGAAATGGAAATAGCTCAAACTTGCAGATGGGAGACCTGGATCTTCTTAGCTATGTGACCTTGACCTCGACATCTAAGAACCTCCTTTTTTTCAACTGTTCGATGAATATACCTCTCACCTGTTGTTATGGGAATTAAATAAGATAATGTATGTGAAAGAGCATTATAGACCATAAAATGGCATCCCAATATTAATTTTTTAAGTTCTACATTAGATTGAATTCTCTGTCCCAATCCTTTATACTTTTCTGGATCCATAATGCTGGCTGTATGACTTCCTTTGGCAATGAAATGTGGGCCGATAGTGTATCAGTTGCCAGTTCCTTGCCTAAGTCTTAGAGGTGTCACGTGTTTCTGCTTTCCCTTTTACACTCTGCCATTGTCATGAGACATTATGTCCTGCCTAAGCTAACTGGTCCAAGGAGGATGGAAAATCTAACCTGCAGCTTAGAGCAGTGGTTCTCAAACTTTAGTATCAGAATCACCTAGAAAACTCATTAAACACAGGTTGCTGGGATCCACTCCCAGAGATCCTGACTCAGCAGGTCAGGGTGGCGTCTGATAATCTGCATTTTTAGTAAGTTCCCAGGTGATGCTGATGCTGCTGGTCTAGTAATTCCAGGGCTTTCCTTCCTTCTTCTCTCCCTTCCTTCCTTCCTGCTTTTCTTTTCTTCCTTCCTTCCTAACTCCCTGTCTCCCTTCCTCCTTTCCTTCCAGCGTATACATCATCCCTCTGTCACATGTGATGTGTCTTCTAAAACACACTAATATGAACAATTTTATCCCATCAATGACTGATGTGCCTGTCTCTAAATTCACTTTCAAGCTTGCTTCTGAAGAACATTTAAGAATTTCTAGGAATGTCAAGAGTGAGAGTAGAGAGCTAGAGTAGGGAGAAGAATGGAGCCTCAGAACCACTGGCTTCAAGCTGCCCAATGGAGCCTGTGTCAGCCAACTCCCAGATAGCCTGAGGACGTGTGAGCAAAATAAGTGCTTGTTGTTGCACACCATTGAGAATGTGTGGTTGTTACTTAGCAATAGCTGACCAACACAAGTAATTGCTCAGACAAGTTATAAATTAAAGAATATATAATTACCTTTACTTTTTTTTTTTTTTTGTGTGTGTGTGTTTTTTTTTTTTTTGAGACAGTCTCACTCTGTTGCCCAGGCTAGAGCGCAGCGGCATCAGCCTCGCTCACAGCAACCTCAAAACTGCTGAGCTGAAGCTATTTTATTGCCTCAGCCTCCCAAGCAACTGGGACTACAGGTGTGCGCCACCACGCCCAGCTAATTTTTTTCTATTTTTAGTGGAAACAAGGTCTTGCTCTTGCTCAGGCTGGTCTGGAACTTCTGAGCTGAAGCAATCCTCCTGCCTCAGCCTCCCAGAGTGCTAGGATTACAGGCATGAGCCACCACGCCTGGCCTATAGTTACTTTTTCAATAACCAGGCTTCTCAAAGTGAGGCAAGAGGCAACCCTAGATTATAAGCAGACTGTAGGACAGTTCTGCAAGTCTTTAAAATGCCACATGACATTGATTTTTCCTAGGAAACGATCCCCTGCCACCAATATTTTCATGTTTTGCCTGCTCTGGTCTGTTTCCTACTCTCTCTCTGATCTCACTCTAAATGTTCCTAGAAACTTGTTAAATATTCTTCAGAAGCAGATTTGAAGGTGATTCTAAATTCAGCTACATTCGTGACTGGTGGAATGAACTGGTTCCTATGGGTCTGTTGAGAACACAATATGACCTATAATGCAAGGATGGCGTCCCCAGTGGAGGGAAGGGAGGAAGGAAAGAAGGAGGGGAAGGAGGGAGGGAGGACGGACTTGCAGAGCCCCATGGAGTCCGAGGAACTCTACCTAATGACCCACAGTCTCTTTTTCTAAACCTCCCCCAGTGTCTGCTTGAAGGACAGGAGAACCAACGGGACTGTAGCACCTCTGCTGCTGGAGGCCCCATTCTGTGTTTGAGGAACTGGTTATACGGTGTGGACATGCAGCAGACAACGTCCTTTTCTAGATTGTAAGCTCCTCGAGGGCAGAGATCTTTGTTTTATTCACTGATGTATCTCAAAAATCCACAGTAGTCCTTGGCACACACTAGGCATTCAACAAATATTTATTGAATTAAAAATGAACTCAGTTGCCCTGAGACAAGACTATGGACAATTTCTGGAAGCAGCATGTTACCGGACAGATGAACCGTCCCCCCGATCCTCACCAAGCTGGTCCCCCATGAGTGTGGTCCCACACCAGCTTGCGCCTCCCAGCACTCCCCCACCCCCGAAACAGCAGCAGCACCTAATTGCAAGAGCCACATATTTGACTTATTATATCCAGCTGCTTCTTTTTCTCTTGAATCCTTTTTATTAAGTCACTCATTTTCCACTTGGTTTCATTTCCTTTAAGTCTTTACGCCTCCATCATTCCTTACTGTAAAAACATTATCACATGGCACTTTTGACAATTTTTGCGGTTTGTAAAGTATCTAATTTGCTCTTTAAAACAACATCGAGATGGAGATTGCATAGGCATTTTACACTTTTGGAAACTGAGACACAGAGAAGGCGAGTGATTTGTCCGATATCACACAGGAAGCAGGTGGTGGAGCTGAGACTTGAAATTGCTGATGGGAGTGTTCTCACTACGGCTTCACAATGCCTGGAAAGCGTTTGGTTCTTTTGTGGGCCAGTGTCCAGCCTGTGACTCCGATAAAGCCTATTTAGGTAGCCATGACTATAAAGCAGAATGTTAACCGCTGTGCTACATCATCAGGGTGACAAAAAAAAATCTTACGCTTCTAGAAGACTCACAGCTTGCGAAGAGCCTTTGAGCACACAGTCACATTTGATAATGAAGGACTCTGCCTGGTTAAAGTGATGGCTTTCTTGGCAGACTCCCTCTAGTTCTGCAAGGAAAAAAGTACCCGAAATGTCACAGTGATAAATAATGCTACATCGATTCTGCCGCTTTCCAAGTCCAGCGAGTCCCCCGGTTGAGCTGGGCTGCAACCCTAAAAAAGCAAAGATGCCTCTCTGGGTCTCAGACTGGACTCTGGAAGTGAGATAATCAAAAATGGAGCAAGAGCAAGGAGCACAAGGCGGAAAGAAGGGGAAGGCTCCCCACCACCGAGGCAAATGCTGACAGGAGTGTGCACAGTAAAATATTTTACTACGAAGCAGAATTACTCCAAAGACTGATGGACTTGCTAGAGAGACCCACTCGCATTTATGAAGGTCATAAGTTACAGACGCCCAGCTCACTCACAGGAGCGCGGCCATCACCTTTTATGGGTGAAACTTCCTGCAATATATTAAACTCTCCAGAAAACAGACAAGGGGTTTATGGCAAACGATAACTTTAATGCCTAGAAACCATTCGGCGATTTTGGGAGGATTATTAGTAACAAGGGCAAGATGCTGAGTCGTTTCCAGGCACCAGGCCCTCTCTCTCCTGCCTGCTCTTGCCAATCCTCCTTCCTCCTCTGCGTCCCCGCCAGAAATGTGGACCCCAAGCCCCACCTGAGGTGAGAAGGGGCGTGTGGAAGAAGCCGGCTGAAGAGGACAGACCTTTATTGGGTGGAAAGTAGTCTCAGCCTCGAAGACAAGAGGGACATGGTGAGAATCTGTAGGCTGCAGCCAAGACTCTGGCTGGGAACCCCTGAAGGACAGGTGGTCACCGAGACACCCAGCATCACTGAGCCTTGTTCCCGGTAATAAGGAGCTGCTCCTGCACGAGTCCCCCCTTCTCATTTGGAGGAAGTTGTGAAAATGACAAGGCTGGGGTCACCTTAAGAAATGCTTTGCTCTCTGTGGTTTAGAGGAACCCCGGAGGGTTTTCTCCGTCAAAATCTGGTCACTTCTGGGTTGGTTTATTCAAAGTCCTCCTCAGAGGAGCCTCAGCTGTCACAGCTGTATGCTGATGGCCGACAGCTGGCAGAGGGGTTTCCGGAAGCTGGGCTAGAAGAAACGGACGTGGGGGAAGTCTGCAAAATGCCCCATCCAGCAGGGCCAGACGGGGCAGCTCCACTGCATACAGCATCACCATTCCTAGGTCGGGAGGGGCACGAGCACTGGACTAGGAGTCAGGAGTTGTGCCCTGAAGTCACGATCTGGGACCACGGGCATGCCACCACTCTCGGGGCCTCTGTTTCTTTGTCCATAAAAGAGATGGACAAGATTCTCCGCAGAGTCCTTCATCTGCATGCTCTGATCATGACTTCCTGCCTAGGTTCTGCCCAAACGTGCACTGGCAGCACTCAGAACAGTCTCCAAGTGCTGTTTAGACTTTCTTTGTTTTCCCTGAGGACCTGCTTTTAGAAAGCATGTTCAGATCATTCTTAGTGACCGAGCAACAGACTGCTGAATCGCCTTGAAGAAAAAGGGAAAGGAACAAAAGCAGAAAGTGGCCTGTAGGGAAAGTACAGAGACCTGGACTCTAGTTCTCGTGGAGTCATAAACCGGCTGTGTATCGCTTCTCACATTGGACTTCCCTTTCTTCCTCCACAAACTGAGCAGAATCAGATAATAATTGCTCACACTTTTGACAGTTTACTGTGTGCCAGATGCTGTTCTAAATGCTTTACATACGTGAGTTTATTTAATCCTCACAACGACTCTTTGAGGTAGAGATTATTATTATTATCCCCATTTTACAGATGGGGAAATCAAGGTGCAGAAAGGTTTGGTTCACTCGCTCAAGGTCTTACAGTGAATAAGAGGCAGGGATTTAAAACTTGGGCTGTCTGGTTCTAGAATCCAGCATTATACAGCAGAGATTTTAAATCCTGCTCTAGGCTAGTGCTTCATAAACCCTTGTGTTTATATGTGTCATCTAGGAAGCTTCTAAAATATTTGGGTTCCAAACCCTCTTCTACGGATTCTGATTTATTAGTTATAGGACAGATATCAGGACTCTGTATCAAATGCCAAAGGGGGCTAAAAGAGGTAATTGGAAAGCCACAGCACTCGGAAGTACTGTTCTAGAGTATCTCCATGTGTTCTAGGAGCCTTTGGGAATAGACGGAGTGGGTGGATGACTTCTCCCTGTCTTTGAAGAGCTCCCCATCTAATTGGGGAGAAACCCCACAGAGAACATATTAAGTCACTGGGTGGCCTGGGACACTGTCCCCTACCTGTCAGGCTAGTGACCCTCTTCATCCCATCCATATATGACTCAAGCAGTAGTTACCACCTCTAGTACCCTGGGGCAAAGACCCATCTCTGGTTCCTGGAGTTGCTCACTTGGCAACTCCTTCTCTGCTTTCATGACCTTTGGCTCTGAGCACTGCCACAGGCCTGACCTGCAGCTCCAGGACTGGGCGCTACATCTCCACATGCAGTCAGTCGGGTGGCAGAGTAGTGAACTCAAGGCAACTCTACCTCTCCTCCCTGCCTGTGAGTGCAGGAAAAAAAGGCAAAGCCATTTTCACCCCAAGGGGAAGTGTTTAGCCAGGGTGGATGCTCTCTGACCACCTCTGCTTGGAGAAGGAGGCTGGCAGTTTAATGACCTGTTTCTCCTATTCATGAAGGAGAGGTTGTCCTTCCAGTTGCTTACAGACACTTTCACATTCCTTCTGCTTTCCCCTCCTGCACATGTGGAAGAAAATGCACACACGAATGCACACAGCTCACTGAGTGATAGAGATCTCCCTCCTCCCACCCCTACCTGTGCATCTGAACCACACCTGCACCCGCTATAATCCACCACTCTTTATTGGGGGTCCGATTGTGGCTGTGTCTTTTGGTTGGCTGTAAAGGTGTCTCCATCTCCCATCATGCCTTCCTGTCTGTCTCTGTTACTAGCTTGAGACCATCTGCTCCTAGAGGGCAGGGGCTGATATCTGTAAACTCCCTTTAGTAACGTTCACTCAGGTTCTCAGGTATATGGGCCTTTAATATAGACGTTGCTCCTGGGCGAGACTCATTGGATGCTTCCAGGCTCTTAACTCCAAGCAACTCCTTTCCTTTGTCTACCACTGTCTGTCTTTCAAAGATTTTCTGGAGGAAAAGTTTTTGATGCTATCAGAAAAGTTTGAAAATCACTTTAACTTTTCACACTGTCTCCAATTCAAATAATCCAGCATAGTGTTGTTCCTCCCAGTTTTCTGTCACCCATAAATGTTTGCTTGGTATTCACCAAATAATTGCCAAAACTATTTAATAAGGCAGAACTAAGTCCACTGATGGGACTTAATGATCATATAATTTTTTTAAAAGTGAAAGTACACGTAAAGCACTAAGTCAATAGATGAATATTAGTTACTATTAATACCATAATTATTAGTATTACAAACTTTTCTACATTGTTAATATCAGTCCAGGAACGTGTATTTTTATACGTTTTATACATGTGTTTTTCCATACATTTATGTAACTGAGTTCCCAGCCAATTCACATTTCTTCGTCTTGTTCATAAGGATACCGTTTAAAAAACTGTCAAATGTATTGCTGAAATAGACATATGGCATTCTCCTGTCTATCAGTCTATTAATCATAGCAAAATAAGTGCATGTATTGAGGGTATATGAATTGTTCATAGCAAATTCATGATACTCTATGCCTTTCTTTTATAAATGATGATCATTTGTTCTCTATTTGAGAATTTTCCTAAATAACACACATAATTTTATTAGTGTGCAGTTTCTAGATTCAATCTTTTTCCTTTCTTCTTGATAACTTGGATCGTATTCTTTTCTGTCTCATATTTGAAATGGTTTCTCAAAGATCTTGGTTCTTTCTTCCTGTCTGGAAGCTGTCGATTTTGTCACAAAATGAGAGCAAGTCCTTTCATCTGTACCTAGGTACAAGGACCTTTACCGGAACCCTGTAAAGAGCTGAGGTGTTTTCCTACTATCTCCACAACTAACTGGGACTGTCATTCCTTTCTTCTGCAAGGATCATGATGAAGAAAAATACGAAAGTAAATGACGAGTTAGATGTTGTCCTTCATATGTGATAAAGTGTAGGCAGAGGTTTGGTCAAGTGCCACATGTTCTAGAAAGTGCCCACATCCACACAGAATGAGACCAGGAAGCGTTTGTTTCTCTCCGAGCATTAGTAGGAGGATTTCCTCACCCTCAGGACAGCCTGTGTGGGAGAGGGTGCTCCTTAAGTTCTGATTGGTCATCTTTCCCAGAATTTCATGCGAAATTTCACTTGTTTCTTAAAGAAGCAGAGACAGAAACAATCCTTGAATTTTTTTTCATTTAAACATGCCCAAACAATCCCTTTCAGGAAAGACATTCTAGTATCTAAGCCCAAATCACTGATACTATGGTTTTCAGTTTATGTTTCCTTGTTCTTTCTTCAGGGAGTTGAAGGATATCTCACAAAAGCTGATGTTTACTCTTATGTGATATGAATATACTGCATATAAATCAAGAATGACTACTGGGGTGTAAAGGACATTGGAAACGAAGGAGGAGGGAGAGGGGGTAACGGAAAAAAATGTAACTTTTGGGTACAATGTACACTACTCTGGTGATGGGCACACCAAAAGCGCTGACTTCAGCATTATTCAATTCATCCATGTAACAGAAACACTTGTGCCACCTTAATATTTTGAAATTAAAAAATTATATCTATAATATAAAATAATATGCCAAAAGTACTATATGAATTCAGAGGAATAAAAGAAAAGAAAAGAATAATACTGGGTATCTACTATATGCTAAGTATGATGCCAGGCACTGTTTGCTGTAGAGTGAATTAGGTCCCTCCCAAATTCATATGTTGAAAGTCTAACCCTTAAGGAGGTAATTAGGGTTAAGGTTAAATGAGGTCATAAATGTGGGCCCCTGATCTGATATTTATGTCCTTATAAGAGACAGCCAGAGAGCTAGCCCTCCTCCTCCCCCTTCCTTCTTTCCTTTTTCCCTCCCTCCCCCTCCCCATCCTCATTTCCCTCCTCCTCCCCCTGGCCTTATGAAGACACAGCAGAAAGGTGGCCATCTGCAAGCTAGGAAGGGAGCCCTCACCAGAAACCCACCCTTCTGGGACTTGATCTGAGACTTCCTGCCTTTAGAAGTGTGAGAAAATAAATTTCTGTTGTTTTAGCCTCCCAGTCTGTGGTATTTTATTATGGTAGCCTGAGCAGAGGAATATGCTGTGAAAAGGGTATAGCCATTGGATCGGACAGTGCTGTGTTTACATCTAGAGTTAGGCTCTTCATTGTTGGTTGGCCCCAACAAATGATTATCCTCTTGTAGTCTAAGTTTCTCATCTGTAAAACAGGGCTTTAAAGGAACAATGTGCGAAACCAGTTGTTCCCAAACTTTGCTACACATTGGAATCACCCGGGAGTCTTCTAAAACGTGCCAATGCCTGGCTCTCATCTCCAGACATTGTGAGTTAGTTGGTACCGGGTACTGAGAGTTTGAAAAGCTTCCCAGGTGATTCTAATGTGAACAGAGTCTGGGAACAGGGCACTGAGTTACTAGATACGGAGCAGGCATCTGTTAAATATTGGCTTTTTACCCTTTGTTTTCTCTTCCATGATAGAGTACCTAAAAGCGTCTCAGAATACACAAGTGATGTGCTCTAATTTTTATATCTGAATGGAAGAGTATGGGTCATTTTGGTGAAAATTGATGGCTCGAACAAGATAAAGTTCTTGCTCTCATGGGGTGACATTCTCATGGAGCATGTTTTCATACAAATATTGCCTCTATAGTCATCCTCTATGTTTAGACTGTGCAGTTTCCTGAAGCTCTGTAAGACTTTACTGCTTTCTCAAATTGGGATGCCCACCTGTCTCCAATCTCCCTCTTTTCTTCTCCCTGCCACCCAGTAAACGTACCTCTGGCTAGTGCCAAGCCAAGAGCTCTGTCAGGAGAAAGTGGAGAGGCTGCCCCTGCCTTCTGCCCTTTGGGGTAATTATCTCTCAGCTGGGTCCTCCCAAGGATACTCTCACTCCCCTACTCTCATTTCAACAGGAGACTACTCACAGCCTGCCTTCTCATTCTTTGGGGCAGCTTATCTCCAGGACTTGAACACTAATTGATACTGATGTATTGGTTTAGTACTGAGGAATTGAAACTACCAAGTGCCTTTTACCCTCTTTTTCTGATTGTCATCGACTTGCAACATCTCATGAATCAGCTCCTGGGCCAAGTCTTCCACCCTTAGTGGCTTCCTTTCCCAGCACCAAATTGCTTTCTGGGAGGTCCTTTTGGCTTTGTCTTAAATTGATTCCAAGCTATGGATGTGGACATCTAAAATCCCAGCCACAGGGCAATGGATGGTGCTGGCATCCCACTGGGGTTTGAGCTCCCAGGCAGCCCTGGTGTAGGGGTTCTCAACAGAAGTGAGGAAGAGGAGATATAGCAGAACTACCTGCGTGCTTTTCAAAAGTATACACACAACCTCCGCTGTCAATCTACTGTACTTGGTTGGCCAAAGGGAGACACTGAGTGTGTTTATTTTGGGGGAGAAAAAGAAAAAAACAACTTTATCTCATCAAACACTACTTCAGTGACTTTGTTATTACCATGTCCTTAAAAATTACTGATTTAGTGGCCAAATACACTTGGCTTGAAAGCAGTTCTTTCCAATATCTGCTTGATCATTACAGTCATCTGTGCAGCTTTTATAAAATGCAGATTCCCAAGTCCCACCCCAAATCTGCTAAATCAGAATCTTTTTAAGTAGAATTGGCCCTCTGTA
>NW_012138303.1:1101765-1134767 GCF_000956105.1 Propithecus coquereli
ATATATAAGAAATGTATATGATATATAAGAGAGGGGCAAGGTCTGAACTGTGAAGGAAAAGGCGTGTGGAAGGATTCCAGTGTGGAGCAAGCTGCTTGCTCACTCACTGGTGCTTCTTTCCCCTAGATAGCGTTTCATAAAATATACATCCTTAATGCCCTGAGTAGCATTTTACAGTTGGCCACAGGTCCCACATATTGTTTTACACATGAAAGTAGACATTTGACACTGAGATCCCCAAAATGGACATGGAAGAGGTAGGCAGATGCTGAGTCCAGAGAGGTCACCTAAGGGGCACAGGCACCAGCAGACAAGGTGCACAGTCCTGGAAGTTAAGGAAGCTGCTCCTGGGACGAAAGGACCCTGGGCTTGGGCAGGTGTGATGAGCTCAGGGCTCACAGGCCATGGGTGGAGACAGAGGCTGTCAAAGGTCATTGAAGGTCTGCAGGCAAATCAGGAAGCCTCCCAGTCCCTGCAAACCAACAGTATCACTGAGTACTGTAATCAGTCCACACCCCAGAGAATTCTCTGAGTTAGAGTCAGAGAATCTCCTGGTTTCCAGGTGTAGGCAGCTGGAGAAGGTGTGAAGCCGCAGCTTACCCTGTTTCTGCTCTGTGCACATACACAGACACACATGCACACACACCCACCAGATTCCCATCCCTGCATACGCACATCGCCTGGCTCACCCAGCTCTGCTTTCAGGACGCGGCCTCATACCCTCATTTTAAGAGCTCCAAGGGACTCCAGTGTGAGTGGAGATTCAGGACATCCTCAGTTGAGTCCGAAGCTAGAGTCAGGTGATATTTGTCATGCCTGGTGGCTTCATCAGGGCATCCAGGAGCAAATGAATGAGAGTCCAAAGGTAAAGGGTACGTCCTGAGACAGGCAGCTGACTATTCAGAGACGCAGGAGGCCGTGAGTCCTTCCAGCAAAGGACATTCCTCCCTTTTCGTTCATTCCTGGTGCTGTCATTGATCCAGAAACTGGGTCTTAGTGCCTCCTTTGTCCAGCAGTACATCTTCCCTCAACTGTGTAAGTGGCGCCCAGTGACACAGTGAGCCCTTCGCAGGGAAGTTTGCACCTTGAATTGCTTTACCTGTTAAAGGCTTTTAGTTCATCTTAATTAAAAAATAACGAGCACTGCACCAACTGTCTGGGAACAGGTCATAGTGCTTCCTTGTGTTTAAGAGAGAGGGCTTGCAGACTTGACAACAGATTGTCAGGGAGGGTGGGAGGAGGAAGAAGAAGAGGTTAGGGGTGACACCCAAGTTTCTGAGTTAGGCAACATAGTTGAAGGTGTATGATTACCAAGGTAGCATTTTCATAAGTAGGAACCAGTTTTCCGAGAGAACACTTACTCTCCCTCCCCACTTGGGTCTTTCACTCCACTGCCGTCCACTGCTTGCCTTTCATTCCTACTGGCCTCTTAGCAATCTGACCCCTTCTCCCCGTCCTACTCTCCCTGTCTCGTGATAGCTCCCGTTGTGAGTCCCGTGACTAATAAATACCTTACAGTCATGCGTATGGCCCGCTTGAGTTCTTCAAAACACTTTCACATATATCATCTCATTTTTTTCTAAAAAGCAACCTTCCTCTTTAACCAAAAAGGACCATCCAGAGAATTGCTTTTCACCAAACAGTAAAACAAGAAGACTGTTTTTTGGCTGCTTTGTGTGTTTCTTTCTGTTCAGTTTTTTAGACGTTCAATCTGTCTGCCTTGTTGTTTATTTTGGATTCTGCATTCCTTACTGGCAGGGCCTGGTGCCCAGAATGCTCAACGCAGCAAGTGCTGGGAAGGCTGGAAACTCATGATCATGTTCCTAAGGAGTGAAGTTTTCTGTCCTAGACCCACACACTTAGAGCTGTCTGATTGTCGAACAAGCTGCTTTGGGAGGTAGTAAGACCCCCGTTACTGGAGGAGTTCAAACAGGATGGTTCTTCTATACATTGTAGAGGGAGTTGATGGATAGAGTAGGAGGTTAGATTGAAATCTCCTACACTCTGTCAACTCTGATTTTCTGATTACCTGAAAGTGTTGGCCAAAGGGCCTCATTAAAAAGTAGTCTCATTTACAAAAAGTTTTGCCGCAAAAGCTCTCTGAGGATTGCGTTTTAAGCGAAGCCTTTTGAGTACTTAAATTCTGATAGTTCCTTCCCTCCCCCCACTTAAAAGTACCTCTTGGGTAAAATTCTTTGGTCTTCATTCAGTTTTTCCTCTCTTTAACACTACGCAGTGCCATCCAGGTCTTAGAGCAAACGCCCTGTTCCTAACTTCTAAAGGCAAAACCCTTCCCATCGAGCTAAATCTCTCAGCCAGAAGCTACTGATTCAGCAAAGTCCAGGCAGGTGAATCAACATCCCCCTCATCCCCCTGGGCTGATTAATTCTCCCTTCTTTTTCCTTTCTTTTTAAATCTCCTGTGGCAATTTTAAATTCCGATCCCCAGCATGCTCCTGGGCTCCTTCCCCAAGCGTCATTTGGTCTCAGGGAATGCAAACCATTTTAATGTTAGCCTAAGGAAGCATTTTCCAAAAGTGTGATTAGAGGAACACTTGCCTTAATAGGTGCTTCTGGTAAACTGGTCCTTGTGCTCAAATACTGCTGTATGTGTTCGTCCCCTTAGGAAAATTTCCATGCATATTAGCATATTAAAAGTTTTGAGAAATCCTGCACAAAGAAACTTATTTCGCGTTGTCAACCCAGAGCTTCCCAAATTTATTTGATCATAGACATCTTTTTCTTGAACATTAATTTTTTGGGGGAGGGAAACTGGCGTATGGCAAATGAGTTTGGAACCTGAAATATCTGCAAAGTGTGACCTGAATAGAGCAAAAATATCATAATATCATTCACAATCTGAGGAAATGGTTTTGTTTTCTGGATGATGTATTGCTGGATCCACTGTGCCACAACTCTGCCTCCCGGCATATTGACAGAAATAATGGAGAGTTGGCAAAATCATAATATCAGGGTCCTTCAGCAATAGCAAGTCCCGGGTACCTCCCTCTGGAATCAGCCTTTGATGAGTGTTATTGACTTAGTTCCAAGTGTCTGGCTATTCAGGGCAGGATGACCTTCGTCTTCAGGACGGTGCCCGAGTTGTGTCCGTAGGTTCCTCCAGGAGCAAGTGTATTTCATCTTCCAGCTCCAGGGCATTTGTCCTGCAGCACCTGGAGTAGAACGATAACTCCTGCCGTGGGATGCTCCTGGTAATTCACTTGGCAGGAGCCGGGACTCAGAGGCTCTCTTCACAAATCTCTAAATCAACTGGCCATGCAGATGCCGGAGCAGCAGCAGCTGTTTGGGAGGCAAAGAGCATTCATCCTCTGCCTTTTATTCTCTTGTTTCTGGGGAACATGCAAGAGTGAAGGTCTCTTGCCACCAAGCATCGCCTGCCTGGGCACTTATTAAGGTTCATATGGGACTGTGGAATATGCTAGGTGCTTTCAGAAAACTTCCACGTGGAGGGCCAAGTTGTTCTATGAAAAGGACTAAGAATCATGGGTGCTCTGTTTTAAAAGAGCTCATGGATACCAGAGTTCCTGCTCTACAGTTTCCGTTGTCACTACTCAATACAAACCAGGAATTTATTGTGCCCAGGCTTGTTCTAAGAACTTACGGAGATTCGGAAAAAAGTATAAGATGCTGGATCTGACCTGGTTAAGTAGTGGTGGTGGTACCTAGGGGAGGCTTAATCTCTATCCTCCCCCCAAACTACCCCAAACAAGCCTGAGATGGATAAAGAAGGAAGACTCGCCTGATTAGCATAGCTAACATGGTTCAGCATCTTTATGTGGCTGTTTAAAAGACATCACACGCTTACCCTCTCCAGAGCTCAACTCCTGGTTTTCATTCCCAGCCAGAGTTCCCCAGTCTTCCTCATCCTAGTTGACAGCAACTCCATTCTTCTTCACGTAAGTCTTAGAGTCAGTCCTGAGTCGAGTCAGACCACTCTCTGTCGGCAAGTCCTGTTGGATCTACCTCCAAAAATAGCCAAAATCCTACCACTCTCCTCACCCTCACTTCTTGCACCCTTGTCTAAGTCCCCTTCCTCTCACACCCAGTTTTGCAGCAACAGTCTCCTGACAAGTCTCTCTGTTTCTGCCTTTGCCCACTTACAGTCTATCCTCAGTGCAGCGGCATAGTGACTCTTAAAATGGGAAGTCGGAAAATGTGACTCCTCTATCCAGAACACGTTCAGTGTCATGCCTTCTTATGCAGAGTATCAGCCGAGTCCCTGGCCTGCCCCTCTGCACTACCTGTCTGATCTCGTTCCCTGCCTCACTCTTCTTCCCTTCTGCTCCAGCCATATTTTTCCAAACACACCAGGCACGGTCCTCCTCAGCACCGTGTACTTGCTGTCCCGTCTACCGGGAAAGCTCTTTTTCTCAAGATATCTGTGTGGCTCAACTCCTTGCCTTGTTGGGTCTTTGCTTGGGGTTCTCTCTCATCACCCTTATATAAAGCACTCACTATCTCCCTTCATTGTCTTATTTTCTAGCATTTATCACCATTTGCCACAGTGTATAGTTTACTTTTATGTCTCCCCCACTCCCCACTATTATCTAAGCTCCTTAAAGACGGGGACTTTTATCTGTTTGATTCAATGACGGGACCAGGTATATAGAAGGCACCCAACAAATAGTCACAGGATGAAGAAACCAAAGAATAGTAACATTCATTGAACACATGTGAATATGCCACCTATGAGGCAGATGCTACATATATTACTTCATTGAATCTTCACAACCTCCTAAAGAGCTACATACTGTAATCACACACCACTACCCACCCCATTAACCACGAGAAAACTGAGGCACAGAGAGGTTACATAACTTGTGTCCAATTAGTAATTGTCACAATCAGATTTCAAACTCATACCTACTTACCTCCTAAATCCACGTTCCAACCACTCTCATCTATTTCTTCTTTGAATCACCCAGATAGCCAGAGCTGTTGACATTCAAAGGAAAGAGAAGTGGGTCGTCGCAGTGGCCAGGGGTGGGGGCAGGGGAGCTGTGCTGGAATTCAATACAGAGCTTGGAGGATGAGTAAATTTGTGACGGACAGAGAAAATTCAAGTGGCATTCTGTGCGGGAGGAGAAGCATGAGAGGTACAGAAGCAGGGCAGACCAAAATGTGTTCATTCAGGAGCAAGTTAGGTAACCTACTCATCCCAGTTAGCCTGGGACTTCCTGGTTCTAACACCAAAAATCCTGTGTTCTGGGAATCCATTCGGTCCGAGGAAAACTGGAACAATGAATCACTCTAAGTGACAAACGGATCAGTTCTAATAGGGCGGAGTGTTTGTGTACATTGTTGAGGAAATATCGAGAGTAAAAGTGGAAAAGTTTTAAAGCTGAGGAATGAGTTTGGAGCTCATTGTGCAGGTAAGTGGAAATTTTTGGAGGTTTTTGAGAAGGGGATGATGTGTGGAAACGCAAGGTCGCGTCAACAGGAAAAGGCGATGCAACCCTGATTCTGGTGAAAATACTGCCTTGTGTGGGGTCGACCGTGGATGCCAGAGCAGCAGACAGTAGAAAGAGACTGATCAAGTCAGGACTCATCTATGCCAGGTTCTTTCAAGTGGCTGCTGCCTCTTGAAACTGGCATTTTCCCCTCTCCTTCCAGTTGTCCCATCCTCGTTACATCTGTTGCCAGCATCAGCTCCCGGAAGTGGATAGAGGGAGGCCATTGTCCAAGCCTTTGCATCCAAGAGTGTTTATGCGCCTTGGGGACCCAGGGAAAGCTCCTGTCCTGGACTCCATTTCACATCCTCTCATCGCCTCAACTTCTCTTTCCCCAGGCATGGAACTCGGAGCTGCTTTCCTCCAGAGTGGCAGGGCTTGCGGCCAAGGTCCTCTCAGATCCTGTGCACCTGGATTGCCTCCATCTGAGCACTTTTCATCCTTTCTTTTGGGAATGCAACACTGACTAATTCAGTGAAAAGCCCTTATTTAAAGAAAAGTGTGAGCGCAGTGACCATGCGTGTTTAAACAGGTGAGTGACAAGTACTGAGGCACCTATAAATGCCCTTGACCCTTGGGCACGATCTATTATACGATCACCTACATAAATTGCACGAGTGGCAGTGATGGTGGATAAAAACAACCAAAATAAACGCACAGGATAGTTTCTTCCTCGCTGCGGTATCCTTAAGATCAAGTTCAGCAGTCCTGCCATCAGAGGTCCTCAGCACTTCATGAACTACACAGCATAGTAAGGCCTCCAGCACACGACCGTTAACCGCCACAGGCAAACTCCACTTCGGGTACAGCTGAAGATTGTCCTCTGCTCCCACAGATATCCTGGCAACACACACACACACACACACACACACACACACACACACACACACACACACCTGTTTCTTCTTTTTTAGTCTCCTGAACATACAAAGGAATTTTGTCTTAAAGATACAAGTTCTGCAGAAACCACTGACCTCGGTGCCTATGGAATTACTTGCTTCCAATTCTTTTTACTAGTAAAGTTAGGCTTTACCCAAAGGTCAGAGAGCCAGAGCTCCGGTCCTTCCCAGCTGTGCGTCAAGCTTGGTTTGCTAGTGAGTGGGGAGACTGTACCCAACCATCGTGCTGAAGGAAGCTCTGCAAACGCAGCAACCGCAGCTGCACAATGAGATGGCTGGAAATCAGCCCCACTGGCCCTCGGCGGCACCGTGCTTTCTGAGGGGCTGAGGATGGGGGCAGAGAAAACGAGGCTCTGGCATTAGATCCCCCTGCGTGGGCAGTGGCAGACGGGAGGGCCCAGAACTGCCTGCCTTTCTTGCTCTTTTCCCCATGTCCCACCCCTCTCATTTCAATGTCGCGGACTTGGATTCAGATGGAGCTGGATTCAGTCCTGGATACATCAATTACTACCTGTGTGAACTGGATCATTTACTTAACTTCCAGACTTAAGTTTATTCACCTATAAAATGGGGAAACTTCTTTCCTGAGAACTTGCAAATGGCCACAGTGGTGTTGTGAGAATATCTCCTGGTACCCAGCATGTCGTAAGAGGTCAGCCCCAGTAGCTGAAGTCATCGTGCCTTCAGCCTCTCTATTTCCTTGCTTCCTGTAGTCTTCCCTCTCCTGCTCGCTCATTTCACACCCCAAACTTCAACTCCCACCCTGGGGAGGGTAAGCCGATACCTGCTTTCACCTGTCATTGATTGATTTGTGAGATGGGCTGCCTCGCAAATCCACTCGTAGGGATTTAACTGGATTTGAAATTTAAAACCATCTCTTATTCATGTGTGGCTTAGACATTGCTTTGAAACTGGTTAGTTCAAAAATTAAAAAAAAAAAAAAAGAAAGAAAGATGGATATATGTTTAAAAAGCTCACAAGTCCTCTTGGGCACCAAATGGCTCTTTGGAAAGAATCCTATGACAAGTTAAGTGTAAATGAACCAGAAACATAGAGATTAAATTCCTCCTGAAATACTCCTGGGTGTGGAAATTAAGAAAAAAGCAATTGCAAGATGTCTCTAGTTTTGCAGACCTGCATGCAGCTGGCTTCCCTTAAGGCTGCCTGCTGAGCTGTGGGAAAAGCTCTGCAGGCTTGGCCCAGCCTCCAGGGTACCCCCCCGCCCCCAGCCGTGGGGTTACTTATTCCCGGGGTGGGGCAGCAGAGATGATTTGATCCCGGCAACTTTCATTCCAACAGCTCTTCCAGCAAAGCTCCTCTCTGGGGACCCTCAGACTGGCACCTTTCACCATTGTTAAATTCACTTAAGATAAAAGCGACACCAGGCAAATGACAAGGGAAGAGCCATTAAGGGGTGAGCGTAAGCAGTGACTGACAGGCAGGCTCTGGAAGCACTCAGCTGCCAGCCCCAGCCTTGGCAGGAATCACCATCCCGAGTGCCTTCCTAGCCAGAGCTTGACAAATGGACAAGATTCAATCCAAGCTATGGGCTCAGCCCTTTGTTTCCCAGAGCCTCAGCCCCAGTACCTACCCACCCGCACCCTGCCAGCCCCTCAACCCAGGAACAGCAGCAGCAACCATGCAGAGAGGAGCCCGATGCTGCTGAAGGTGAGGGCTGTCCTTGCCTGCTCTCAGGTGAGTGCCTGCGGGTGGCGAACCACGGAGCGCGGACGAATTCACTCACTGTGCAGTTAGGAGAGACAATATGAAGATTGAACTCAGCAAACCATGGAGAATGCGAACCCTGTCAAGTCTCTCTTTGACGCTGTTGTTTTTTTGGTCCAAGTATAAAATCATGTTGGCCGTCCTGGTCTTTTCTTGGGATTGTGCACAAGGATACCCAATGGGCTCTTTGTTGGGATGTGCTCACCATTGAAGTAGAAGTCCTGCAGCAGTAAATTTCTTCCTAGATAATTTTTGGAATATTATTAAGATGACATTTATTATTGGAGAAAATTTGAAAAATATAAAAATAAAAACTCACAAAGAAAAATCGCAATCACACTGAAAGTCCACAGTTGTAACATTATTTCATTCTTAAGTGCAAGGTCTCCAATAATAGAAGTCATCTTAATAACATTTATTGAGTCTTTGTAGTATGCTGGGCTTCAGTTTTAAATTCCTTTAATTTAACAACTCCGTGAGGTAGGTGCTGTACTTTTCTTCATTTTAAAGATGAAGAAATGAAAGCACAGAGAGGTTAAGTAATTCTCCCAAGCTCACACAGCTGAGACACAGCAGAATGGGAAGAGGAACCCATGAATTCTGGAGAAAATTTGAGAAATATAAAAATAAAAACTCACAAAGAAAAATTGCAATTACACTGGAAGTCCACAGTTGTAACATATTATTTTATTCTTAAGTGCAAAGTCTCAATAAATGCTGGCTATTATCATGCACCAATTTTGACTAACCTGTGATTACAATTGCAGTTCCATTATATCAATGGTTCTACGCCTGGGGAAGTTTTGACACCAGGAGACAGTTGACAATATCTGGAGACATGTTTCATTGCCACAACTAGGTTGGGGAGGTACCACTGGCATCCAGTGGGTAGAGGCCAGGAATGCTACTAAAGATCCTACGATGCACAGGATAGCCCTCAATGACAAAGAATTGGCCACTCGAAAATGTCAGCAGGTGCTGAGGTTGAGAAACCCTGCATCAGATTAGCGCACACATTGTGAGCACATTGTGACAGAACACAGCCCCCACCTGCTCCCTCTGGACTGTGGCTCCCCTCGAGGCACGTCCTGCAGGGTACTGGAGTGATGGTGCATCCCACACGTGCTTGGGAGCACAGCTTTCTCCCGCTCCGCCTCCTTACCCCTCGTGCTGCTGCTGCTCCCTAGGAGACGGCCCCTTTGATGGACACGGCTGCCCTGTGCTTGTGCCACTCCGAGCTGAGTTGGAGGGAGGGGAGTGGCTGACCAATGATCCTCTCCCAAATTCTTGACATACCTTGTTACCTAGGTCCTGAAGTGGCATAGTTGGTGCCCAGAGGCTAGTAGATTTTACCAACACAGTTCTTCAGTTTCTTTCCCTAACTTCTCTCTCAGTTGAGACTCAAAACCGATCTCTGGCTGGGTCTTGAAACAGAGCCCATGTCATTGAAATCATCCCATCTCCTTTCCCCTCCATCTCCTTGGGTATCCCCATCCCAAAAATGTCTTTCTCTTCCTTGAGTCAAAAGACATAAAGATCTATCACATCATTCTTAACAACTCATACAAATAGATTCTTAGGGGCAGCAAGCCAAAGATACTCATATCTCAGCCGTATTCTTTCTAGACACACAAACTTACAGATACATAATTTTTTACAACAAAATTGTGATTATACAATATACCCTGAAGCCCCAATCTTTCACTAAACAAAATGAGGGTATTTCCAGAAGAGATTAGCATTTGAATTGGCTGACTGAGTAATGCAGGTGGCTCTCCCCAGTGTGGGGGGGCATCGTCCACTCTGTTGAGGGCCTGCACAGAACGGAAGGGTGGAGGAAGGTTGAATTTTCTCTCTGCTTGACTGTTGGAACGGGGACCTCCATCTTCTCCTGTCCTCAGGACTCCTGGTTCTCAGGCCTTCAGATCTGGACTGGGATCTATCCAGGGGTGGGGAACCTGCGGCCTTGGGGCCACGTGTGGATCCTTGAGTGTGACCTTTTGACTGAATCCAAATTTTATAGAACAAATTCTTTTGATAAAGTATTTATAGTATAGAATATAGCATAGTCTAGTCTGGTGTAGTGTAGTCTCAACTCTCTGGCTCTCAGGCCTTCAAGCTACACCACCAGCTCCCATGGGGCTCCAGCTTGCAGACTGCAGATTCTGGGACTTAGCCACCATAATCATATGAGTCAATACCTTACAATCAATCTTTTTGTCTGTATCTATGTATCTCCTATTGGCTCTCTTTCTCTGGAGACACCTGACTAATACAAAAGGATTTAAGGATTTTCTTTGTCTTTCCCCCTGAAGCACATTGTAATAGCAATCTAATATCCAAAATGGCTGGGAAAGTGAAGTACTTCAGTTACTGGAACATTCTAGTTAGTGAAGAATTCCCATTTGCCAATATTGCATGTGGGAGGACTATTTCTAAACACTTAACACTAAATTATGCAGAACAAAATTCCACCTTCCTCTAATAATTGAAAAGTCACTTACAGTGCGTCAGGGTCGTCATTACCACCTCGCTTCTCAATGTAGAGCTTCAGGTGGTGTGTGGAAAAGCTCTCCGCAGGCGGCAAAGATTTATGAAAATGTAAAGCTTTGCTATTTCAGTTTTCAAATAGGGGAGAAACCGTATTGACCAGATTCACCAATAAATGACGTATCTTGAAAACTGCTTTTTGGGGTAAGTCTTTGATAGCAACTTGTTTACATGTCATTTACCTCTTCCTCATAAAAGCAAAATAAAGAATATGTAAAAATTCCTGTTTCAGCTTTTGATGTGTTCCAGATGAATGTGTTTTACTATAATTTTAATATCTCAAAACATTATTCGGTCATAAATTTTTTCCAGTATGCTCCAAGGACAAAAATGAGGGTGATAATAACAGAGAAGCATCACAATGAAGAAGTACTTACTCTCACTCAGTGGATTCAGCGAGTAAGGAATCCAGAGGCAGACCCAGCACTGCCCCTAACAAGCTCTTGTAGCCATGTCCTTGGGTAAGTCAATTATTCTTTCTGGAACATGTTTTTCAGAGGTAATAAAAAGGCAATGATTTCTAAGATCCCTTTGAGCTCTAAAAGTTCTATGATTTTATGACTTGGCTCACTTCTTTTGAAGGATTTGAAATTCTGTTCTCTCATTTTCTACTGTAGTCTGAGAAGACACTTGACATAATTTCTATTTTTTAAAACTTGTTAAGACTTGTTTTGTGGCCTAAAATGTGTTCCATTTTGGAGTATGTTCCATGTGCTGATGAAAAGAATGTATATTTTGTAGTTGTTGAGTGGCATGTTCTGTAAATGTCTGTTAAGTCCATTTAATCCAAAGCCCAAATTAAGTCTGATGTTTATTTGTTGATTTTTTGTCTTGATGATCTCTCTAGTGCTGTGAGTGGGGTGTTGAAGTCCCCCATTATTATTGTGTTGCTGTCTATCTCTTTCTTTAGGTCTAGTAATATTTGTTTTGTGAGTCTGGGTGCTACGATTTGGATGCATATATATTTAGGGTCATTATATCTTCTTACTGAATTGATCCCTTTATCATTATATAATGACATTCTTTGTCTTTTTTTTTTTTTACTGTTTTTAATTTAAAATGTGTTTCATTTGATGTATGTATAACTACTCCTGCTTGCTTTTGGTTTCTATTTGCATGGAATATCTTTTTCTACACCTTTACTTTCAATCTATATGGGCTAAGGTGAGTTTCTTGTAAGCAGCATACTTTGGGATCATGTTTTTTATCTGTTTTTCCAATCTATATCTTTTAAGTGGAGCATTTAATGCATTTATGTTCAAAGTTAATATTGATATGTGAGGCTTTGTTCTTGTTATATTATTAGTTGGTTTCTAGTTGTTTTATAATTTCTTTGTTTCTTTTTATCTTGTGGTTTGCTGAATTTCTGTCATGCTGTCATTTAATTTCTTTGTGTGATTATTTTATATGACCTGTGAGTTTTGTATTTTTGTGATGGTAAATCTTGACCTTTTGTTTCCACCTTTAATACTCCTTCGAGCATTTCCTGTATAGCTGGTCTAGTAACAAATTCTCTCAGTGTTTGCTTGTCTGGGAAAGACTTTATTTCTCCTTCATTTATGAAGCTTATTCTGGCAGGATATAAAATTCTTGGCTGACACTTTTTTTCTTTCAGCATTTAAAAAATGCCATCCTATTCTTTCTTAGCCTGTAGGTTTCTTCTGGGGGTCCACTATTAGTCTGACAGAATTTCCTCTATAGGTAACTAGATGCTTTTCTCTTGCTAATTTTAAAATTCTCTCTTTCACTTTGACTTGCATCATTCTGATTATAAATACGCTCTGATGAAGTCCTTTTTGCAATGTATTTGCCTTGGGATGGTTGGACCTCCTGTATCTGAATATCTAACTCTCTTGCTAGTCCTGGGAATTTTTTTTTATCAATTATTTCCTTAAATAGGTTTTCTAAAGGTTTTGGTTTTTTTCCCCTTGGGAATACTGAGAATTCATAAGTTCAGTCATTTTATGGAGTCCTTGATGTATCAAAGTCTTTGCTTATTCTCTTTTATTATTTTTTCCTTATTTTTGTCTGACTGAGTATTTCAAAAGACATGTCTTCAAGTTCTGAGATTCTTTCTTCTGCTTGGCCTAGCCTACTCTTGAAGATTTTGAATGTGTTTTATAGTTCCTTCAGTGAATTATTTTAGCTCCAGAATTCTCTTTGTTTTGTTTTTATGATCTCTATCTCTTTGGTAAATTTCTCATTCATATCTTGAATTGATTTTCTTATTTCTTTGTATTGGTTTTCAGATTTCTCTGCCATCTCACCAAGCTACTTTAGAATCAATATTTAGAATTCTTTATTTGGCATTATGAGGAAATCTTTCTGATTGAGATCTGTTGCTGGACAATTGTTGTAGTACTTTGGTGGTGTTATATTTTCTTGCCTTTTCATGTTTCTTGTGTCCTTCCATTGATAGCTGAGCTTCTGATGTAGCAGTCACTTGTTCCAATTTTTTGAAATTGCTTTTGATGGGGATAATTTTTTCCTGAAGATGTGTATATGTTGTTGGTTGAGTAGCATACTTTGGCTTTTATTTTGGTTGCCTGTAGTAGAGTGATCTTTGTATGATTTCTTAGGCAGTACATGGGCTCAGTGGTATCTGTGATTTCCTTGATGACTTAAGGAACAGTTATTAGTTGAGGCTGTGGTGAAGTTTTGCTGGGGACTGGAACACCAGCTGAATCAGTTTTTGGGCCCCAGTGGTGGAAGCGGTTGGCTGAAGATGCCTGATTTTAGGCCCTAGAACAGCTTACATTGGCAGCAATATCAGTGTGTTCTGGGTGGGGGCAGGAGGCAGTTCTTCAGCCTTCAGGTGGCTTGCTCAGTAGCTAGTAGTTGGAGCAGAGGGCCAGGTATGGGCTGGTATGATGTGGGAGGTGGCAATAGTGGTGGTTGAGCTGTCCACTAGGACCCAAGCGGTCCATGTTGGTGGTATTGGTAGCTGCAATGCATTTGGCAAACTAGTCCCTAGTTCCACAGCTGTATGTAACAGGGTGATTAGGAGATTTTGTCCCTTCCTGGACAGGTGGCAGCTGCAGCAACATCACCTTGAACTTAGCCTGAGGGTGGGGTGCAGCCCAGCATTAAACTCTCAAAATGGTGTCAAGTGTGGGTTTGCAATCAAAGAGGGCAGGGCCCTTTTCAGGAAAGCAGCACTGACAAGAAGCTATGGGAGTGATGTCCACTCATGTCTAAGTCTCACAAGATCCCATAGCAGGGCACTGGGGGTTGTCCTACGTGTATGTAGGACAGCTTGAGTTTCCCTGTCTTTCCACAGCTGGGTGGGGCTGCAGCTGCTTCTGCCTGAACTCTGCCCTCGAGAGTGGGGTGCTGCTGAACTTCAAACTCCCCAAATATCATCTTGGGCCTGTGACTGGAGAGGGTGAGGCCTCTTCCAGGCAAACAGCATGGGCAAGATGCTGGACAGAGTGCCCTCTATTCATGTCTCAGTCTCGCTGCAGCTTGTAGTGGGGTAGTGGAAATTCTCCTAGGAGTAGGTAGGAGAGTTTGGGCTTCCCTGTCTCTCCTCATCTGGTTGAGGTTTCAGCTGCATCAGCCAAACTCAGCCTGAGGGTGGGGCACTGCCTGGCTTCAAACTCCCAAAATGGTGCCCTGGGCCTGTGACTAGAGAGTGTAGGGCCTTTCTCACACAGGCTGCACTAGAAGGAAACTGCAGGGAGTACAGTCCACTCTAGACTTGGTCCCACAGCAGCTGACTGCAGGATGGTGTTCACTGTTCTAGATGCATGTTGGAAAGTCTGGTTTCTCTGTCTCTTCCCAGTCAGGGGCTGCAGGTGCATCAGCTCAAACGCAGCCCAAGAGTGAGGCACAGCCCAGGGTCAAACTCTCAAAATGGTGCCTTGGATCTATGACTAGACAGGCTGGGGCCCTACCCAGGCAGGCCGCATGGGAGGGAAACTGTGGAAAATGCTGTCCACTCATGTCTTAGTCTCAATAGCAGCCCACAACAGGATGGTGGGGACCTTCCTAGGGGTACATGTGAGCACCTGGGCTCCTTTATCCCTCCTCAGAGCCACACACTGGCTGCAGGTGCACCTGCAGTTCCCCGGTATCTATGCTCTCAGAATGGTACCCGGCTCAAACTGCTCTAGGCTCAGATGCCTGTGGGATTCTGGGTGGATTCCCTTTCTGGACCAATGTCTCTATGCGATCTCCAAACAGCTCCCTATGTTAGGCCCAAGACCTGTGTCGGTCAGGGAGTTTTCTTACAGCCAAGATCATAAAAGCTCGTCTTGGAGAGTGGAGTCTGGGGGCTTCTTTCTTACTGTTTCCCCATGTCCAGGAGCTTCTCCCTGCTGTTAGCCAGTCCTCAGCTGGGTAAGTTGCCATGAGCCCTCTATTCACCCACTTTTGTGCTTCCCATTGCTTCGCTGGTGAAACATAGTGTTTTCTCCTAGATGATCTATTTGAAATGTGAGAATATGCTTACTATTCTAGTTTCTTTCCATGAAAGAAGCACATGTACCTGTTTCTAGGTGGCCATCTTGATCCTATCAGAACAACTATTTTTGGATGAGGAAAATAATGGATGTTCAGGAATGTTAGGTAACTTTTGTGATGTATTATAATTCTAAATGGTGGAGTTGAATTTGAACCTAGAACCATCTTTCTCTGAAACCTATGTTCTAATTTAACCACCATATTATAGTAGTAGAAGAAAAAAGTCCCACATAAAGCTAATGTAGGCAGAATAAGATAGGATTAGGTTTTCCGATTACCTACACCAGGGATGTTACAAGGAGATGTTTTCTTTATGCACATGGTTGGGCAAAATTTTTGCATGATAAGAAAGTAACATGGTCAAGTTTTATCATGTACTCGATTGCTAGATAATCAATTTAAAAGGTAATAAAAATATTATTTGATAAAACTGTGATAACAATTTCTCTTGTTATTTTCAAGGAACTTCAGCATCTTTTGGGGTCTTGTGATCAGAGAAATTCAGACACTCAAAAGCAGAAGAGACTTAAGGGATCTTTTTTACCCTTTATCTTATTCTTACTTCTTCTGTTTTATCACCTTGAAATGTGTCATTGACCACCTGGAACCCACTAGCAATTGGGATCTCAATTCAACATGACAGAGAAGAAGAACCAGACATGTAAATAGACAATTACAACAAAATTTGATGCATGTTATAACAAAGCTATGTGTAGGTGACTATGGGAGTGTAGAGGCATGGCCTGGCTTAGAGGGATGGGAAGTCTAAAAAGGATTCCAAGGGAAAATGATATTGTGTTGACTCTTGAAGGAAAGAAGTAAGTGTGGCAGATAAGGGAAACAGTGGGAGAATGAGCCAGGGGAGATCATTCAGAAGCAGGCAAAAATATCAAGTATTTAGCAAGCATGTGAATCACGTGGCAGATGTCTCAGTGTGGTAAGGCACGGACTATGATTGGAGGAATGTTAACAGATGAAGCAAGGCCCAGACTGGAAACTATCCCATGCTGAGGAGTTTGAATTTTATCCTGAAGATGAAAGGGAGTCATTGAAGAGTTTTAAGGGATTGACAGGATCAAATCTGCATTTCGAATGAGGTAGAATGAGAACGGCATCTGAGAGACCATGAGGAAGCTAGTGCAGGGCCTGACAAAGGAGCAATGCATGAAGACACACAGGGGTGGTTAAGGTTAACAGAGTCTGATGATCATGTGGGTGTGGTGTGGATAGAGTGGGAAAATTAAAGGATGATGCTCAGGTTTCTAGCTTGAGCACCTCACAACATGAAGCAATAGGATGCAGAAAGAAGCTGAGCAAGTTCTCTGCCATCACTGGCCAACTCTAGTTGTGAAGCCATTCTTCTTGTATAGACCTGAAAACTACTGTGACCCTTTAACATTCTCTGGGTTCGTCTTAGTCTCTCCTCCATCATTACAAACGGCAATGAACATTATTTTGTAGATGCACTAAAATGCAAGTAAATCGAGACTCATACTAATAGACCGCTTAATTAGCCAGATTTTATTGTATTTTCCTCTCTAAATATATATAAATATATGTTTGCCTTTGAGCTCCTAGAAAAACAAAAATTACTTGCTGATTACTTCAGCAAGTGCAAACACTGAGAAGCAATGGATAAATTGTGAAAAAAGTAATCAAACCCATCCTTCCCCTCCACCCACTGGCCTCTTCATTGCTGTGTGTTATAAGTATTGCCATTCATTCCACCATAATGACTAGGAGGCTGACTGCAGCTCTGTTCCCGATACAATACTCCCTGTTTCACAAAAGCCCTTGGGATGAGAGAATCAAATATAGAATTTGCTGAAGGGCACAAATATCAGCACTATTCAGCTATCCAAATCCAACCTAATGACATTCGGCTGAATCTGGGATGTCAAAGATACTATTCAGCCTCGGTGACAATTGCTACTGCGTTTTGCTTTTCCCATCCAGACTTTTCTCAAAAGGACAATGTCTTTCGACGTGGTCAGTTACTAAACTTCACTGAAGGAAGAGACATGAAGAATGAAATGATTTGTATAGTGGCACAGGTTTTGGAGGTTATGCCAATTCTTGCTTAAGCCAACATGCCTCTTGCATAAGAAATCAGCACAAATTCCAGCTGCACAGTCTTTTCTTTCTTCCCGGCAGATCTTTACTTACATGGCAAATTTGCAACCACGTCTTATTTTAATAGGAGTCAATATAGGTATTTCTCATTCTTACATCGAGCCAGTATCACATTTTAAACATAGGAGAAAGCACTGTGTTTAATACAGTCTCATTAAATTAAAAAATGCTATAAAACATCATCTGAGGATGTAGATTTAAAGATGGTGGAATACTGGTATTTTCATTTCACTCCCCTCTCTTGAAATTCACTGAGCCATTGAAATTAATTTTTAGCAAATGAAAGAATAAAAAAGAGAAAAAACTCTCTCTGTAATGAAACAAGAAAACTCCACGAACCCAAACCACAACCTGTAAAACGCATCCACCTAATGCTGACTCTGAGTTAAGATGATGGGCCCACAGGAAAGCCAAATACATGGCTTCTGAGAACATAATTAATTTACGGACCCCCACTAATCTCCTTGCCAACAAAGTCTCCCTGTGGACTTTGGGTGAAAGAGAGAAGGCAGAAAATGGACACATTGCAATGGTTTGGCTTGTGATTACCTTTCAAAATTTTCTTAGAGCAGTTTTTGTGAAACCAGGGATAAGTCAAAAATTCGTGTTATTTTCAAATGTAAGTTCCGTCATGGGACCAATGCTGCACAGACAGCTCAAAATATCAACGAAGTGTTTGGGAAGGATGTGGCTAATGCACAGAAGGTGGATGGTTTGAGAAGTTCCATTCTGGTAATTTTAATCTTGAAAATGAGCCACATGGGTGACCTGAGACCAAGGTGGATAATGATGAACTGAAAGCTGTAGTGGAAGCAAATCTATCTCAACCTATGCATGAATTAGCATCAAGGTTTGATGTTACTATTCCAACAACACCGGACTATTTGAAACAAATGAGCAAGGTAAAGAAGCTGGATAGATGGGTTCCACATGAATTAAATGAGTGTCAGAAGAGACATTTTCTCGAAGCTTGCCTTTCTTTGCTGTCATAACATAAAGGTGAACCTTTTCTACACCATACTGTTATGTGTCATGAAAAATGGATTCATTTTGACAATTGCAAACATTAGGAATGATGGTTGGATAAAGATGAAGTACAAAAACACAGTCCAAAACCGAATATTCATCAAAAAAGCTAACGGCGTCTGTTTGATGGTCCAGCACTGGTATTCTCCACTACAGCTTGATGAAACCTGGTCAATCAATTACAGCATATGTCTACTGCAACCAATTGGATGAAATGATGAGGATGCTTGCGATTAAGCAGCTGATATTGGTCAATAGAGACAGGCCAATCCTCTTGCAAGACAGCGCTCAACCACATGTCCCACAATGCTGCTCAAACTACAGAGGCTGGACTTGGAAATTCTCTGTCATCCATTGTATTCAGCAGACCTTGCACCAACTGACTTTCACTTTTTCCAGGCTATAGACCCTTCTTGCAAGGAAAAATATTCAATTCTCAACAAGGTGTGGAAAACACCTTTCACAATTTCATTGTCATTTGCTCTCCAGGCTTCTTCACTGCTGGCATAAACAAGCTACTAAGATGGCAAAACTCTGTTGATAGTTTAGGCACATACTTTGATAAATCGTACTGCTTCTTCTTTGAGCTATAATAAACTAAACTCTTGATTCAGAATCGGACATTTCATATTTAACAACTGATTAGAATGTCTGTGAATTAAAGCAGAGAATTCTCTCCTATTTTCTCTTGGATGGCCAAGTTTTTTGTGGATTTATAAGCATTCCTATGCAAAAGATCTTAACTCTTTGTCTGCCTTACAAATTGAATATTTTCTTCTGAATTTTTAATTTTTATTTAAATTTCATACATAATTTATGTTGTTTAGGTATTGCTTTTTTTGGGGGGGGGTGGGGTACTTTTCAGGTAGCCAAATATATTCTTTCCTACATTTGGTGCTGTATTTAGAAAACCTTATCCATCCTGATATTTTTGCTAAAATGTTAGTTCATCTGAAGCTCATCTTAAAATTTACCTTTACGACAAATCAACTGATTAACTGAGCAGCCTCTCTGCTGTCTGTCACCTTTATCACATGTTAACTTCTCTATGTTAACCTTTTGACTTTTCTTTATAGCTTTTTAAAGTGATGGTACAAGACTGGGTATTGTTAATGAATAATTGTTAGATTTGGTAGTATTGAAAATGGCATTGTGATCAAGTAAAAAAAATTTAAGGGGCATACTGAAATATTTGGCGGCCTGCAATGTACATCACTCTAGCAAAATTAAAAGAGGGTAAAAAAAGAAACAAGTATGGAGGAAAGTTAATAGCTGCTGAGGCTGGGTGATGGGCAGTGTTGTACTCTGTACGTGTCAGCATATTTGGAATTGTTCATGATAAACACTTTAAGAAAAAGATTAAGTTGACATTGTCTATCAACAGTCTTGGATTCACTGCTCTTTGATAATTGGAGATCTGTTCTTTCATCTCAATCTATTTTACAACCTTTCATCCGAGTTTGCCCTTTCTCTCAGCTTTGGCACCCAAGGACCCTCTAGTTTTATCTTTCTTATTTTGCCCTCTTGGCAAACTGTTGGTGTTGCCCCCATGCATTGGCTCTCAGAGCAGCTTGCATGGGATTGGCTGTTCCCCCATAGGCTGTCCTCCTGAGAGAAAGAAGGGGAATGTCTGGAGGTCCCTGGTTGCCTCTTTCCCCCATTGTCCTCCCCACCCCAACCTTCACTCCATAGTCAAAGACTTAAAGTTATCCTTTCAATCAAGCACCCTTTATTATTTTGCTACCCTTATTCAGAGAAAGCAAGCAACTGATTTTCTATTAGTAATAATTATATGCCCTCTTATTAATATATATAGTTATCCTCCTACCCTGTCTTTTAAATTTCCAAACAACAAAATTGCCCTTCTATAAGCCTTGTAGAATTTACTAAAGAAGTTCCTAGGGTAGAACATTCCACAAGAAATATCCCCAAGGGAAAAAGTTGCTTCTCTCAAGTATTTCTTCCAGACCTTTAACCACTGGGTCTCCTCTCACTTTCTTTTTTTTGGCAACCTCTTATATTCTAATTTCAGACAGCAAAACAAAGTACTATCACAAAGTGGTAAAACTCAAGTGGCAAAAGATCAGAACGTTTCCATAATAATGTTGAGATCACATTTTTTCTAGGCCTTCTGTGAACTGTTTTGCATGTATTTTCATTTAATCCTCAAAATACTCCCACCCAGTATATATTATAACATCACCATTTTGCAGATATAGAAGCTGAGGACCAGTGAGGTTAAATGAAGTTGCCCAGGGCCACGAAGCTGGTAAGTATCAGTGCAGGGATTCAGACTCAAGTCTGTCTGAATTCAAAGCTCATGCTGTTGAACACCATCTACCACTGCCTCACAAATCCTCATTTATTCACGACTCACATCAATATTAAACATTCTGCATCCCCAGCCAGGCCTCTCCCTTGTTGCCGGGTGAATGACCATGCTGTTAGTCACCACCGTGGAAAGAAACCTTTGTGACAGTTAATGGTCTACATGCATGTAGGAAACTCAAAATAAAGCAAGATAGCCTATTTGCATAAATAGAATCTGCTCAAATGTCAGCAAGCACGAGCTAGCAACAAATTTGAAGACAAGGCAAAGGAAGATAAAGTGCCACCACTTGCCTCCCACTCACCCTTGTCCCACAGCCTTCGTCTGAGATGCTGGGACCTGCCAGGGAACACGTCCTGTCAAATAAGCCCCAGCCAGACAAACGTTGTCATTTGACTTTAGCGCCTCGCTCTGATCCCAATCAGTTCCAGGGCCAAGCTTGACACCCAATCATGAGTAGAATTTGGTCTGACATGTACCTGTCTGTGAAAGCCAAGTCCTCACCCCCACCCCTGCCCACTTGACCCCCGTAGCCTCATGTGTCAGGATGTGATATCCCAGGTGTCAGCTGTAACACCAAGTGCACAGAGCCAGAGAAAGATGGGCAATGACAGCAGAGGCTCCTGCGCCTGGCCAGAGCCTGGCACCAGGACTGGCCTCCTGCCTGGGAGGAGGGAGTTGGGGCTACCAGCTGTGCGTCAGGGAGGCTGGGACTGCAAAGCCCCTCCAGCTGGGGCCGTGGGGTCTGGAATGCCACGGTTGGAATTTTTCCTTATTTAAGCATTGACCTCTCCTCATAAATTCTGAGTCAGTCCATGTGAAGTTGGATATCAAACAGAATTTTTCCTGGCTGGAACTTCTCAGGGGTGCAAGAGTATGGATATAAAGTCACCAAAGATCAAGATAATTCATAACATACCTAGGACTGACCCTCGAGGCAAAGTTGAAAGAGAATGTGCGCAAAAAGGAGACAGAAAATAATGGGCTTACTGAGCATTTAATATCAGCCCTGTATCAGGTGCTTTGTATAAGTTATACAATTTTATCATCACAGCAACACTGCAAAGCTCAAAAAGGAAGCTGCTCAAGATAACACACCTATTAAGTGACATGGCCCTGAAATCTGGTCTGGTGCACTCCACAGCATCCTTCCTTTCTGTTACACTTCTCCACCCCCGGTGAAGAGAGCAGTGTTGGGTACAGCAGGTACGTTCTCAGTCCTCTGCATTATCTCTTCCGTCTGGCATCCCAGACAGAGATGGGAAGGAATGGTCACATCCAGGGGCAAATCGGCCCTTCTACTTCCTAAGCTCCCAGGCTCCCCTGACAGCTGAAAGGCTACCCTTCCTCGCGGACATCCTATGGCGCCCTTGGGACTGTGCAGGCTCCTGACTGACCAGGCAGGAGCTTTGAGCCCCAGGAGGACAGGGTCTTACCACTATGGTGCTGAGGCCAGTCAGTGATGACTTCTTGACACAACGATGAATCAAAAGCTCTTGTTCATCTTCACCGATGCCACTGGCAACAGTGGAAATGCCACCCTAGAGTCCTGTGTTCCCAAACTTCAAGATTTTTAATTTTTAAAATATTGAGGACGGTCTTGTAGTTGCCAATGTTTCCATTTTCCAAGCAAATATATAAACCCTTTTCTTAATTTCATAAAGAAGGGAACTTTAAATACTAAAAATGTAGGAAAGGCGTCATCTCATTATAAAAGACAGGCTTTCCCAAGAAAGAAAGTTGGCAAGGTCACGTTGATATGTTTATGTTTCATGTTTGTCACAGATGTATGAAAGTATCATCAATAACCTGGAAGAGTCCTTAGGCTAACATTAAGGGATCCCTGATTAAGGTGGAAAGGCCTTAGACCGAGAGTCAGGGTACCTGCGGTCAATCCCTGGCCCCGCTACTAACCATCCATATGGCCTTGGGCAAGTCACATCATCTCTGTGGTGCTTGGTTTCCTCCCCCATAGGATGGAGTAATAGTACCCACCTGAGAGGGGCATTGTGAGGATTAAATGAAACAATGAGTGAGAAACACAGATGAGGAAACATACCAATTTCCTCCTCTGTTAAATGAGGGAATCGGATGAAGTGAGCTTTGCGGTCCCTCTCAACCCACTATGATTTCAGGAAAGCAGCCCAAGCCCCCTGGCTGGGCCACAGAGCATATGCCTCAGAGAGAAAGCACTTTCTCAGAGAGAGAGAGAGTGAACCTCAAAGAGGGTGTATCCTATAGACCCAGGACTGATCAGATTTTGGGTGAACCCCAGAAAATTCTCAGCCCCTCTTTTACCTGGGACTTTTCCTGGTCATCTGGTCATATTCATACACAAATAAAAGCAGCCAATGCTTGTGTGCTGTGCTTTGGCAGAGATGGGGCCCCAAAGACAGCCACAGCAGGTGGCCTACCTTGGGAAGCTGAGATTAGGGTAGGAAGTAAAACACAAGGACATGAAAAGTTAGATGACAGAAGGTTTCAACCCAGATTACACGACTAGCTTTGAGCTCACTGTTGTATCAGGACCCTGAATCTCATTCCATCTCTGCTGCCCTCTCTTCTAGACTGTGACACCCTCACGAGACTCACAGCTCAGCAGGAGGCAGGGAAGAAGGTGGGCCCAGGGCACGTGGCATAGGTAGTGCTCAGGCATGCGTGTGAAGAAGGAAGCAGTGGGCTGTCTCGTTTCTCCATCCACTGTCTTCCACTCTGCCTCCCAGGGCCTCATCCACCTGAGTCCCACTAGGAACAAGAGTCTCTGCTCATGTGTGTTGGTGGGGCAGGAGCCATTGACTTACGTTCACTTGCTCTGCCTACTTGCAGAGAGATTTACTATTAGGTGTGTGAGGCCAGAGACAGCTTAGGCAGGAGAAACATTTTGCAAAGTTCAACAGTGATTTAAAAGCACTACAGGCCTCATGCATGAAGCACCAGGCTGGATGCAGGTGCATTGATGGAACCTGTCTTTGCCTAACAGTCGGGCCTCATCCTGTCTCTAGACCCCATTGTCACAAAACCTGGCCTAGGCCCAGCCTCTTCCATGAAGAGCATATTTATGGATTATCCTGCCAGCCCCAAGAGGTTCTGGAAGGCTGACAATCGTGGGGAAGGCCATGAGTGAGTGAGTGAGAAACAGTGTTCATATTACCCATCAGGAAAGAGTGAGGACAATCCAGATGCAGTTTGCTAAAGGACCTTACATGTCCCCATGTTATGAGATAATGTTGTGAAGGTCATGCTTCCAGAGTCAAAGTGCAGCTGAAGGTCAGCATGCCCAGGGGAAGTGGCTTTAGAAGTTCTCACCAGGAAAGGAAGATTGAGCCAAGCACACCACCAACTTATCCAAAACCCATTAACTAGCCTGAGGAAGCTGCAGCCAGCCCTACAGTTTCCAGCACTTGGAAATATGTGTTAAGCAGCTCAGGGATGCATGAGTCAATGGGAGCTGGGAGTGGGCAGCGGTGGAGCTTTGAAACAGATAACAGACCTGGAGAATATTTCATAGCTGCCAACATCAGGTTTCCCATCTGTTCTTTTAAGGTAAAGTGTGAGGCACATCCAAGGCGGGCAGGAGGCAGGTTTCTGAGCTCTTGCCTTATGCAGGGTCTCTCCTTTTTTTATTATTTGCACATGTGAACCAGAAGCTTTCAAACAAAACCCTGCAAGTTTTATTGCTTTTTCTGAGCAGCAGAGAGAGTTTCTCTAAAAGACATCACAATTAAAATGGCACCCGAAGAGGCATTTGTATGGCAATAGAATAAAATAATAAAAAAGATGAAATGGTTTAAGGGGGGCACACACTGTTCATCCCCTCTGTCCACTCATGCTCCCACCTCTTTCCCCCAGGAGGAACTGACTTTGAAAATATTGCAGGTCTCAATAGGAAATCTGCTGAAGACGCAAGAATGAAGTTTAATAGGATCTGCTCTGTGCTTGATCACCTTGCTGCCAGTGGGGACACCTACCGTTGGAAAGAATGACAGGTCATATGAAAAGAGAACGGAACAGCCAACAGGGTGAGCATCCTGGGACAGGCAGCACTTCAGTGAGAAATCTCCTGCCAAAGCAGGGAGGGATCTGCCAGGACCTGCCAGCACTGGATTGCAGCAGAGAATTTTACCTCTCCTGGGGTGGATGTAGGGGAATGGGGTAGAAGTGGCTTTATGTAGATTTTCTATAAGTCCTAAACTAAAAAAAAAATGTACATTTACACAAACATTGAGCTGGGGCTGATCCATCAGCCATTGCCTAGAGCACTGTATTTGTCAGGGTTCTCCAGAGAAACATAACCAACAGGATATATGTGTGTGTGTGTGTGTGTGTGTGTGTGTGTGTGTGTGTATTTAAGGAAATTAGCTCATATAGTTACGGAGGCTGAAAAGTCCCACAATCTGCCATATACAAGCTGGAGACCCAGGAAAGTCAAAGGTATAATTCCAGCCCATGACTGATGGCCTAAGAATCAGGAGAAGCAAGGGTGTAAGTTCTGATCCAAGTCCAAAGGCCTGAGAACCAGAGAGCGGAGGGTGTAAATTCTAGTCCAAGTCTGAACACTATGATCCAGGAGTGATGATGGGGTAAGTCTCAGTCCGAGAGCAGGAGAAGACCAACATCGCAGCTCAAGCAGTCAGGCAGGGAGAACAGATCCTCCCTCACTCAGCCTTTTGCTCTCTTTGGGTCTCCAGTGGATTGGATGAGGTCCCCCAACGTTGGGGAGAGCTGTCTCCTCTGCTCATTTGTAACTCAAATGCTAATCTCTTTCAAGAACACCCTAACAGAGACACCCAGAAATAATGCTTAACCAAATATCTGGACACTCTGTGACCCAGTCAAGTTGACACATAAAATTAACTATCCCAAGCACCCATCTGGAGAATATTTAGTAGTATCCATTAACTAGAGTCTCTATGTGTAAAATCCTGCACACCGATCAAAGTGTGCTCTGGTCCTGCTGGCCAATGTGCAGTGGCTGTTGTCATTCCTCCTCACCCCAAAATAATGAGATTCATTGGGGCATTACTTGTCAATCTCCTGCCAACTTCTGAGAGTAAATGGACAAGTGCAGCAACTGTATTAGAGAAGGATGTGGTGACCAGAACCACCTGGATGCCAAATGCACTCTGTCCTATCCCACTTGGTAACAGCAGCACTACCTTCTAACCTGGGTCAATAATCCCTGTCTCCTTTCCTTGCTTGCTGGTCTCTGTCTGAAAGAGCCCAGAGTACTCAGACAGCAACCATAAATGATAACTCAATGGGGCTTGCTATTTCTCCCGGAGGACACATTTCTTCTTTGTGATTTAGACTTCCAAACCCTCCAAAACAACAGAGACTACGGTTAGGGAAATAGGATACATAAACCCACAAAGTGGGTGGCTGGGAGTGATGGAAGTGGGGTCACTCTGATTTCCCCCTTGGTCCCAGATTCATGTACCCTACATATCGGAGACACAGCGCCATATAATGACCATTGATTTAGAATGTACACTATGTCCTGGAGATGGTGCCCTATCATTGCAAGGTATCGTTTCTAAGCTGGTGCTGTCTTGAAAAAGCACGTTCTATCACTTTGTCAAGCTAGTATTATCTGGATGGCATTGATGTAACAGGGAAAGTGGACTCCATGTTCATTTGCTCACTGCAACCCCTCCTTTACTATAAAGTAGGGTCCTTGGTCCAATGATATTATGTGGAATTCTGTGTCAGTGGACCATATGATTTAGAAGCCCTCAGAGAGTGGTACCAGATAAGGCTTTGAAGGCAGGAAAGGCAAACCCCAATGTAAAATATCCGTGGATTCCAGTTGAGATGAATTTTTGCCTTTTAGACAGTAAAACAGATCCCATGTTGTCAAGTTGCTACCAAGTGGTTGGTTTGCCTCCTTGGGGGATGGTGCCATTCTGGGGAAGGGGCTTAGTTTGGTCTCTGTTGCTAGCAGAGACATCTATCAATGGCAATAACTAGATTAGCCTTGGTAAGTGGAAGCCCATGCTGCCGGGTCTGTTCCCTGCCACCATGGCCTTTCCATTTGTGTGCCCATTGTGCCAGCACGGGGCTGGACAATGAGACAAGTGGCTGGTGTCAACTTTTCTCGGAGTTGTTCTGTCTATTTGATTGTTTAGAGCTTCTTCTGTGGTGGATGCTCTTGGGTGAATGCTAGTTAAGGAGTGCAAACATCTTTATTCTTTGTGCCCACTCCCATAAGTCCATCTGCATACATCCTCACCAGATCTCCCAGTCTCTGATCTTCAAATATCCCTTCTTCCAGGCTCCCAGCCACAGCCAAGCCATTGGCCATTGCCATGAATCTCCATATATTTTTACCTCAGTCCACTTCATTTTTCACACAAAGTAGATGGCCAATGAATCACCCAGAGCTCTGCCAATTGGAAGGAGTTCCCCTTACCATATATTTCAGAGCATTAGCTGAGGGTGGGTGCTGTCTGGCTGTCATCCACTTGGGGCTTGCACCCACAACCTGAGCTCAGACTTTTTCTCCTCAGCCAACCATCATAAGGCACCCCTCGAGTAGTCAAAGATGTGAGCTGAGGGAGAGGCACCCCTGGGTCAACATGGGAGATAAAGTGGGAGTCTGGGCCACAGGCTTATGCAGTTACTGTGCCCTCTGGGCCTATTTGTATCTGATCCTGGGCATAACACTTCCATCTTATGGTGGATAACTGATAGTCCACCGTGTCTTAAAATTTGGTGGATCTGATTGAATCCAGCTTAGGATAGGCTCTCTGGCCACATGGTCGTTTGATATCCCATGATCAGACCCTTATTTCTCCTAGGTCCCAGTCGTATACTTGAGCTCTTTTTCATATGGTGTATAATTCTCTGATGCAGAAGACATGATTTTGCTCCAAAATTTTCTGGGTTTATATGAGGTCTGTCTGGAAAATATCCAGCCATTGTTAATATAATGAGAACAGTTTACGTGATATCAGTAGGCAGCCAAGGTGAGTGGACTGTAATGCACATGCATGAACAATGATGACATCACTGTACTAGTTAGTGGGGCGCTAGACGCCATGGAGTGAGCATATGTACTGGGTGGCCATCGCATTTGAAATGACCGAGCGAGTAGAGCAATGAATCTGCATCAAGTGTTTCATAAAGCTTGAGCATTCCTCCATGGAAACTATTTGGATGATTCATAAGGCTTTCAGGGATGATGCAATGAGTGCAGCGCAAATAAAAGTGTGGCACAAACACTTGAAAGGTGGTGGAGACTCTGTTGAAAGTGATCCACATTTTAGAAGGCCTGCAACAAGCAGAACACCTGAGAATGTTGAATGTGTACGGGTTAGGTTAAGAGACGCTGGGAGAACTGCCTGAGGTCCCAAGGTGCCTACTTTGAAGGTGAATGAGGCGTGATTGTCCTATGTAGAATGTTTGTTGTATCTTGTATCTTCTTCAATAAATGTCTCCATTTTTCATGTTATGTGGCTGGATACTTTCTGGACAGACCTTATATTGTGGTACTGTCACTGTGGCTTGCTATAGCTCCACAGAGCATCTTTTCCCACCATAGAGAGCTATAGCACAGTCACTGCTGGGTCATATGGTCCAGGTTGCAGGGCTGCTTGCACTGCAAACTGAAGCTTCTGTAGAGCTTTGTTCTACTCTAGGCTTTAATTAAAGCTAGAAATTTTCCCTATTACTTGGTAAATGGTCAAAGCAATATTCTCAAGTGTGGAAGTTCTGCTACTTCTAGAACCAAAGGGAACTATCTATCATGCATTGTGGTTCCTTCTCAGTGGTAGGACGTATGAATTGAAATAATTTGCCATTATTTTTGGAAGGGCAACCTGAACATGCTCCACACCACTGAACTGCTAAAAAATTCACTGATATGGCAGGCCTCTGAATATTGATAGGTTTTATCCCCTACCCCATGAAGCACATGCACTTTACTCAAAGCTTCCAGCATAGTTGCTAGTTCTTGCTACTTCTTAACATGACCTCATCAATATAGTGGATGAATGTGACATTCTTTGGAATGACCAGATAATCTAGGTCCCTTCTGACTCTATGATGATAAAGGGTAGAAAAATTTACATAGCCCTGGGGCTAGATCACAAATACACTTTGTTGCCTGCCCACATGAATGTGGACTGCTTCTTATCCTTCTTCTTGATAGGGATGGAAAATAACATAACATTATAGCAAAGACTGCATACCATATACCTAAGGCTGTGTTAATCTGCTCTAGCAAAGATACTACACCTGGCACATGGCAGAGGCAATTGAGGATGAGTTTACAGTAATACACTGTCATCCACTAGGATCCTTACAGTTTTTGTAGGGACTAAACTAGTAAATTAAATAGAGACATGATGAGCCGAGTGTGGTCGCTCACGCTTGTAATCTTAGCACTCTGGGAGGCTGAGGCAGGTGGATTGTTTGAGCTCAGGAGTTCGAGACCAGCCTGAGCAAGAGCAAGACTCTGTCTCTACTAAAAATAGAAAAAAATTAGTCGGACAACTAAAAAGGGAAACAAAAAATTAGCCGGGCATGGTGGCTCGCGTTTGTAGTCCCAACTGCTTGGGAGGCTGAGGCAAGAGAATCGCTTGAGCCCAGGAGTTTGAGGTTGCTGTGAGCTAGGCAGATGTCACGGCACTCGCCCTTGGCAACAGAGTGAGACTCTGTCTTAATAAATAAATAAGCAGAGACACAATGGAAACCACTATCTCTACATCCTTTAGGTCTTTAAGCATTGCATTAATCTCTTCCACTCTAGGATACAGTATTGCTTTTGATTTACTATTTTGGTAGGGAAGTGAGGACAAGAGGAAGAGAAGTTTTAGAAGATTGCACTTGGGCTTCCTCACTACAATAGCTCTTACCCCACACTCCAATGAACATTGTGAGGTTTCTATTAAGTACCAAGTATATGCATTTCAATTATTCATTCAGGAATTGAGGAAGCTACCAAGTGAGGGCCCATGGGCCCAGTGGATGCACTGCGTGCAACTGTTCCTGGTGGATGCACTAGGAACCCCACGATGACTATCCGGGTCCCAGATGTCAATGTTAACTTGGGACCTGTGTTTAACAGTCCTCAAAATATTTAGGTGGTCCTCTTTCCCCAGCATATTATTACCTGAGTAAATGGCCAAGGACCTTTTGGGAAAATAATTACCATACATACATTCTATAAAATTTCAATGGTCCTACCACTTGAGGACACAGTTTTTTCCTTCTATCACTGGGTTCTGGATTTGAAAACTGACTTGCCTCTGGAAGCTGGATAACATTTCTTGACTTTTAATTGGGACAGCTGTCTCTAGTCTCTTGGTCATCTATCTCTGATGTTTTTGATTGTATAGATTTAACAATACTCTTTATTGCTGTCCATTTATCTCACCTCCAGGGATGCTGAGGGATGCCATGTTTTACTAACCATCTCCATAGCTCTCTTGGTGTGTAGTCCCCCTGGTTGCACTCCAATTTTGTCACTCACTACGACAATTACACTCAGAGTCAGCGAGACGTAGTTATCCTGCTTCTAGAAGAACTCTGGGTATGGGTAGCCTGCTATCTCCTAAGACAGCTTATTCCATCATTAGACATCCAACTTTGTGGAAATCCTTTCTTATACAGCAGAAATATGCTTCCTGGATTCCTATCTATGTAACACACCTTTAGATATTTGAAGGGAGCTACCACGCAAACCCTCTCCTTTATTTCCCTCACAATGACTAGTTTCTCTTGCTTCTAGACTAATCTAAACACATTTGTTAAGGCGGGTCAAAATGCTAATCCCAAGTTATCTGGAGGGGAAAAAGAACACATATGCCCCATTGAGGTGAGGCAAAGTTATAATAAAATGACAATAAAAACAAACAGATAACATGTGTGGAGTGTTTACTATGTGCCAGGCCCTGTGCATAGCACTTTGCTCATGTAACATTCACAAAATCCATTCATTTATGCAAGAAATATTTATTAAGCACCTAAGTCATTCTAGAAACTGGAGATAAAGCAGTAAAGCAAAAAAAAAAAAAAACCCTGCCCTTATAGAGCTTACATTCTAGAGGTGGGAAACAGGCAATAAATGAGATAATTGAGTGCTACACATATATACATAGAGTGTGTGTTAGGTGTTGAATGTGAAGGAAAATAATAAAATGAGGAGAGAAGATAGGAAATGTCAGATGGTTTGCAAGTTTAGATATCATGTTCAAGAAAGTTCTCACTCAAAGGTAAGTGTAGTGAAGACCTGAAGGAGGTAAAAGAGTGATCTTTGTGGATAACTGGGGAAGACTGTCCAAGGAGGAGGAGCAACAAGGGCAAAGACCCTGAGGTAGGTATTGTCATCTTCATTTCGCAGACAGTTAAATGACTTGCCCAAGAGCTCACTGCTTAAAGATGGAGCCAGGATTCAAACTCAGCTTGGCTTGATGTTAGAGCTAGTGTATCATACACCTGCCCAGTGATGGAGTGTGGGTGATATTAGACAATCCAGAAATGCCCTGTGCTACAGATGATGACACCAAAGCCTAGAAGCAGGAAGCAACTTGCTCAGATGAACACGTGGTAATGGCTGAGCTGAGACCAGAGTACTGTCATTTCCATTCCACCATCCTTGCCTCCAGAATGCAGACGTTTATCCTGGGACTAGAAATATTTTCCCAAGAAATTAATGGATGTGGTAAAACTTTACCAATGTATTTTGCTGATAGGCATTTTAAAGAGTCTTGTCTTGATCCAGCTGCACTAAATGATGTCTCTGAGCTCTGGTTTCTCTCACTGGCAGGTTTGGGTTAGGAACAGAGCATGGACCATGGGGTCACATCTAAACTTGAAAACAAGCTCCATACTTTTCTAGCTACGTGATCTTGGGCGTGTTATTAAACATCTCTGACTCCCAGTGTCATCATCCCGAGTATGAGGATAGGAATGCTCTCAGATGTGGTGGGGACTAGAAAAACAATACATGTACAGCACCTCACGCAGCGATTGGCATCTGGGAAATGCTCTAATGCGTTCGTTGTCTTTTCCCCTATGTAGTTAGTTGTCTTTTCACATGCACAACGCTTGCTTTCTTAATTTATTATACTTTTTGAGAGTTCAGAGGTTGTCTTATATATCTAGCTACTCACCACATTTTATATTAAATGGTGGTGCACAGTAAATGCTTAAAAGTGATTATTTGATTGCTGGATCAATGGGGAAGAGAAAGAGTGATTATTGCTTTGGGGCTCCGGCGATGCAACAATCATCTAGTCGCAACATCTGCCAGCTCACTGCTAACCAGAGTTGTTTTGGGTGATGCGACTGGCCAGCAGGTATCCTCTTACTTCTTCAAAAATCAGTCTGTGTCATTCTGGAAAAGAGGCCACTTTCCAGGTAGAGGAAGACATTTCTTCAGTTAACAGAAGAAGAGTAGCTGTCATCACCAGGACATCCAAACCATCAGTAGGTTCTTGCAATTTCCTGGTAAGAAGGCAAAATTCCAGTTTAGCTCACAACTTTAACACCCTCTGCCCACAAATCTTTCATCAGGACTGCTATCAAAGAGTCAAATTGACCAATTTCAGTTTTTATTTCTTTTGCCCACCCTCTGGCAAGATCTCAATGAGCAGCTAACCAGCTGAAAATAGAAGGAGAAGGCCTGGACCTAGATGATTCAGGCAATGGCTCACCAGCCACCAAAAATTGAAGTTACTTTTCATTCATATAAAGTGGAAAAAAATTCTCCATGATAAATATTAGGAATAGTTCAATGGAGTAACCTGTTTATAATTTATTTTTGAGAAAAAAAAAGTGATTCATTTTCATAGCACCTTCTCCTGCATTACCTTGTTTAATTTTCACAACTCTATGAAATAGTTATTACCCAGCTTTACAGATGAAGCAACTGATCTTAGTAATATTAAATAACTTGCTCATGTTTACACAGCTGGTAGGTTGCAAACCTAGGACTTGAATCTACGTGCTCTTAATTTGAGTCCAGCAGTTTTCCCCTATACCTTGTTTTTCTGCCTCTATCTAACAAAGGCTGATGAAGAACAATCTCTCCTGATCCTATCATAGGTTAATGAAAGTTAAGAGGAGCATTATGCAATTGTCTCCCTTTTTAACTGAATCATACATACAACCCAGCCTTATATAAAAACATTGGCAGAGAAAAAAATAGCTTTTCAAAAGTTAATAATGCATCTATGATTCCTTTGTACTTGTTTCTGAATAGCTGAGAACTCAAAGACAAGAAGCTTTACTCCTAATCACTACAGAAGCGGAGGGTGTCAGTGTTCCCATTTCGTGGCCACAGATCAAGACGAAAGAAAGAGAGTGTATAGCAAAGCTGGAAAAAGAGCCAGGAATTCTAACTTCTGAGCTCAAATATTGGCCGAGTTCAGCTTACTTTTTCAAAAAATAAATCTATCAATAA
>NW_012138303.1:1135647-1142788 GCF_000956105.1 Propithecus coquereli
AGAGTTTTCACACTTGATGGAGAGAGACAGATAATGTACATATATGAATTTACACGTAGACAATTTTAATAATAGGTTTGTATTTCATGGGAAAATATTATCCCATGACTTAAAAATCTGAAAGAGAATCTATGAAATCAGGAGAAAAGGGAGCGGGGAGACCGAGGGGCACAGGAGGATGGTCCAGGCTCCCCTCTGCACTCCCTCGAGTTGCTTCACTTTCTCAGAAGATGCATCGTGAGTCACACTCAGGCAGCACAATCTAGTAGGTGGAGGCCTGGGCTCTAGCCTCAGATCTGCCAATTTTCATCTGTGTGATTTTGAGAAAATCACTATCTCTGGGGCCTCCATCTCATCTGCCAAAGAAAAGGGTTGGACTAAAGAATCCTTAAATCATTTGGATTGCACAAAACCCACTATGGTTAATTTAAGCAGAAAAAGAGTAAATCAGAAAGATATCAGGTAGCTCACAGCATTTTGGAAAGCCTGGATAATTAGCTTTGGAGAAAAGATGGAACCAGGACAGCTCGTGGGGGGAGTGGGGCGCTAAAGGGCGGGGCGGATGGCAGCAGGGACGCAGTGTATGTAGATGCAGGTCTCCTTGGGGTGAGCTGCTAGTAGAGCAGATGAGTTCCTAACATTCGTTGTCCTTGTGTCTCTCTGCTCGAGTCCCAGAGTCCTAGGACTCTGGCTAGTTGGCCTAGGCTAAGTCCATGCGTCCAAATCTCAACTAGAAGGTAGCAGCCGACTTAATCTACAGCCTCAGCCAAGACTGTGTACGGCAGTGGGGAGGCTGTCACCAAGTGAAGAAGCAGAGGCCCCACAGCCAAAAAATGGAGTCGCTTTGGATCTTTCTACCTCTCTCCTTTCCTTCCTTCCTTCCTCTCTCCCTCCTCCCTCTCTCTTTCTTCTTTAGGGCTCTTCCAAATATCGACTGGAGTTTATACTATGGGGGGATTACATTTTAGCACACAAGGGTGAGCTGCTCTCCCCCAGAAAAACCCCCACTTCTCTGAGACTCCCCCGAGGACTAGGCTCCCCGGTGGGAGGAGCAGGGAGCTGCCCTGGCTGCAGCTGGGTACCGGAAAGCCGAGAGCAGCCGTGTTCACAAGGACCAGAGCCAGCGAGGGCTGGGAGCAGGAGCTTGGAGCAGATGGCTGGGAGGACAGTCCACCAAAGACCCCTAGGCCCCCTTGCTAGTCAGAGGGTTTCCTTTCAGAGTGTTCCCATTAACACATTTTCTTGGCTTTCACCTTATGGCTGCTGGGATGAGTGGCTTTTTTCCTTTTCCAAACTGTCCTTATCAGTAATGCAACAATAGCTAATTTAATTAGCTGGCCTGAATGGCAGCCAGTTTGAGCTAATTTGGTTTTGCTAGTGCTCTCTGGTACACACAGAACCGATAAGCATACATCCTTCCAGACGAGCAGTGGGGCTTGGCAGGGGGCAGTGAGAGTGACAGTGGCTCCTCCAAAGTCAGTCCTACACCTGTGGGATTTAGCACTTGACCAAAGGCAAGTTATTCTTGAGTCAGTATTCCCCAAGGGCCTGTCAACTTTGTCAGCTGAAAGAGATAAAATAGACAACCAGGAAATTGCAAAGGCAAGGTGCCCAGGATGAGAGTGCTGGGAAAAAACATTCCCCTTAGCAGAAAGAATACTTGGCCAAAAGATCTGGATCTCAGCCACTGACTGACCTTCCCCGCATCTCTCCACCTCCGTCTCAGCTTCCTGATGCATCATAATAACCACTGCCCTACTTCCTCGCAGATGGGCTGGAGCACGACATAATGTTGAAGACAGTGCTTTGACACACGTAAACAACCATGGCCATGGAGAGCGCTTTGATAGTTAGTATACTACCACGAGCATCTTCTCTGTTCCTCAGGGTCAGGAGCTAAATGTCATCCCTGTTTGTGTCCCTAGCACCAAATGTGGAGTCTACACACAGAAGATGCTCAACGTGTGTTTGTTGACTGAGTTACAGAGAAATAAGGAATGAAGACATGTGTAGAGATAGTTTAAGGTACAGAAAGGTCAACACACAACTGAGCATCGCAAAACATAAGCCTTTTTTCAGGTCAGTATCTGAACCCTCTCCATCCTCGATAAAAGAAAAAGTATCAGAAAGATACCCTGTCTATGTCAGATTTGTTTTCAATATGTCAAAAGTGGGCCAGGCATGGTGGCTCACTCCTGTAATCCTAGCACTTTGGGAGGCCGAGGAAGGAGGATTGCTTGAAGCCAGGAGTTCAAGACCAGCCTGAGTAACAGCTTTACTGGAAATAGAAAAATTAGCTGGGCGTGGTGGCACATGCCTGTAGTTCCCAGCTACTCAGGAGGCTGAGGCAGGAGGACCATTTGAACCCAGGAGTTTGAGGTTGCTATGAGCTATGATGATGCCGCTGCACACTCCAGCCTGGACAACAGGGCAAGACTCTGTCTCAAAAAAAAAAAAAAAAAAAATCGTTCTCCTATACCACTGGCACATCTGCCACCATTCCCCATCCCAAGTTCTTCCAGTGTTACTGCCCCAGCTAGGTAAGGAAGCATGCCCAGGATAGGCTTCTGTGTTTGTTTGGGGTCCTTTTTGCTTTTAAGGACTGCATTGCAATGGAGATGAGAGTCTGCATGTCCTCACATGGGATAAATGGCACGTGATTGAAATGAGTAGATTTGAAAACATCTGTAATAGGAAAGATCTATATGATAATATTATCTTACATGCCTTCTGATATTGGTATTTGGTCAAACTCATTTTACCATCATGACTACTGTGTTGACCATCTGTCGTCACTCTATAGACTCCCTAGGTGGTCCCATCCTCTCCATGGCTTCAACCACATCCTATACGCTGGTAGCCCACCAGTCTTCATATTCAACTCTGACTTCACTCCTTGGCTCTAGAAACATAACTGCCTGCTGGAGGTCTCCACCTGGATCTCCTATTACACCTCAAACCCAAGATGACAAAAATTTCCCTCATCACCTAAGTTTACAACATCTGTTTTTTCCTGATTCTCTGTTTTTGTGGATGGCTCACGGTTTTCGAAGCCAGAAACTCCACTTTCCCTTCACACCCACTTCCAGGTAGCCACCAAGTCTCTTGATTTTGCCTTCTAAATATCTTCTGAATTCAAGCCTTTCTTACTACTGAAATTCTTTTATTTGTACCTTTCCTTCCCTGTCCCTCCACTCTGAATAGGAATTGCTCGAAGGCAAAGATCCTGTGCCTATCAGGCAAGCAAGAAACGTTTGTTCACCTGAACTGAATGAAAATCGTCTTCCCGCTGTTCCACCAGATTCTAAATCTTTAGTGAATACCAATTACTGTTCTTAAGACAACCGAAGATGCAGCTGAATTTTTCTATTCTATTGTGACAGCTATTCCAGTGGGCTCGAAATGACAGCCGATCCCCAAATTTAAGATGAATACAATCTGCTTAGCCGATTCAGTGCAGCCTCGGTGATGGGCCTACCTTCTGGGTCTGCTCTAAAACCTGAGGCTTATACAGGGGGCACTAAGAAGTCTCTCCAGTGCTCCCAGTAAAGGCAAACAGACTCTGCCTTTTCCGTACAGAGTCCTTGTCTTTGACTCTCTCACAGTTAACCCTAGAATCAGGTGTGGGTTACTTTTCATAAATTCAAATTACAGGTCTATACCTATAACACATTTAAAGTATTTGGTATCCCTTAATAATAATGAGTGTTCTAATAATTTTGTTATTTTATTGGCCATTTCTCTTTTAATTAGTTACTGACATAGTCTTCATATTTAGATATTTTTTTCCTGAAGCAATTCCCCTAAAACCTTGAGGTTAGTGAGTGATGTCGCTGCATGTTGAAAGGTAGCTATATCATAATGGAAAATGACAGAGTCTTGAGCCAGACTGCTTCAGTTCAAATTCTAATTCTGCCACCTCTCTGTCTCAGTTTCCTCGTCTGTAATGTGGGGATAATGACGTGCCTGCACACTTCACAGGCTTCTTGCGAAGATTCAAAGAGCTAAGTCCTCTGCCACGTTAAGTATTCTACTTGGCACAACATTTGCAGGCTATGGTAATTTAACTTGATATTGAGGACTTAGAAGATATCAAAGGGATTGTGATGAAAAATTTATTTTTATCATAAAAATTTGTATTTTAATTACAAAATCAAGTGCTTACCATGTATAGATTCTATGCCATGCAGTTTACCTATATTACCTCATCTAATCTTCACACTAATTTATAATGTAGTTTTAATTATACCCATTTCAGAGATGAAAAAACTAAGGCTTGGATTAAGAAATTTGCCACTTGGCACACTGTTAATAAATGACAGAACTGGAATTTGAACTCTGGACTGAGTCCAAAGCTAAAATTAAATAAAATACATACCAATTATTCAAAGTTCTTACGTCTTTTTAAATAAAATAAAGGAAAATATTTGGGTGAATATTAAAAAATGCTTGCATGAATCTCAAAATAATTACGCTGAGTGAAAGAAGCCAGACAAAAAAGAGTATACATTGCATGATTCCATTTACATAAAACTCTAGAAAAGGCAGGCTAAATAAAGTGACAGAAAACCGATCGTGGTTGCCTGGGGAGGGGGTCAGGTGAGAAGGGGTAGGAAGGATACATGACAGAGAAACAAACTTTTGGAGGTGACGGACATGTTCGTTATCTTGCTTGTGGTGATGGCATCACTGCTGTATATATGTGTCAAAACTTACCAAATTGCACATTTCAAATGTACGGTTTATTGTATGTCATTACGTTCAAGAAAGCTGTTAATAAACAAACAAACACCACTTGAGCTACTTTTATACCCTCGAAATCTGGCACGTTAAACAACAGGTAAATAATTATTAGTAAGAACATAGCCCAGTGGTGGGCAGGGCAAAAACCCTGGGCAAAAAACCAAGCTAAAACAAGACAAACAAAACAAATCTCTGAAATCTTCAAGTATCAGGTCCTCCGAGTTCCCAGGTGGCTAAGAGCCAGGTTGTGGATTAATCTGGTTCCGATCTCCTCCCCCTTGGACTAGTGGTGTGACTTTGGGCAACTTATTTAACAAAATCTTAGTATTCTCGTCTAAGGTGAGGACCTTGAAGGTGATAAAACTTGCTTCACAGATTCGTCACAAGAATTAAAGGAGATGATGCACGTGAATCCTCAGTGGGGTATTCAGTGCATGGGGCCTCCTCTATCCGTATTTGCTAAATGTTGCGAGGGTGCATGAAAGGCCTGGATGGGGCTCCATGAGGCTGTGATGTCCAGGGGAGCTAGGTCCACGGCGGGGGCTGAGGTGTGATGGGGAGGAGTTACGGGGTGTGGCCCCAAAGGAAGATGTGATCCTTTCATTGCGCAAACGAGTGTCCTAAAGGCCCCAGCATTTGGGGGCTGTGATAAATCACGGGATCAGGCTTTCTCTCATTCCCTGGGGGACTTTTGCCTCCTTCCAGCTCCCACTCCAGAATGCACAGAGGAAAACAGCAGCTACAGAGCTGGGGTCAGTCTTTCTGCTTTTGTATAGAAAACAGTAATGCATTCTGCTTCATTCCGCTCCTCTATTACCTTAATGTGCTGGCCTGGAGGATAAATGAGATAATAAACACAGAGCACCAGCGTAGTGTCTGGGTCACAGGAGGCGCTCAATAAATGTTAATTCCCTGCCCCCATCCCTTTATAGATCAGCCCTGACTTCTCAGAATGCAGGTCCCTGTGCACACACCTAAGTCTCCTTCCAATATCCCTGCGTAGGAGCCTTTTTACTGCCCCCTCAAAGCTGGCCAGAATCCCTCTCCTCTGCTAATTGTCCCACAGAGACCAGGCGAAGAGAATGCAGCAGGCCGGGCCCCTGGCAGAGAGACTGTGCCGCTATTGAGCTCTGCGAACGCGGTCCTCATTCATCTTCACAGACACTGCTGCGCCATCCATTTTAAATGACACGGAAGCCGACCCGTTTATCAAGATCAGCACACTCCTGTATTATTATGATTATTTAGCATTTACATAACACTCTATTTGCAAAGTGCTTAATAATAATTTATTTATTACCTCATCTAACTACTCACTAATGGAAAATTCAAGGGGTTGTCCTGAGTTCACTGACCTCCACTCTGGAGACACCTTAGGCCATTTCCAATAGCTTGTCCAAATGCCTGCTGTAAAATATTTTCATAAAAAACCGTCCGGTGTGTGTGTGTGCATGTGAGTGTGTGTATGCGAAATACATATATATATATATATATACACCCCAAATATATATATATATACACACACACCAAATTTATATATGTATATATTTCCTTTTTGGCATTTGTATCGTATCCATTGAAACAACACTCTTTTACTTGAAAATGAATAAAAATAAGCATTACTATTATTATAAAGCCATTGAATAATATCTCTCTAGAACTTACACAGAACCAACACAAGAGTGTACTCCAGCCATGTGGCAGATACAGCAAATACACCTCTCATATCTCCCTTCCAGAAAGGGCTGGTCGCCCGGCTCCAGGGAGTGTGGTCAGCCGCCAGCCTCTGCCTGTCAGCCTCTCTAAGGTCCACTCAGGCAGCGACTGTGCCTGATGGTGATACAAGGGTTTGGACATTTTTGATGAACATGGGACTCCTGTAAAAGATGACTTCTGTTCTGGAGCTCTCTGTTGGGTCGGCGGAGACTTTTTCAGGTCTGCGTCACTGTCTGATGGCTTCCCTCCCAGTCATGCTTCCTGCGCCTTTTTCCTTCACAGGTATAACTCTCTCATAAACTTTTTCCATCCTAACTTCACCTCCGGACCCAGCCAGCACAAACTCTGATGCTAAGCCATGTCATTTTAGGCAAGTGTCTCTGGACTACGGATTTTTCACCGGCACATTGCGGGGAGGTGGCTTTGGTTCTTTCAAAGGTTTTTGTACCTCTTCAATTCAGTGATACCTGGGAATCTAAATGGAATGGGATTCACTATAAATTCTGTATCGTTAGCCTCCATGCAAAAGGATTTTGTGATGAAGGAAGCTTTTGAGGAAAAAATTCACTGCTTCAGAGCATTTTCCTACCTACGAGGATCTGTAATAATTCCACCTCTGTTAAAATGTGCTGTAGAAAGATGATTGTGTGAATTGATGTGTGTGAAAATTATACAGTAAGAA
>NW_012138303.1:1144812-1149876 GCF_000956105.1 Propithecus coquereli
CCCTTGTGATAGCAAATTTCTAGCTCCTCTCTATTTAAAGTTGCTCAGTAGAGAATAGGGATTATTGGGTGGGAGTTTAAAGGAAAGATGCTATACAATGTATAAAGAAGATACCTCTAACCACAAACACTATCCCCAAAAGGAGAGGGAGGGAACTCCCCATCATTGGAAGGGCCCAGGCTGAGGCTGCAGGATTGCTTGTGAAGGATTTCATAGGGTTCTATGCTCCCAGAGCAAGACTCAACCTGCAGCCCAAGCACCCCCAGAAATTATCTGCAAAATCTTGTAAGCATGTGAATAAGCGCATTTTTCTCTGGGGAGAAGGTTCATAGCCTTCTTCAGAGCCTTTATGAAAACCCAAAATTCAACCCCAAGAAGTTTAAGATGGACTGAGCTGGAGTATTATTTATCTCAATATATATTGAACGCTTACCATCTGCTACCAGGCTGGGTGCTGGGGACACAGAGACGTTGTAAGATGTTGTCTTTATCCTTGTAAAGGGAACTTTTGAGTTTGGTGTGTTCCTTTAAACAAACAAGTGTAAAAACCTTCCTCATCTGTGCTATGACAGAGAATGGTGTGCAGTGGAGCAGCGAGGAAGAGAGTGGCCCATTCTTCCTGGGAGGAGGATCCCTCCAACTCTGAGACTTGGGGACTCTATGACAGGCAATAGTGAAAGATATTTTGGCCACTTTCACCACTATAGGGGTACAAATTATCCTCGCAGGCTGCCCAAGGGCTCCTTGCAGATTTGGCAAGGTAGTAGATGTCCTGAGACCCCCAGCAAGGCTCTGGGAATTGCTGATCTCCAGACCTGGCCTTTCATCCGAGACCTCACCCCACCTGTCCATGATGGGGCAGGGTCACTAGGGTGCCCTAAATGAGATGCTATGAAATCTCTAGGAAAATGCTTTTGATCATTTCATGAAAACCCCAATCACCAGCTGCGTGTGCCTGTGTGCACACCCACATTAAACTGCCAACCTGCTTTACATTTCTTTTCCCACCACGCAATACCTGCTTTATTGGGCCAATAAATTGGAGGCAGTAATATCCACCCATCAAAATCCTACCTGGCTTCCACAGCCTGGCTCTCACCTACACCCCGAAGAGTTCTCCCCAGGCAGACCCTCTGACCGCTAAGAGCACTCTATCGTCTAAGCCCCTGCAGCACCCATGGTGTGTGCCTTTCATTAGGCACCTACTGTTTACCATTTTGTACTTTTACTTAGGTGGATCCTATATTTTGTTTTGTTTTAGACTAAATAGGATCTTGCCTGACAAGATCATCAACTCTGCAACGATGGAGACCCTGTCTGATCCTTCTCCCCTGTCTTCCACTGACTTTTTTTAATGAGGCAGGGTAGCCAGAGGGGCTAGATTAAATAGGATGGAATAATGATTATAACCCTGGGGTGGTGGACAGATGTGGAAAGGGAGTGGAAATGGGATAGGATTTAAGACCTCCATAGAGAGGTGGATGAGGTTTTTTACCTCTGATCTGTCCCCCGAGTCCTGAACCGCATAGGAGATGGGGCAAGGCCCCCCGGCCTCCCACTGGGACCCTGTCCAGAGGAACCCTGGACAAGGAGGGATGTGGAATGTGTCCTTCCGACACTAACAAACGGTTTCTTTTATTTACTTTTAGATTTGCTTGACTAGAATCACAGAATGTTAGAGCTAGAGAGATGTTTGACTTCAAAAGTAGAAAATCCTCATTTTAAAGGTGATGAAACCAAGGTCAATAGAGATAAAGTAATAGTAGGATGAGATGATTAAAATTACTTGGTCATAGAGCTTGTTAGTAGCAAAACCGAGACTAGGACCTAGATCTCCTGAGTCCTAAATGAGTACTTCTCTATTTAAACCCTCCGGGACCTTTCTCATGTCTTTCTGAGTAAAATCCGTAGTCCTGGCATGACCTGTGGGGCCTTCACACCAGCTGTGCTCCCTCTTGTTCTCTCTGCTCCAGCCACGCCGGCCTCCATGCCGCTCCCTGCAACGCCGGGCACGGCCCCACCTGCAGGCCTCGTTGCCTGCTGTGTGCTCTGCCTGGATCGCCTTTGCCCCAGGGACCCACAGGCTTGTCATTTCACCTCCTTTAGGTCTCGTTCAAACGTCCCCTTCTTAGTGAGGTTTTCCCTGGCCAAACTGACTAGAATTACATGCCACCATGTCCCCCGAAACATTCTCCTCTCCCTTCTCTGTTGACTTTTCACTTTAGCTCTTATCACTGATATTCTGCCTATTTTGCTTATTTATCTTGTTTATGTCTCTCTCCTCTACTATAAAGTGTGCTGCCAGAGGGGAGGGACTCTTTGATCTGCTTCCTCCAGTTATCTGCCTCTGATACTTAGAATAGGGCCTGGCACATAGAATGTTCTCAGTGAATTCCTGTAAAATGAGTGACAGCAGTGCTCACTGCGACAGAAGCCAAAGCCCTGGAGTTTCCGTGTAAGATTCGGAGATATGTGAACCAGTGGCCAGATAAATAGCCATATTCTGGGCCTCAGGTCTTTTCTAGAAACCTGAGCCACATGGAGCCACATGTGGGATGTTAACCTGCCTACCCCTGGCCTGGGAGCTTACTCTGGCTCCCTGACAAGCAGAGTAGGCAGACGGATCTCCTGTTTTTAACTATGGATTTACAATTGTGGCCTTCAGGGTTTTCAGTGGTGTAGAGGCCCCATGGACCCACCATTGTCCACCGTCCCACCGTATTCTAAATAAACCTCAGCCACAGAATGGCAAGTCTTGGGCCGATTGCAGAGTGGCATCACTGAGGTGGTATTCAGGTTGTGCTAAAATAAAGGCCTATTAATTCATGTCAGAGACACAAAAACCAACATTCAAACTGTCAAAGGCCCATCTGCCAATGGCTGGGAGGACCCCCCTCACCTGCCAGCAAAGAGGCCCCCGGCCCCACTTAGAGGACCACTGACTTAAATAGGAAACAAAGTGCAGGTTCAGGACAATTAAAATCGGCAGCTACTCTGATTGTGAAGTGCCTCACTGTCCCAGCGCCAGCTGAGTCACAACGGTTGTGACTGGCTCTTAGAGAGACTCAAAGAATTTTCGTTATAACCAGCACCTGGCTCCCACCTGAGCGTCACCTCGAGGTGGGGTTGGGGGCAGCTGACAGACTCGCAGACTGTCGGGAGCCTCTGTGTGTGAGCCTCTCATGGACTCCTAGCCACTGTGCCTCTTTAAAGAAAGCTAGGATTCTTTGAGGGTCAAAGAGAACAAGGACAGAGAAATTTTTCACTCCCGTTGACCCCAATCCAGGCATTTCCCAAGCCAAAATGACAGACGGTTTTTCCTTTTGTCCCACCCAACCCTTGGGCCATGTTATTTGCAAATAAACAAGATTTCAGAGGTCATGGGAGGCCTTTCTCTCTCTGCCTCTCTTCTACCCCATGTAGGGCCCCTGAGGGTGAGGGGACCCTCTGGACTCAGGTCCAAACACCAACTCAGAGCAGGGAGACTTTGCAACAAAAGCCCGGACCCTTAACTGTCAGCTCACTCTGCTCCCCGCAGCTGCTCCTCCAGCTGCCCGGAAGCGGGGAGACATCCAGCCGGGTCACAGGGCTCCCCCAGCCCTTCCTGCTGTGTGGAGCTGCACTGAAGGAAAAGAGGATGTCTCAGCGAGGACACCGGCCGTACAAATGACCCCTCTCAGAAGTCACCTCTGCCTCTGGCTCAACTGAAACCGTGAGCCATTTTCTTAGGCTGGTATCGTGCAGGAATAGAAACCTAAAACTAGCCGCTCTATTCTTTCTTTCTTCATAGTCTCTTCTTCCCCTCGCACGAAATGCTTGGGGCCCACCTGAGACCTAACATTTGTCTGTTTTGAGAATAGATGAGTATTTATTAGAATTAAACAGCTGGGAGCTCTGTGATATTTAGACGGGTATTAGGAGGAGTGTATGAGAAGAAGATAATGCTCGCTCTTTTTTTCTGTAAACCAGTCTGGGCTTAGTTACTGAGGGGATTTCTTGGGTCTCCTGTGAGAGGCAGATACAGTTAATTTCCTGCAAAAGCTGCGGGCTGGGGCGCGCTGATATTGCAGTGTTATTTAGAATAGAAAGGTCAGGCCTGAGATTGAATAATCATTGACAAGAACTCCGTGGGGGATACGAAGCAGTTGGTGAGCGGTGACTGAAACCTCATCTGACTCCTCCCGCTTCCCTTCCTTCCTGGGTCTCTGGCTGATTCTGGGGTTTATTTATTATTCTTTCTGCAAATGTTTCCTGAACCCTCAGAGTAATGGAAAAGGTGTGTTGAGACTGAGAGGGACAGCTTCCAGGCCACCATTCGGGATGGGACGCTCCACCTTATGGACTGGACATGCCTATTCTTGGGGACATCCGCCTTGGGCACCTGCACCTGAATTTTCAAATCACGAACGGTGGCTTTCTCCTCAGTACCTGGATGCACTTTGTCCCCAACAGGGCATTATTTTTTTCTGCATAGTCTCTGAGCTATAGTCTGTGTAGCCCAATTTTATAGCCTGTCCTGATCATGAAGCCTAATGTAGGATGCTGGGCAAGCACAAAGGGAAATCAGATGGATGGCACACCTGCTATGCGTCAGCCGTGTGCTGTGCCTTTTGAATATAGTATCTCATTAATCCTGGCAACCCTGAGATCCTTGCTTTACAGATGAAGAAAAAGCCTCAGAAGGCTCAGAGAGGTTTGAATAATTTGCTCAAGACCTCCCAGCTCCTAAGCAGCAGAACAAAGATTTCAAACCCAGAGCTCTCTGGGTACCAAGCTCATGCCCTTCCTCTGTGTCTTACTGTGTCACAAATTTTCTGATCTCTGCTGTGGACTCTTCCCTGATGCTGTCCTCCTTCCCTTTAATCCAGTCACCCTAGAGGGTTGCTTAGAAACCCATGTTTTCAAAAAAAGAGTTTCTCTCTTGCTGAAAACCATCACTAGCCACTGTATCAGAAGTCAGATCCACAAACTGGGTGGCATAGGGTTGTGTCCAGCTTGGAAAGAGGAGGAATGGGCCAGGGGACTTCTGAGGCCCCTTCTGAATCTCAGATGCCATATAATTTA
>NW_012138303.1:1151606-1173909 GCF_000956105.1 Propithecus coquereli
GCATGAACTGATTCATTCATTCAACACACAATTAATGAGAACCTGCTCTGAGCCAGGTACTTCCTTGAGCAATTTACTCCTCGGTCCCCACGTCTCAGTTTATCACCTGCAGAATGGGAATCACGACAGCTGCCCTGTCATGCTCACAGGACTGTTGAGAGACTTCACAGGAATGTGTTAACACACCTTATAAAATGCTAGACAAACCAGTGGTGCTGATGCTATAACCATGACAACTGTCACCTCCGAAGGGTCACAGCCCTGCTGTCAGATGGCCATCTCCCCAGTGCAGAGCAGCACTAGATCAGAAGGATGACCTCGGGAACACAAGCTCCACGGCACCATCTGGCATCCTCTTTGCCTTTGATTTATCAGTGCAGATCTCTCCCCATGCGACACCATAAAGGCGGGTTGTGTGACACCTTTACTGCCTGGCACAATGTGGAGCAGGGTGATCTTATGCACACAGGGACAAGGTGCGGAGGCTCACCTCTGCCTTCCGAGCACCGGGTTCTCAGGCAGGAAAAGGCCACAGTTGCGGTCCAGGAAAACTCAGCCTTTCTAGCTGCCCTGGGGTAGGTCAGACCAAGCCAGCGCAATAGCAGGTCCAGCCAGGTGGGATGTGTTTCTACAACCCCACTCCGCCCATCCCCCGGTTTGCTCCTGTGGCTGCCATCCCCAAAGTTTATAGGTATCATTACCTATGAAAAATCTGTTCCATCTGAAGACAGTCGGGGTTGGGGATGGGTGGCAGATTGCAATTTAATGATCAGATTAAAATATGCTAAAGCAAACAAATAAATAAATAAAAAGCCCAGCAGCCTGGAGCTCCGCAATTCATTCCATGGGCAACAGAGGCTGGGGCTCCAGGGACCAGCTCATAATTCACCCCACAGGCAGGTTTAGTAGCCTGTTACTGTATGACCACAAGGAGAAACAACTCTCCAGGAAAGATTTACACTGACTGGCGCTGGAGGCTGAAGGGCTAGGGCTGGGAGAGGAGAGAGATGTGGGAAACTAACAGGTCCTGGGGCTAATCGTGGAAAAAGAATGAGCTCTGAACTTATTCCTGCCAGCAACAGTGACCTACGTCTTCCCTAGCCGCTCTGCAGCTCACGACGCTCGAGTCAGTCTGTCCCAGGGCAATTAAACATAACTTGGTAACAACACTTACCATATGTAGGATCGTTTTTCTATTTCCACATCTTACCGGACTGTGATCTCACGAGGGAAGAGAGTGTGAATTACTCCTCTTACTACCCCTACTTCCAGGCACAAAGGTGTTACTCAATAAGTAAATGCTGGAAGGACGAATGAATGAACCATTACTCTATCAGAGCTTCACTTCTCATGGAGAACTACTTTGTACAGGTGGTGGGGGTGTAAAGAGATGGGGGAAAACGTGACATCAAGGCCTCATGTACCCCTCCCTTCTCTACGTCCCTGGTTTGCTGGTCCTCCTCAGGGACCATCCCTTGCTCTCTCTGGCCTGTATGCAGGTGCTGGTACCCGCCAGGTTCCCTCCTGCAATACAACCTTTGCATCTAATGTTTCCTCTGTGCCTAGAACTCTCTTTTGGTCCATGATTACATATTTAACTAATTTGTCACTTTACAGCGTGAGAGGCAAGTTCTCAGGAAGGCTTTGTTGACCTCGTTAACTAATTCAATTCTCTTTATCATAGACTCTCAGAGGATCACATGTCTTTTGTTCGTGTTGCATATCAGAGTTGCAGATTGACACCTCTCTGTGTGTCATGGATTGATGTTGGATGCCCCCACTAGACAGTAGACACCCTGACTGTCTTTCTGTCTTTGTTTGTCAGCCCCAGCGCCCAGAACAATCCCCACTTCACAGCAGGCCCTCAGGAAACACCTGCTGATTAGAGGAACAGTACCTTTCCCTAGGGACCTCACATCCCTGAAGCCCCCGCCTCACCCCATCTTGTCACTCCACGACCTTTCAGCTTTTGCCCTCCACGGAAACGCCTACCGTTATTGTAGCAGCCAATCTCCATGAAGCTAGAATGCAAAACCGATTAGGGCAGCTCCCCACCGGGGCCCAGCATGGCTGCGGATCGCTGCTGTGTCTGAAGGCGGAGAGGAAGGGTGAGGAGATCTCAGGTAATCATTCATTTCCCCCCTTTGGGGAAACTTTTTTTTTTTTTGTTCACACTCAGCAAATGATGCTCTTGTACCAATAACAAATGTCAAATGCTCTGCCTGGGACTTGAGGGAGACAACATCAGCAAAGGAGGAGCAATTCAGTGAAAAGGACAGGATTTCTGTTTAAGAACTGGAAAGTCAAGTAACAAATGTCACCAAGAGACTCCGGGGAGACAGCTTTGCATCAACAACCACCACTGCAGAAAAAAATAAATACTTCCATGACTACCCTTAATCATCTCACATTCCCTGCTTCCTGGAATCTTCCGCGGGGCCTCCCTCCCTCACTGTGACAAGATCCTTAGCTCTCAACACCATGGCATCGATGGACAACCATCCTAGCTAGACCGAGTGCTGGAGTGGTAGGCACAGGAGCCGTGGGGGTGCAGATGAAACCCTACACAACGACACTTTAAACGACATTGCAAATAAAGACGCCACATCTCCAGCAGCCCACGGTGGTTTGGCTTCTGGTAAATTTCTTTGTTCACTTCTTCTCTTGACAACTGTGAACCAGACTCCATGGTGAGTGTGGGAGTAGTTGTTCTGTCTCCTCCCACATGGGGTGGTAATGGGGATAAGGTCTTATTTACTCTCTTCATCCCACTGAGTATAAGTGTTTGTGAACTGAGCTGAATCGAGGTGTTCTTGAAGAAAGGCAGAAACGCAAAGGAATAATCGCAACACAATATGATGAGGTAGGCAGAATGCTGAGGGAGCCATAATCCTCTCTGGGGACTCTGGACAACGCGTGGCGTTGGCCCTGAGCCTTGAAGTCGGCCCGGGAAGGTCTTTTAGCAGGGAGAAAGTTATCCCAGGCAGAAGGAATTGTGTGTGCCAAGGCAGATTCCAGGGAGGGCCAATGGACCGTACTTGTACTGGGATGTTCGCTGGGTCCACGCTACCATCACCTCTTGCCCACAATATTACAATCACCTCCTAACGGGGCTCCCCATTCCCAAACTTGCTTCCCCGCGGTCTGATCACAACACTGCTGCCAAAGCCACACTGTTAAAACTTCAGTCACATCATGCTGCTCCTCTATCCCAAACCTTCCAAGGCCTCCAGGCTCACTCTAAGGAACACGCAGAGTCCTTACCAGGGTGCCCAAGAGGCCCTATAAGGTCAGCTCCTTCCTTTCACCATTGATTTTCTGACCACATCTCCTAATAGTCTTCCCCTCACTGTCTCTGATCCAGCCACACTGGGCTCCTTGTAATTCCTCAGCTCTACCAGATGTGCTCCAGCCTCAGGGAGCACAACGGCCCTTTGTGTGGGCCGTTCTCTCTGCCTGGAACAATCTTCACAAATATCTTAATGGTTTGCTCCCTCCCCCCTTCTGCAGTTTGCTCAAAATCACCCTTTCCATCAGTCCTCTGGGTCAGTCCTACTGTGCTTCACCACACCACCTCCACCCTGCTTTCTGACCTCCTTCCCCTGGCTCTTGTTGCCATCTAATACGTCACTTGGTTTACTTATTTATTTTGTTTACCATGTGTTTCCCATCCCACTGGAACCTCAGCTCCCTGACAACATGGAATTTGGTTAAGGCTGTATCCCTAATACCTAGTTTAGAGCCTGACACATGGTGGTGGGGGGTGTTTGTTCAATATTTGCTCAGCGAAGGAATAAATAAATGGGTAGTTGCAAATAACCATGCATTCAAACAAAATACTGGCAGGAATATTCAGGCCTGTTAGATAATCCAGGCTGTTGTCTCAAAAACAATCAGGATTCTTTTCTTTTTTTTTTTTTTTTGAGAACCCAGGCTGGAGTGCAGTGGTGTGATCATAGCTTACTGTAACCTTGAACTCCTGGGCTCAAACAATCCTCCAGCCTCAGCCCCTCAAGTAGCTAGGACTACAGGCGTGTGCCAATGCTACTGGTAATTTTTTAAAAATTAGTTTTGCTGGAGTTTTTTTAAAAAATTAGTTTTTGGTGTTTCGTTTTATAAAAAATATTTTATAAAATTGTTTTTTGTAAAATTATTTACATTGCCCAGGCTGGTCTCAAACTTCTGGCCTCAAATAATCCTCCTGCCTCCGCCTTCCAAAGTGCTGGGATTACAGGTGTGAGCCACAGGGCATTGTTTAAATAAATCACAGACCTGATTTTAGAAGTCAGGTAGGCAGAGTTGCTCTTAAACCAAAACGTGAGGTCATGCCATAGAAGTCTGTCTTTCTACCTGCTCCACGCGTTCTCTGAGACCCGGTTCTGTCTTAGTGCCCCTGTGTGGCTTCTCCCTACCAAGGTGCTGAGCATAGGGGAAAGGATGTGACGTGTCTCTTATGTCTTACTGGAATGGTTCCAATCTCCCCTCCTTTTCTTCTCCCTCCTTTAACTCCTTCTCTTCTCTGTATTCCTTCTCTTTTTCTTTCCTCCTATTTTCTTTCCTCCCTTGCCCTCTCTACCTCCTCCTACCCCATTGCCCTGACCCTGGCTTTGCTCTGTCTTTCCCCACTTGTTCTTCCTCACTCTATCATTCCATCTCTCTTCTTTTTACTTTTCTTTCTTCCTTCCTCCCTCTAATGTCTGAGCAAGTACTAAGTGTGTAACCTGGTGCTTTGCTCTGTGTGTGAGAGCGATCGGACCCCTTGAGTTCTAACAATTTATGTGGAGAGATAAGATACTTAAAAACAATTAAGGCAGGGCCAAAGACACCCTTGAGGAGCCCGGAGGAGGGACAGATAGCTTCAGGACAGAGGAAGGCTCCCTAGGAGAGATGGATACCTGCTTGAAGGATGAGTGTGCGAGAGGGTCGGGGAGTGTACTGGGGACCATCATTCTAGGTGGCTGAAGACATCGTGGCATGGTAAGCAAAGGTAAAAAGAAAAAAAAAGGAAGTTTGGAATTTCTAGGGGTGCTATAAGAAGACCAGTCTGGCTGTAGCCAACAGTTTTTATTTGAACCTCTAAAAAAATAGGAGAAAAGATTAATGAAGGCATCTCAGAATTCAGAATATTTCTTGTTTATCATTTTAACATGATTTCTTTACTTCTACAGAGCAACCTAAGTCTACATACATGTTTTTTTTAAGAAAGCAATTGCTAACTCATCTTAGTGATCTTGTGCATTAGTGTATTCCCGGCACTCAGCTGCCAATAAGTATCGATTGAATTGGATGGAATTAAATTTCCGTGTGACTGGGGGAGAATAGAGAGGCCTCCGAAGGTTGCAAATCAGCATCATCATCGCTTCTGGGTGTTAGGGATGCCAGCCTAGCATCATCCTTCCATCTCTCCTTGAAGCTAGACAATTTGAAATAATTGGGTCATAACATTTCCTCAGCAGCTTTCTTGGGCTTCCTATTATTCCATTCCTTGATGGAATTAGCTACTTCAAGTCATCCAATAGCAAGAACTTTTTTAAAATTTTTATCCACATCTGTTTCCATAAGCCTAGCCTAATTCTATTTCTTCCTGGTTTACGGCTTTGTTAATGGACCTGGTAATTTTAAATTCTTTCCCAAGCTTGTAAATTGATGAACCCAGTGGTATTCATTACCAAGGACCCAGAGATGTGGGCTGTGTTTTGTTCAATTTTTCCTCTTCCTGAGCCAGTCTTTCCTGTGGCAGATCTAGTGGAAGTTAAGGCACCCCGGGGGTACAGAGCAGTGCCTGGCACCTGGGAGGTGATCAGGGCGTGCTTACTTGTTGAAGAAATGCAAGGCTGGTCTACAGATAGCTCCCTGTCTGGGGACAGTCTATGATGCCCCAAGTAACAACCCTTTGAGAGAGGAGCCCAGGGGACTCTCAGAATCCTCAGCAGAGATTTTGCTATTGGCCTAGTGGGGTTGGGGGTGGGCATTGGCAATGCAGAGAAAGTCCCAGGGAGGGAGTGCCAACAATCTGAAGAAAGCAGTAATGTGTGCAGATGTAGGACTGCAGACCTAGGAATAAAAGAGCTGGTTTTATGTCATTTAAGGTCAAGATGTAGTGACTCGACTGGGATAAACTCGGGTGCAGAGGATAAATGATTACTATGATTGACGAAGTCACAGTCTCTTGTTCTTTGGAACCAAGTGCAGAGGCCCCTCCCTGAGCTTCAGGGCTATGTGGATATGCAGGTGACAGGGTTCCCCAGGGTTGCTACTCACTGCTCTGTCCTCTTAGATGTGTTTCCAGAATGATTCGAGCCAGCCTGCACAGAAGGCCCTTCATCTTAAATTCGAAGTAAGAGATGGGGTGTTGGCTTCATTCTCTAAGAAAGAACCCTGCATTTGGAGAACAACCAGGTGTCTCTTGAGCCATTAGTAAAAAGTGGTTTCTTGATCCCCAGTCAGCCACTGCTCCTTGCATGGCTGGTAAGAAGATGGAAACCCCTATCCTTCGACTTAGGTTAGATAAGCCTGAGAGACTTGCAGATAACCCGAAGACTAGCGTTTGAAGAGCGGAGTATCACTTGAGGGGAGATTTTACATATGGAGATACCTTACACATTCTTTCACCACAGCTCAGCAGTGAGAAGCCTGGAAAAGGAACACTAGCAGAGAACAAGGATTCAAAGAAAGTACGCAGCATATCTGAAGACAAACTTCAATGACGTCATAGTTCCAACCTCTGAGTGAGAGGCTGGAGATCGAGTCACCCATGCCAATGGCCAATGATTTAGTCAATCATGCCTAGGTAATGAAACCTCTATGACACCCCTAAACAATGAGGCTCAGGGAGTTTCTGAGTTGGTGAACACTGGGTGGCACACCCCAACTCCATGGGGACAGAGGATTCTGTGCTTGAGGATGCTTCCAGACCTCAACCTATGAACGGGATTGTAGGACACCTAGCTGGTGTTGGAAAACTGGTTGATGTGAGGGGAAAACCTCTCATTTGGTGTCAGAAGTGGAGTCAGGAAGAACCTGGCAGTAGTAGAGTAGTCGTAGTAGAGAGTAGTAGAGCAGTAGTAGAGCTGGGATTCAAGTCTGTGGGATCTGGCTTTTAAGATGTCAGTGACCAAACCAACGTATTCCTCACATCAAAGGATCCAGAAAGCAAAGCAGCAGACAGGGAGCCAGTTGTGAAAGCAATTGCGGATATTCTCTTGGATGGCTCAGAAGTCTTCGTTAGGTGATAACACAAAACCTGGACACATTTGAGAGGGGAAGATCAAGGAGATCAGGGTGAAATCCTTCAAGGATTATTGGTGAATTCTAACATAGCAGTTACTGTGGGAGGGGGAGGGGGACAGACACGTCATGTGTTCTGAAGGTGCAGCCCAGGAGATGGCTCTAAGGAAGGTTCCTGGGAGGGAGGGGGCACACAATGGGGGAGCCCTTTAGGGCCAATGGCCAAGCCTGGATGTAGCCTGACAGGAAGACGCCTCTGTGCAGCATTACTCAACTTGAGGAGTTAAAACTGAGCAGTAGACGCTTTGGACAGGTATCAAAGTTTTGGAAAAAATTTCAAAATATAATTTAGAAAAGTATGTAAGGAAAACAAATGCCTGGACCCAACAGCAGAGAGTGAGCTCAACAGGAAACAGAAAGATGTAACTAGAGAAAGGAGCAGCTTAGAAAATTTTAAACTTTGCTGGCTCTGCTTAAAAGGAGTTGGGGAACAACAGGAGAGAAACATCAGGGGAAAACCTCAAAGAGATGGCAGAAAGGAATGCTTCTGTTGAGACTGAAGCAGCGCCAGCATTGACTCGGAGGCCAAGGGCAGGCGACGCTTGGTGGAGAGGGGGTCTTGGGGGAAGTCGCCCTGCACGGTGCATTGTGCACCACCGCCTGCCCTCAGGATTGGAGACAAAGGAAAAGCCCAGTGTGGGTCACGAGCTGGAGAGAGTCCAGAGAAGGGAATGTCAAGTCATTGTGGTACAGGGATTAGGAATGCAGGGTTTAAGGGGAGATGGACATTGAGACAGAACTTAAATATGTACGCGAATACCAAGGGGAAGAAAGGAGCCTCGAGTAAGCCTGTGGACTGGAGAGGACCCATTTTACATTTCTGAATTTTTCACAAAGACATGAATATTTCAAAGGTCATTCTCAGAGAGAAGAGGCAGAATGCATAGATTGGATTGTTTCCCCCAGGATATAGGAAGCAAGTGCAAAATTAACCTCTTGCTGGTGGTTCTTTTTTCAGCATTACATTTGGTACTGCTCAACTGGCCTTGTAAAGATTGAAATAAAGATTTTTACTTTTACTTTTTCACGTGCCCTCTGTCTTTTCCTATTTCCTCAGCACATTATCAAATCTCTGCTGTGGTCATTCATTAGCAGTAGTTATGTGGGTTCTGGAAACTTAATTTTGCGATAGAAACCTGGACTCAGCTTGCGTTTTCTAAATTCTGTGGGCCAGACTGAATTGTTCATATGCCTACTAAGTGACTTTCTAGAAAAAGTAGGATACTAGAGAGATTCAAGGTTGGAATAATTGCACTTTGGAGAAATCAGAATGGTGATCCCCATTTTGGTGGAAGAGGCTCCTGCTTCCGCTGCAGAAGGAAGGCCCTAAACTCTACCTCTGGGTATGGCATGACAGCAGACTGGCTGAGAATGAGCACAGTAGGAGGAAATCAGGGAGGGTAGAATTGTACACTAACATCTCTTTGAATTTTAATTTATAAGAGAGGAGGATTTTATTTTGAACTGTAATTCCTCTCTGGGTATTGAGTAATGACAGTTGTATTCAAATGTACTATACTGCTTGGCACCTTTCTCCAAACATCACATGTACCCTATAAATATATACCACTATTATATACCCATCATAATTAAAAACAAATTTTAAAAAAATAATTAAAGAAAGAAGTGCATGTTGATAACTCTGGTGAGCTACACTAGAAAGAGGGGCTGGGCATCAGGTGAAGGAGTGAATTCTGGCCCCGGGGACAGCATAGATTGGACATGAATGAGTGGATCCTTCTGATCCTTCTTGTTCCTGAGGCATCCAAGAACAAGCGCTGCGCCATCTCTCGCATGGGTCCCGGGAGCATGTATAAGGACAATGGTTCTCCAAATCATGTGCCACTGCCACAGCCATAACCCTTTGAACTCCTCTTCCCTACCCCTACAACGTCCAGTCCAGGGTGGCCTTGGAAGACTACCTAAAGCTAGATGCCATAGATTGTATCTCACTGGCCTCAGTGGTCAGTAAACTCTCCAGTTTCTTAATTTGTACTCTGTAGTAGCTCTTATGCAAGGAATGAGAGGGAGACCCCCAAAGCAGGTATCATTCCTAGCTCTGGCTCTCTGATTCTGGGATTAAAACAACTTCCTCGAACTCACCCACTAAATGATTTCATAAGACTGGGTTCTTGTGCCACCCTCTACAATGGATGTTTCCAGAAGGGAGGCTATATTCTGGATACCAAATGGTGGTCAGAAAAATTGGTATCTTTCTGTATTTCTTTTTTTAAAGTGGAGAAGTGGTGGACATCTGTGGAGATAGCCATGTAGAAATCTACAGTTTGAGGGGAGGGGTGAGCATATCAGATTTTGTGATTTTAAGGCTTTAGACCTATACTCTCCCATACTCTCAAAGATGACTGCTGGCCACCAGACTTGATCCTTCCAGCCAGCAGTGAACATAGGTGACCTGAAGGTGGGAACAAAGCTGCCATAATATACTGCAGCTTTCTCCTTGTGACCACAGGCTTGGTGCTGAGACTTCAGTTAGAAAACAAACTTTGGAAAATGCTGGGGGAAAGGGGGTATTTCTCCCCATTCTTACACTCCTATAGAGGTGGGACTTCAGTTTCCTCTACCTTGAGGGAGCTATACTGGATGGAACACCCCCGCCCCTTGTTGTACCCCTTCCTTGACCTTCCCCACTGAAGAGTAATAAAGCCAAGTATGGAATGTTGACTGGAAATGCTTTTACTGGGAGTGTTTCAGTCAATGAACCAGCCATGTGGGCTTGTCCTTTGCTCTCACTTATCCTTTTGGTCACTAGGTGTGACAGAGATAGCCAGCTATGCAAAAAGTTATTGTGTGGAGTTGTGGCCAAGAAGTGGCTGTCTAGCCAGGGATTACTTTTCCAACCTTCCAGCCTTACCCTTATCCTTGGATTTAGGAATTAATGGAAGAGAAGAGCTGGACGAGCCTTTCAAGAAGTAGGTGAGCCTTCTTCATATTCTTTACCTTCTACTGGCTAAATATGGAGGACTACAGATTCCTGGAGCATGGCCGAGCCACAGAGGGGAAGGCCCTGGATCCCTGAATCACTGTGTGGAGAGGAAGCACTCTGACCAGGAACACCTAGGCTATGGCATAGGTGAGAAGCAGACTCGTACTGCAGTTGAGACAGTATACGTTTTTGGTCTATTTGTTACAACAGTTTAGAACCACTCTAAGTAATACACCAGGTGGGTAAGTCAGGTCCACAATTCACCATGTAATTGAAAAAGGAAGTAGTCTGAGCCCGCTGGCTCCCCTAAGTGTGTTCCAGTGTTTAGGTTTGAAGAGGGAACACACGTCCTCTGTTTTGGCCTCTGGCGATGCTCACCAACTCAACATTAGCAGATAGCTGTATATTTTTGAGGCCATTGGGCACTTAGCTTTTCCACTAGTAAAAATGATAATTTGCTCCCCATTGCTTCTCCATTTTTTAAATCTAGTTTCTACTGATGAATGGGTAAGTGACTGGTACTTCAACTTTCAGTACATACTTGCCTCATACGGGCTCTGGACAGAGCCTCCTACTAGAGTCACAACATGAAAGTGAGAATACAATGCATGTGATGACCCTGGACTAGCACAAGATGTCCAAAGCCAGACCAAAAGTTCCAAACCATGCTATGGATGGAAAGATGGTGTGAAGGGTTGTGGCTCAGGCATAGGTGTGGACAGCTGGCGTTCCAGCCAGAACACTGAGACACCAAACTCTGTAGCAGACTGTAACCTCAAACGTCAGGGACTCAATGTGAGTGCAGACAAACTATTGGGAGAGATGTTTATTTGGGATGGTAGACGTAACAGATGGTAGATGGGCAAATCCACAGTAGTGACAGCTAGCATACTTCTGAGAGTCTACACCTGAGTATTATTTGTAACCTAGATTCCTTCTTCTGAAACATCTCTTGGGAACCACAATTTTCCTTATGACCAGATCACAGCAGACAAAGAGAAGGAAAGGAAAATCACTGGGCAAACAGCCATGACTTGGACATTTATAATTTATTATGGAAAATATTCCTAGTATTTCTTTGAACTGGTGCTTGGTGGATGGATGGCTGCTAGTCGCAGACAAGCAGGCAAGAAGGGAATCTCTGCCCCCTGTAGTCAGCTAATGTTTGCCCACAAGTGATCCTTCCTTCCTACCTTCCTTCCATTTCTTGGGTGAGGAAGGTGGCCCATGAGGTCTTTGCCCCACTGCCACGGTATGCAGATCTTTAAGTAATTAGGGCAACAGTTTAAACCATAATCAATACTAATCCAGGCCTAGTTTGGGGAAAGAGAAGTTGCCAGAATGTAAGAGAAGAAATTTGCACAAAATACAAGTATCTCTTTTTTTGCAACAAAAGAAACTATTTATTTGGAATATGCATTACCAGTACAAATTAGGAGACTGTAAAACCTACACCGTGTTAGTATCATTAGAGAACACAAAAGTTCAGTTGGAATCAAAAGGGACAGAAGCCTGTGCTCTCACAGAAGCAGAAAAGCTTAAATTTTCAAAACCAAAACAGAGCAGAGCTTTGCAGGTTTATACTCTGAATAATAAGAAAAGGGGAGAGGGAGGGGGAGAATAAAACCAACAACCAAAGGAAAGCATTTCAAAATGAAAATGCCAAAGGAAAGGAAAAGAAGGAATGAGAGAAAAGGGGGGAAAACATTGAATGTTTTATTTATTTTAACAAAAGAAAAAAAAAGTTTACAAAAAATGAAAGATTCCAGAAAGCTTTGAGCTAGGGATTGAAACCACAAAGGTGATGTGAAAAGCTTGTCATTATTTTGTTATGACTTAAACACAGGAGCACAAGTGTTCAGGTAGAAATATTTTCTAAAGTGTTGCTCCACAATTCTGCATTCTTCCTTCACTTCTTTTGCTTAAATTCTGGCTGCTTTCTGAACTTAATTTGTTGGATGAGAGAGGTTTAAAATTTAGTTTCTTCCAGATAATATTGCTTTCTTTTTTCCTCTAACTAATAAAAACATTCCGAATCATGCCAGTTTTGCAATTTGCTTTAAGCAGCTGCCGAAATCAGAGGTTCATAACAGGTGTGCTGTCAGTGAAGCAAGCTTAACCTCTTAGCATTAAAAGTACAGCATTAAAACTCAGTATCTCACCAACTCTTCATACAAAATCAGGACTCAAGGGATAAGCAGGCAGACCGGCCCCAGGGACTGCTTCCTGGATCTAGTCTACTCAGCCAGTGGTGCCCATCATACTAGTATCTCCCGCGGGATTCTTCTGGAAGAAAAATCCTCTGTAGCTGAAAGAGGCCTCATGGAATGTTGTTATTAACCAGGGAGAAAGAAAAGAAAGCACTTGGTTGTGACATTCAGAATCGCCAAAGGCAAAAAGCTTTCCCTATAGTATAAAAAGTTTCCCTGGACCCATTTCTTGAATTTTTAAGGGGCTACAGGGAAAAGCAAGCCCCTGATTTTATTTTTCTCAGGGACTTCAGGAGTGCCACACGCTTTGGAAATGCAGGTGAGCAAGGAAACATCAGCATGGGCTTTACCTTCGCTTTTGACGTCAACTGAATTTGGAAGCAAAGTAGAACAAGAAAACAGCCTATATGCTACCAGAGTCATCTTTTCACATCATCTCATATACATATTAAAGGAAGAGAAACAGCAAGATAATAATCCTGACAATTAAAAAAAAGCCCCCCCCCAAATAAACAAACCAAAAATAACACAAAATAAAACATAATCTTTTTTTTTTCGTATTTTTAAGATTAGGAATAAAGAAAAGAAAAGAATTTATTTCCGGGTCTCAAAGTTAATAAACATAACAACGTGTTAGGTTGTACCTATTATGCTCACTATTCCAACCTTTTTTTTTTAAGTTTACAAAATGAATTACTGTCACTTTTAAACATTGTGAAACAAGAAATGGATGTGCACAACTCGACACTTTTCTAGCATTCTTGAACTAATTCACAAATGCAAGAAAATAAAAGAAAAATGGGGGAAATGATGAATGTAGGTAGTTTGGTGTTAAAACTAATGCAGGAATGATGCTCATTGTCACAGAAAGAAGAGGGGAAACTCCCCATCCTGTTTTGCGTGCTATGAGGGTCATTTTTAAAATTTTTATTATAAACACTATTAAATTCAGACCGCTTTTTTGGTTTTTTTTTTCTTTATCTGAATATACAAGAACATTCATTATCAAATGTTCATCATCAATACTACAAAGAACGAGACACAAGTCGCAAGAAACAATGGAAAATGTTAATAAAGCTGAAAGAATCGTTGAGTATTTTTTTGTGTTTTTTTTTAAGTTTTTTTTAAATTTGAGTTTCTGTAGTTTCATCTTTTTTGGTATCGAAGTCAGGTTTTTCTGGGCAGAAAAACAAAAAGCAGAAGGGAAGAGGGGAAACAAGATATGTGTGAGAAAAGGCAACCAGCAAATAAAGAACGACCACCACAGCGAAATAAAAATTAAACTGAAAGAAGGCGCCACGTGGCAGAGGGCTGCACGGGAGTCGATTCCACATCACGGGGAGAAGTTAGGGATGAAAAGGAGGAGATGATGAAGAGTTACAAGGTGGACAAACCCAAGGTCTAGTATCGCTTCTCCAGGGAAATCTGCTGTCAGGGAAAATGGAGCACTCCCACTTCCGTTAGAAAATGAAGGAATCCCGGGGATCTGGAGGGCTGACCTAGTATGAATTCCCAGAGGCACGCTCTTTCCAAACCCATCCTGCTGCTGTCAGTGTTCTCCTGCTTGGGATGGCGCGGCTGCCACGTTGGAGGTGACAGTGGGCCTGGGGAGAGTCTGTGGGGCAAGTACTGGGGATAGAAAGGACTGAGTGGAGTGCTGGGTGGGGAGGACGCTGTGAGAGTGGTCATCAGTGCAAACTACTGCCTGCAGAGAAACTGCCCGTGCAAACGTAGCACTGTGCTGAGCTTTTGCATACACTTAACATGGCAGCCATTCAAGCCAAATCTGGAGTCAGTCTTCTTGTTGCCAAGAGAACCCTTTTGTATTAGTATCTCTTTCATACTTTGCCCCAAGTCAAGCAGATGTGATCCAGCCATGGTCCTGTGTGGGTAGTCACAAAGATGCTCCTTCCAGGCACCCTGTTTAGCCCTGTTCTGATTACAGCACAGATTAGTAGACATGGCCTTTCAAGTGCCCTTATCATCAAGGCATAATCTCATTTTGCCAGATATTTACTTTTTGCATTTCCTGCAAATACATATATCCTTCAATTTCTTAGGTAGCATCCCCAGCCCCCCAGAGCACACAGAGAGGAGCATTTTCTATTCACTACTGTAGTGCTATGCAGAATGTCCACGCCCCTGTTAGCTAGCCATCCTCACCCCTCAGGGTCTTGTACTTCTCCCTGGGAGCCTCCCAAGTAGAGGAGATGAGACAGGGACCAAGCACGTACAAGGCCACATGTTGGGTTCAAGTACAAACTAAGAGAACCAGGTCCTATTTTTCTAGTTTGGAAGCTTTTCTCTATCCTAAGAAACCAAACACAGCAAAACTAAGAAAACCAACAATAACTCTTCTCTTTGTCATCATGTTGATGGCATCAGAGTACCAATGGTGACCACAAGTTAGAACAGGACAGACATTTATTGTCCCTACATGGCATGAACCAGTCTATCTCAGGGATGTTACTTTCCTTGACTTCATATTTGCAGATTGGATATGAATGAAATCAATTTCTCCCATCTCTCACAAGCCTCTTGGTGAATCAGGCATAACAATCTCCATTTTACAAATGAAGAAAATGAGGCACCAGGAGAGGTGACCACCCCCCACTTAATCAACTGACGGAGCTGCCATCTTTATTGCTGGTAGGGCTGGCTCTGAAGATGGTGAGCTCAGGTGACATTCCAGAATAGCTTTCCCGTACATGTTACTCTCTCTTAGATGTTCCTAAGGAATAAAAGTCACTGATGATTTCAAGGAAAACATCCCTCCTCCTTTCCCCATGACTTTTAGGTCCTCAAATTAAGCTAACAAAAAGTTCACATGAGCCACGTTCTTAGACAACTCTCCTCCAGAGCAATATGTCAGGGTCAAGAACAGAGTGCGGTATAACACTTTGGGTAATTAATACTATGTGCCTAATATAAAACCAAAAATGCAACAGATCCAAGTTCTTTATAGACACTGTAAGTACTGTGTGTGGCTGCCTGGGCACTCAGAGGTGGTGGGAACAGCAAGAGCTGACGTGGCAAACCTGGCCTTTGTCACGATCACGTCCTGTGCATGTCATTCTGTTAAGCGCATGCTATTGGGCCTGCAGGTCCTGGAAGCCCAAACACAACAGTGACCTTCACTCAGAGTTGCTAATTCCGTCTTGGGCTCATAAGGTATACTGCTATGGTTACTAACGTAAGTATTTGCAAATGGCATCCTGGGAATGCGAAGGCGTGAGACTGTGCATGTGCCTACATATGCATGTACGTGTGTGCGTGCGTGTGAAGGGAGAGTCGAAGGGTTTCAGGAGAAGAACCTTCTCCTTGGTGATGTCTTCATCACCATGGCTAACTCAGGCCTGGATTTGTGATGAGTTCTAAACATTGCTTACTGAGTGTTGAATGGTTTCCAAAGACTGTGCCTCTGGCACTGAGAGCTGCTGTTGTTGGGAGGATAAGAAAGCCCGTAGGAATCCTGCCCGTGCTGTTCCCGTGCCCTCCCGGCTGCCTGACCTCCTGCCTAGGAATCAACCCCGTGGAGCTGAAACCAGAAAATGTGGCACCTTCGGAAGCCCAGCTACGGCAGTCCCCAGTGGGCACCGGGGGCTGGGAAGGAAGAGGAAAGCGTTCCAATCGGTGTTGTCCCCAGGGAGGAAGAGTAAGAGGAGGCAGGGGGCCTGGAAGGAGGAGGGCAGTGTGGTGTGTTCCTGCTAAGAGGTAGTGAGAGTAGCAAGAGAAGCAGAGAAGGACTGTCTGTCAGCAGAGGGAGCGAGGGATCCGAGTGAGGTAAATCTGGCTCCTCAAACCACCAGCATGAAAACATACAAACACGTTTATTATTTTCTTCGTCATTTTTTTCCTCTTTAAATTCCTCTAATTGTTGAAAATATCCTTCAGTGATGTCATAGAGGGCGGGGGCCCCGGGAGTCTAGGGCAAAGGCAAAGGGAAGATGACGGGAACCAGGCTGACAGCTGGAGGCAGGGAGGGGTGGCTTCTACCCAGAAAAAAAAAGGGAAGAGAGTATAAAGAAGTGTCCAGATTGGCTGAAATAGCATCCCAAAGAAGAGAAGAGAAGGAGACTCTTATTGTGTTTGCTGATTGCTTCGACCTCCAGTCTGACCGCTTCAGCGTTGGGAGAGAAACCCTCCCTCCTGCCCCTGCCCCAACCAGGGCACAGGGTCAGCCGGGATGCGATTGCTGGGAGATCAGTTGGAGGTATCAGAGTGAACACTGCCAGGGCCTTCTGTAGGGGAGGTCACTGATGAAGGGGTAGTAGCATCCTGCCAACCTCCATTAGCCTAGAAGGGAAAAAGGGAGAGAAGTCAGTCCTCTGAGATCGGGTGGCCATTTTCAGCAGACAATGACAATGAGGCAACTTGTGTAAAGGACCCAGCACAGGGCCTGGCACATGGGGACACTTATCAAATGGGCGACTATTATTACTGTAGGTAATAATATTCCCCCACCCTCAGATGAGTTCAGGTCCCCCCCAGTGAGCCTTTGGATATGATGTTGTCACTTTGTCACTCAGTCCAAGCCATCAGTGGAATGACAGCTGCCCTGCAGGTCAAGAGACCCAGGTTTTGGTTCTGACCCTGGCAACAACTAGCTGTTGTTGATGGTGAAGCACCTTCACCTTTTTGACCTTGATCTCCCCTTTTGAAAAATAAGAAGATTGGCTCAGATGCTTTCTAAGGTTCTTTCCAATTCTGGATGTTCCGTATGTTTATGAGATTGCAGGTACCTGTTCTGTACAAGGCTCTATACTAGCGGGTATATAATGATGAGTGAGATATGGTCCATGTTCTTAAGGAGGGAGATAAGACAAGCCCATGAATGAACTATAATTCAATGGCAGAACCTAATAAATGGTAGAGCCCCATTGTTATGAAGTTTCCAATGCAGGCAATACCACATCTCGCTGGGGCATCAGGAAACACTTCACGTAGGAGGCGCTCTTTAAGGTGAGCTTTGAAAAGTACAGAGGGTATTTCAGGTGAATATAACAGATTAAACAACGGTGCTAAGACCATAAAGACTGGTCTGCATGAAAACATCTAGAAAGGAGGTGAGATGGGAAGCTACAAGCTTGAGCTACATTTGGAGATCATTTTTCTAAGACTCTAGTCCCAGGAGCATCCAAACAATGAAACTCTTCTAAAAAGATTTGTTTATCGACCACCCTTTAAAAAAATCTCCCAGCACTAAAATAGCTCAAGAATGATTTGCTAGAGTGGTTAATTCATGACGCAAAATTCATGACTGTTTGTATGTTCTATGGCATTAAAATATAAGTGAGCTAAAATGCCTTTCCCCCCGCCAATCACTATGTTCCTTTGGAGTTAATAAACCTCAACTCTGGAAGTGATCATTTTCAACAGACCAGGTCTTAGATGTTCCTGGTAAAATGTCTGCTATTGTATTTTCCTCTCATTTTATTCTCTGAAAAATTTGGGGTAGATCGTGCAAGTATTATTACTGCCATTTGGGAGGAACCACCGCATCAACTCTTGCATAATCCACAGCACTTAGGAGAGTGCCTGGCGTGGAACAGGTGCTAGCAAATGTCTGCTTACACTTCATTCATGAGAGAGCAGAGAGGTGCAGGAGAAAAGTGTCCTGGTTCATGACCGAGACAGAACACAGGCCTCCGAACCTCAGAATCAGGGCCCCCTTTCTCTGCCCTTTTCATCCACGTGGCTCTCTTTTTCCTTGGCTCACCCAAATGATGCTCCAACTTTCCCAGGAAAGCTGGGCTTTTAATTCAAAGCAGCTCCTACCAGTTACTTCAGCATAAGGGTAGGTTTTGTCCACAGCTCACTGAAGAGCAGATGCCAAGAGGGCATCCCGGGCAACGCCAAGAACACACCTCCTCAATCATGGGTCAATGAACAACTGCTCTCAAGTTCCAACCTCCCATCTCCTAATCCAGTCAGGTAGGTCCTCCCACTCTTCTTCTCTGCTGGAAGACATTTCTCCCTATTGTTTGTGATAGAAAGATTAGATGGAGAACAATGAGGAGAAAATGAGAATTCATTCTTTCATAACAGAAGGCTTTCCCATCTTTGTGGGGCCAAGACTCTGTAGTATAATCAGAATCAAGAACAGAATTAATTCAAATTTCTAATGCAGGAATATCACAGGGGTGATGATATTATAGCCTCCCTTCCCAACCAAGAATATATATTCTGGTGCTATTTTAGCCTGACTAAGAATGACAGTTATGTTTATTTTTCCCCAAAGAAAATCCTTTAATGTCATGTATCTTTTTTATTATAAAAGTAAGGAATGCTTATAATATTTGGAAAATAGAAAGGCATAAAAAACAAAATATACAACACCCATAATCCTACTCAGAGATAATTACTGTTGGCATTTTGATATCTGTCTATTCTAATCATTTTTATATGCATATGTTTACCTAAGAGGTATTTAGATAGATAGATAAATAGGCAGGTCTGTACACATGGGGGTGGCAGGTGGGTGCTGGCTGAGCAGTATAGAATTTTAAGGAAACGTGACAGAAGTTCTTGAAGTACCATGTCATGAAGCAGAGTAAAATGCTGATAAGAAAGAAAACAGCCACCTATCTTGGAATCAACTTGGCATGAGACAAGTAGATAAGGAAGCTCTATGAAAGCAGTTAGCATCCACGTCATAGCCCGTGGAACAAAGCAGTTTTATTAATTGCTCACGAAACCACTATTACTATTATTCAGCCATGCCATAATTCCATTAAGATAATAAGTGGTACCAGAAATGAAGCCATTAGTAAAGAAAATTAGTTCTATGGTGTTTCATTAAGAAGAAATTGGCTAGGCATTCTATATTGTCCAGAGGTTCTGGGAGACTTCTTTTTGACCCATGTCTGATCGGAAATAACTCCAACAGTAGACATTTGATCTCTTTACTTAAAGAGTTCTGTTTTCTCAGACCAGTGCGTAAGATGCCACAGAGAACTCACAGATGGGAGAGACAGGAATTGGTTCAAGCTGATACCAAAACCAGCATTTTAATTACGCTAGTCGGCCTGGTGAAGAAGAATAGGCAAAATCTTCTATTAAAAATAAACACGTTAAACAAACCTCTTTAAGCTCCTTTTTCCCACTCCCCTTCCATCCATAAACATGCACACAGCCACTCATACATGGGCACACCCCTCAGATTTGGGGAAAAGCCATCCCAGTTTGCCCAGGACTCTCCCGTCGGCACTGAAGGTCCCATATCCCAGTAGTGGTCATCCTACTTCAGGATACGCCAACTAGAACCCTTTACTTCCTGCCAAACTTAGGACACTGTGGCCTATGACATTCGAGTTAGATAAACGCAAATACTTTTTAGAATAAGCATGTCTGACCCTGAGAAACGTGGAAGAATCCTTTCCTCTAGAGGGGCTTTTTACAATGGTATATTATCTGCTGCCGTTGCTGATAAAAGCTCCACAGCGTCAGACACTGCGCGCAAACCCAACTTAGCCGGGTTTCCCGTAAATCACTCGGCTGCTTCAGCTGTATCCTTCCAGCTTTAATGCAAGGCGTTCAGAGGCTGCACCGTCTTGGGAAACAGCTGACCTCGCTTACTGCCACGTTAACCCTGGGGAGCAATTCCTTCCCTCTTCCTCGACTGCGGGTGAATATTAAGTAGGAAACTCGGCCTTTGTGTGTTTGTTTATCTCTGGGCGCGGGGAGAGAAGAGGATGCTCTCATTAACAACCGTGCGGGGGTGGCGGGAAATGAGACTTTCATTTTTATTTTTCTTCTACATCCCAACGTCCCCCTCCACTCTCGGATGCAAACTTTCCTTTATGATGGACGTACTCTTCAAAACGCTCATGTCAGGGACCACGCCAAAGGGTTACGGGGGTGGGAGGTACAATCTGCAAAGCCAAATGTGCCCTTTTTATCTCTGAAAACATTTCTAATGGAAGGGAGTCTACATTTGCACCAGGTAGTAAAGATAATTCTGTGGCCTGGGAAGCAAGACCCAGTGTAATCTTTAATTCCATCACATGGAGCCTAAGCCAGGAGAGAAGGCTCAGCCTGGAAGGGAGAAGTTAATAGAATATAAAATTAGGACAAAATGCAGCAGGTTTCCAAAATAAGAGAATCTAGATTTTCAAAACACATTGAGGGTATTTGGGAACAAAGTGTTTCAGGAACAAAAGTGACTATTTACTCTATAGCCTGTGCACCCTACTGAATTTGGCATATAATTTGATATATACCACATTTTGCTAGAACTCCCTCTCAAGGATAAGGCGAAGCAGGCCTGCCTGAGGAGGCAGAGGAGCCAAGGATGGGGCAGTGGTGGACAGGACAATCCACGTGGTTTCTCCTGGCAAAACACAGGGCACAGAATCACAGCTGAAGCCCTGACTTCTCTCGTCTCTGACACCCTCCTTGAATCAGAAGAGGGGCCCATGAAGTGGCCCCTCCCTCACTGTTGTGGATCCAGTACTGCTTTCAGCCCAGAGCAGTGGCTGCCGGGCTGAGGATGGCCTGTCCCATCTCCTCTCCTTCCTGCTCTTCCTCTGTGCTCACCTTAGCAGCACACCATTGATGCAGAGAATTCATCACCTGATGTGACAGCCCAAGCGAGCCTGGCACTAAGAAACTCTCATTTGCAACCCAGAAATACGCTGAGGTGCCACAAACCGGCTGATGTCAGCACCGAGTCGAGCTAGATCTGCATACGGGCCAGATGCCATTATTGGAGATGCCTTGAGCGTGGGTGAGGAGGTGTACGTGCTCCAGGCCCTCGATCACCCGGGCACTGGTGGGGCCAGCCAGGAAGAAACACAACGAAACAGCAAGGCATCCTCTCTCCTTCTCTATGCAAACGCACACTCGTGCATGCACACATGCATGCGCACGCACACACACAGCGTCACTATGTATCAGGCAGACATCAGCTCTCACAGTGGAGATCACGCCCTAGATTGATCATTTTTCTATCAAGGTAGGAGAACTATGTTTTCCTGATATGCGTAACACTTTCCCAAGATTACACAGAGAGAATTTACCAAGAGATGCTCTGGGATGAAAAGATGCTATTGGAAAGTTCCCTTAGGGACATTAATGGATTCACAGTCTCCCTGGGGGATTTTACCATGGTAAGCAGGTCCATGTCCAGTCCCATCTCCAGCTGCCACCAGAGTGATCTTTCAAAAATGTAATTGTGATCATATCACCTCCCTGTTTAGACCTTCGATGGCTTCCCACTGGCCTCAAGATGAGGTTCCATGTCCTCAGCAGGTCTACAATGTCCTTGACCTTGCTCATCCCATCCCAACACTCGTATTTAATATTTCAACCATATCAGGCTACGCAGAAATTCCCACAACAGAGCAGCCTTCTCGTGCCTGCTTCTTTCCCCCTGAATACAGCGCCCTCGCTCGTCCAGTTACGTCCACTCACCCCAGGCTGATTTTTAAACTGAGCTTAAGTATCCTTGTACCTCCACCTGTCCCCTGTCCTCTTCCTTCTGCAGGACCCAGCTCTCTGTGTGTACCTGTCACGGCGCCTGTGCTGCTGTGTCGCAATTGTTCTCTCCAAGTCTGTCCCACCTACCAGGCCATAAGAACAGGGCTGTGGGATTTCTCTTTGATTTCAGAGTGCCTACCGCAGTGCCCATCACAGACTTTCATATATGTCTCTTGGACAGCAGGCACAGGAAGAAGTAAACACTTAGTGGTGCTGCGACATCCATCCCCCATCCTCCATGGGCGTGGAGAGATAAATGGTATCAGATTCCTGACTTCTACACGTCAGTCTGACTGCATGTAAATAGCTGTGTACACCTAGAAAATATTCAAAAGACAGAGCAGAAGCCGTGCCAGTTTCTCAGTAACTTTTATATTCAGGC
>NW_012138303.1:1174429-1178840 GCF_000956105.1 Propithecus coquereli
GAAGGGCACATGGACAAGGAAGACATGACCCCTGCACATGGAACAGTCTCCAAGTCACCACCACGGGCACAGTGGGAATTGCAAATGTGCAGAACAGACACAGTCCCCTAATGGCCTGTTGAGTCTCTGCCCCCCTGTCTTTCCTCTCTCCAGGGTGAGACCCACACATAGATTCAGCTTCCACCTTAGGATCTGGGAATGAAGTTGCCAGATAAAATAGAGGATATCCAGTCAAACTTGAAGTTTAGATAAACAACAAATCATTTTTTCATATATGCATGTCCTACGTAATATTTTCATTTGCTAAATCTGGCAACCCTATCTAGGAGTAATGTGTACTCTAGGACAGAAGAAATTTTATTCTGGCCTATTACATAGGTAACTCAGAATCAATCTTGCTGTTCGTTTTTCTTTGATAATTTGCATTAGTATCTTGATATAGGAACTTCATCCTTGTGGCTGAGACCATCCCTGCCAAGCCCATGTCTAGCTTCTGCTTAATTTTTTGCCATTTATTACAATCCCTTTAAAACTGAGATAGTGACTTGCTCTTGTGATTGGAATGCTGGAACCTCAGCTCACCAGCCACCTGCCATATTTCCCGGAAGTTAATCCTCTGCTTGGATTATCTCATGCTGCTGGCTCTAGGACTCCTGCCAATGTCACACATCACCACACTCCTGTCTAGTCTGGTTTCCACCAAGCCTCTTGGGCCCAGTGATCTTGCTGGACAGGCCTGTATGTTCAGAGAGGTCAGCAGTGCAATCAGCCATTCCTGGTAGAGAATAGATACCCTTGCTACAAAGACTTCTGTAGTTTAAGCTGCTGCAAAGAAATAACAGATTTTCCACCGCCAACGTGAGATTCTTTTTACTCTATGGAGATGTCTTGAGAAGGTTTTTTGCCCTTGTCTGTCCATCTCCTCCAGTCTCTAGAAATTCATGTCATTTTCCAAGGCTCAGCTTGAAAATCACTTCCTTCTTGCAGGTTTCTTCAAGGTACATTATCACCCACTTCTCTCAATTCCAGCACCACTGACTTTCTGACCATTCATTTTCACCTTTAACCATGTGTGGCTCTGATTCATCTTTTAAAACCTCCATGTGAGCACCAGATTTTTTTGATGTAATTATTTAGTTTTTAATTCCACAAATTATGTATTCGGTGCCCACTTAGTGCTATATACTGAGCATATGTTGGTAGATAAAACAAATTTTAAAAAAATCTGGTTTCTGCTATCAAGGAGTTTACTATTTTGTGGGAAACAGACATTTGATAAGTCATTGAAAGAATATATACAGATTCTAGATGGTAATATGTGCTAGCAGAGAGTACAAAACAGGGGCCTCACTGGGGCTTCTGGAAAGTCAGGCTGAAGGTGAACAAAAAATGGACAAGTATAGAGTGGGGCAAAGAGAAGGCTGTCTGAAGACTCCGAGGAACTCCATGGAGGCCAGAAAGAATGGAGTAGAGAACAGTGGTGAGCAAAGCAAGACAGGGCTGGAGGGTGGAAGGGCCTGGCCATTCCAGGCTTTGATGTTTATCCTCCACGAGATGGCAAATCATTCAACAATAAGCCTTTAGAGGACAAGGATATTGTTTGACACAGCTGCCACTCAGTGAAGTACTTGACTTGAACAGGTGGAGAAACGAACGTTTCGAAGGCTTCCCTTGGTGTCCTGCTCCTGGGAATACTGGGCTGCCTGGCTGCCGGTGCCCATCCTAACTGCACAGTTACAAAAAATTCTTACAGGTAAGTGTCTTACTCTGGATCACAAATATATAATGGCATATAAATCCAGTGTGCACTCTTCATCCTACTTCTCAGGATAGGAATCTAGAACTCAGAAACTAGCATTTGCCAAACTTAGTCCCCATTACATGCTACTGCCTTTTGGCCACTTCAAGTTTCAGAAGCTAGGCTGTGGGACAGCATGTGAGTACCACATGCAGAGTGTGGCCACCACAGATGCTTGTGGCCAAAGGCAGATGACTCGTGCTCTTCAGTTCACCTTCAGGGCATCTTTGCATTGTTTATTAAGATGCTAGAACATATGAACCACAAGACTAGCCTCAGAAAATTCAGGGGATTCTAACACCCCCTGCTACTAAGCCACAATCCACCTCACCAAACTTGGTTTTAGACAAGACAAACCCTACTCCTCCAGGGTTATACTTCTGAGGCTCTACCATGGGTGGTGCCATCTTGCCAGTTAATGTGGTTTAACTTACACTGGTAATGCAGAGTCTTGGTCTAAGACTGTGGAATAAGATGGCAAATCTGATCCATGTTCACTTGTTACGAATACAAACTCTCTTATTACAAGTCACTGCCTCAAATTTTATCTCGCATGCATGCGCTGCTTGTCTCAGTGCACTGGGGTGCTCAGTCAAAATCCATCTGCAAGACTTTATTGATTGCAACACTGTCATAGCGTGCCCTCCTGCCAGTATCCTAACGTCACATTACCGAAGCACATTTGTAGATAAGCTCGGAGAGCAAGATCTGCTTTAGCTCTTTCTTAGCTTTATCCTTTTCTCTTTAATCTGTTATGAAGACCTGGAATTAATACCGCCACTTAAAGCACGTGAAACACACAGGATGGTTTTAGTTGAGCCTCTCTGTAGCACACACAGGAGATGAGGTAGTGTGCATTTCGAGGTTTAGAGTAGAGTTGCTTTTGTATTTCTGTTAATAGTACTAATAGAACAGTTACACATAATGTTCCCATGTCCCACAGACTTATGGGGTCCTCAGGCTAAATGTATATAAAGAAGGCTTAAACTTAAAGTTCATTTTAATTTAACCTTTCAAAGGTTATCCTGATCTCCTGGCAAAGAGAAGTAAGCTCAGCTTGAGAACTCTATTCATATCTGAATAAACATCCTCTATACTGACAACTGCACAAACCAAAAACACAAACACACATACATACATCAATAGTGTTCAAAAATATGCATAATTTCCACATACTTTTATTATATAAATGCACATAAAGCTAATGTATGTTCAAGAATGTACTCATAGCACCTAAGAATGCACACAGACACACACAGACACACACACACACACACACACAGATGCAGCTTATACTGGAAAAGAGTAGATATATAAGATAACAGACAATTATGTTTACTCATAAAGTCAAACCTAGATAATTTAAGCAAAGGGTATTCTTTTTTTACTCTCAATATAAATTATCTGATTGGCTGATTCTATACAGCCCTGAATTCTTCATTTCATTTTTAAAACCTTTTATTTTGCTTTGGCTCTGTTGACAAAGCTATTATTTACTAAGGGTACACTCAGAGATTGTATACACATCTTACCGATCAACGGTGGCCATACTCGGCACGCACACATAGCCAGTGTCTACGAACGTGCCCTTGTGGGCTGAATCTTAGGGCTATTTACCATCACAGAGGAGGCTAAACTCCTTACACTTTTCTGACCATCCAAGAGACAGCAATTACCCCAGATTATCAGAGCAACAATGACATGCCACGTAAAGAGAGACACTGAGCCAACTCTGCATCCCAAAGACTGGCATATTCAAGTACACTTAGGACATTAATAGCAATTTACGTGCCATCACTGAGACAAAGCCACAAAGGCTCCGTTGGCAGCCTCTTATTTTGAAGCCTATTATTTGTGGGAGTTACAGGCTATAATCACAACAGAAACTTTCAAAACCCTTATCTTCCGTGACGCACCAAATCTATTTCAGAGCCGTAATTGCTATGTCACCGGAGAGTTTGCTGCTTAATGCACTCAAATGCCATTTAGTGTTTGCAGGGTCATTACAGCTAACAGGAGGGTGGGGGGAGATACGGTGGGAGGCTGGGGGGTGGGATGCAGACAGAGGATGTTGAGGAGAATGTGTTAGAATGGGGTGCTAGCCTCCATTGTGCTTCATTTACTTATGGGAGGATATTGTTGTTTTAAAAAATCTATTTATTAATGAAATGAAAACAAGAGCTTGAAAACAATCTATGTACTTAAGAATTCTGAATTCATTTGACGCCATCCTAGAGATATTCAGTGGGTGCTGGGGGATGTCTTCTTTTACTCTGGGATTCTGATCTAAGTGTAAGATGGTTTTATTTTATTTATTGATTGATTGATTGATTGATTGACAGAGTCACAGGTGCACACCACCGCACCTGGATGATTCTATTCTATTTTTGGTAGAGACAGAGTCTCGTTCTTACTCAGGCTGGTCTCGAACTCCTGACCTCAAGTGATCCTTCTGCCTCCCAGAGTGCTAGGATTACAAGTGTGAGCCACCAGGTCTGGCCTGATTTTTTAAATTTTTTATTTTTTCCTTTTAAATAGTTGCAGAAATTTCTGCAGTAGAAATCTTCCAGCAGTACTGTGGGCTCATAAGTCTGATTTGGCTTTTCTGTGTAC
>NW_012138303.1:1180075-1181563 GCF_000956105.1 Propithecus coquereli
TTATAAAATGATATGTAACTTTGCTACACCCACACACAAAGAACACACACTTAAACACAATGCTAGAAAGCTTTAGAGCACAAAGTTGGCAGTTAATTTTCTTCTGTGTGATTTTCCTGCATTCTCCACATTTTCTACATTAAATATTTTAATCAGAAAAAAAGTAAATGTAAAATTTAAATAAAGCATCTGAAGGATGCTTTGTCTAACTTAAGTCTTTGTTTTGTGTGGCCAACCTCCAGAGCTCATTGGAGAAGAGAAGCCAATGCCATCTGTGGCCAACACAGGTCTCAGGAAGAAAGGCTGAGGAAACCGGGACTCTTTCCCCAGAGAAGAGAAAGTTAGCAAGTGATTTCATTACTCTCTTAAAATACCTGTGAAGAGTATCAGTCAGTTGTTTTTCCCTTTCCATGAAAAATAGGGCCGATGGAAGTAGGCTAAACAGAGAAATCAGCTTAGACAAGATGGAGAGATGCTCGAGAACAGGCACTGGGTCTCCTTTTTCTTTTCTCTGCCTTAATGCCCAACACAACTGCTGGTTAATAACAGCTCCCAAGAAAATGTCTGCTGAACAAATGAGTGAATAGATGAATTGTGGATCAAGCTCAAGGCCACAGAGACAACAACTGCCCCAAAGAAAAGTATGGGGAAGAGAAAAAAACAGCAACTGGTATCTGGGCTCTGAATCTATACCCATAAAAGAGTTCTGGCATGAGTTAGTGGAGATCATAGGGTACAAGGTCTAAATACGTTGGAGCAAAAAGATGGGTTCTGGGCTGTAATAAATGGAAAGAAAAGGAACAAAAAAGCCATTCTCTTATGAGAGAGATGCTCTGGACACCAGAAATACAAAAATGATGTTTGTGGGGGTTCTGGGCAGACAGAAAATCCAGTCACAATAGTCTGGTTGCTGGTGAATAAAACAAAACAAAACAAAATCCATTGACACCAGGTTCAACTAGGCTCACTTCAAAAAGCATTCATTAAGCACCTACTATGTACCAGGCTTGAGTTGAAGGGTGGGATACAAAACTATGATCCTTCACTTCGGAAATGCATGGTCTAGAGGGGAGGTAAAGATGTGTATCAGGAAAGAACTCCCACTCCAACTCCAGTGTGCTAAGTACCATGTAGGCACAGTCTGAAGGAACTAGGAAGTACTTCCAAGAGAAGATGGGCTTAGCCAAGTCCTGCAGGATGAGTAGGATGATGAGATGTTTGTCCCCCCTGCCACAGGCTCTGGGCTACGGATTCTACCAGTTGAGAACTTTAGCCACTGAGGATTGCCTCTAGGAAAAGTCAATCTTACTATGATGAGAGGGGAAGAAAACACACATTTATAGTATTAGGCACTTCAGAAACCTGCGGTCTATAGAGGAAATAAAAGAAATGTACCAGGCAAAGGCCAGGTACTTGGTGCTTTTTCAACTGTAAAAGTCATTGCTTTAGATAAGGAATGAAAATCGTCACCTGCAAGTTCATCTTGCT
>NW_012138303.1:1181943-1182508 GCF_000956105.1 Propithecus coquereli
GGGCCTTATTTTACATGAAGCCCTCCTCCACTCAGAAATAGAATTTTGTCTATTTTTTAAATGTTGGCCAAGTGCAGAAGGATGAATACCCTTATAATGTAAGAGTTCTTAGAAATCAATAAGAAAAAGATGAACATTTCAAGAATACATATAAAAGAACACCAATAAACATGAAAAATGGTCAGTCTCACTAGTAACCCAAGAGATACAAATTAAAATAAAAATGAGATACAATTTTACAATTTGGTAATTGACAGGAGATTGAAAAACTGTTAAGATATTGCTATTGAGGGTGTGGGGAAATGGAAATTATCATAAACTGCTAATGGGAGCCATAAATTAATAGAAGTTTCCAGGAGAAAATTCACAATACATCACAAAGACCTTAGACCTGTTCATACCCTTTGATCTAGTAATTCCATTTCTAGGAATTTATCCAAGGAAATAATAGAAAATACGCACTGAATTTCCTATACTTTGAAACTTACCGCTGTATTATTAATAATAGTAAAAAACAAAAAACACAGAAAACAGCTTAAATGTTCCACAGTACAGATTGATTAAA
>NW_012138303.1:1184433-1210663 GCF_000956105.1 Propithecus coquereli
CACTTCCTTATTTTATTACTACTTGATCTTTTTGTTAATCTTTGTGTCTTATTAGCTGATGTTATTTTAACTACTCTGTCTAGCTTATGTTATGTTTTTATTGTTCTCTTTAGTACTTGTGTATCTCACTTGCCTTTACCCTCTTTAACCTTCATTTTGCCATTTTACATGCATTTATAAGTCTCTGGCCAATAATATCCTTCCATTGCTTTGTAGTCATTATTAAATTCTTAAATTTTTGTTATTATTTCTAATTAATTTTTCTAATTTCATTCACATCATCTTTGCACTCCATTGCATCTATTCTTTTACCTTATTAAAAAAGTCTACCTCTACTTATATGTTACACCTAGATTACTAGAACGGTCTTGCCTTCTATTATAATAAACCACTTAGTCTCTCTATGAAGGGACACTGTGTCTAAAATCTTGTTCTCTCTCGTGTGTGACCATTGGGTCACTAGCTAAGTTGGCTAACCAAATATGACACAATAGAGATGTAGAGTAGGCTATATCCAGGAAAGGACTTTGTATATAATTTCCCATATTTAATTTTAATAAAGGAATTGACTAGTCTTTAACCTTCTATATACCACCCTGAGAGGATATACAACAGAATACTCACAACTAAGTTCTGGAGTTCTTTTCCATATCACCCAGGCATAAAAATTACCAGGCAACATAACAAATTCTCTTACTATGAGGTTCTTGTCGACTCCCTTCACTTAGTATAAGGACTAGGGGTCAAGGGTCCATCTGGATAAAGGAAAAGAATAAAGGCTTTGGCACGTGACTGCCCTGGGTCCACATCCTGGCTTGAGTACTGACTGGCTATTTGGTCTGGGGTGACTACTTAACCTTTCTGAGTCTTAGTTTTCTTACCCATAAAATGAAGATGATAATGTTTATAAAGACATTCAAATCTAGTGGGGGTCTCAACAAATGTTATGAGTTAGTTAGTATTCTTAGTATGAACATTGGTGGAGGCTCAAACTATCCCTAGAACTTTAAGCATGTAATTAGTCGTGCTTTTGAGCCTTTATCTCTCTGAAAAAGGCACAGAGCCCTCAGTGCTTATGCCGAGTCTCTCCAGAACCCCAGTGCTCTGGCGAGAGAAGGGACAGAAGCTTCCTTCCTCAGGAACCCCATCCGCTTATGGAGTGTCCTCTCGACATAAGGCTCAGATCAGGATGGGCTTCCCCACGGCCAGGAGAGACCACTCCCCTAAGAAGAAATAAAGTATAATTTTGCATCAGAAAATGAAGTGGACTTCAAGCTAAGAGACACTAGAGAAGACAGGGGAGAAATGGCAAAAGACAAAAGAAGGGAAATGTAATATCTTACCAGTGAGGGAATCACATTATAATTTAATTTTCTAATATCGTGAGTTTCTATTTTTATATATTTCAGAAGCTTTTCTTCCTGAAAAAGGAACACAAGTCCCTTTAAAAGTAGGCATACCAGATCAGAACCCAAGGCAAGTGTAGAAAAAAAACACCTAATTTGATTTAAAATGGCCGTTCTAGCAGGGCGTGGCTGTACAGGATGGGGGGTGAGAAGCCGGGGCGGGAGTGGGAGCAGAGCCTCAGAGTGGAAAAGAACAGCCTATTCTGTGGATAACTTCGTACTCTGTCCCTCCTTTTCGTTCTTATTTTGTTTTGTAAACTATGAGAGTGAGGTAGATACAAGAAGATAAAGGGTAGTAAATTTACACTCAAGTGTGTTATATTTGTCAAAACTCAGAGAATGGACACTCAGAATTTGCATATTTAATTGTGTGCAATTTTGTCTCAGAAAAGAAAAAAACTACAAACAAATATTGAACTCTAGTTAATGATACACATGCCAGTAGTATTTATTTAGGGGGAAATGTACTGTTGTCTGCTATTTACTTTGAAATGCATGAAAAAACCAAGATGGATAAATGGATGAATAGAAGGATAACAGAATGCTGATATACATGATGAAGCCAGTAGAGTTAAATATTAATGATAGAAACTAGGCGGTGGTATACTGGTTTCACTGTAAAATTCTTTCAACTTTTCTATATGTTTGAAAATTTTCAAAATAAAATGTTGGAAATTTTAAAAAGGTAGTATCTTTAATGCAAAGAAAGCAAGGTAAGCCCTAGATAGCATTTAAAGATCTTAGACATTAGAGCAGAGCTTCTCAAATGAATGTGCTTAAAAATTACCAGGGGATCTAGTTAAACTGCAGCATCTGATTTAATAGAACTGGGTGGGGCCTGAGATTTTTGCATCACTCACAAGCTCCCAGTTGATGCTGTTGCTCTGCAGGCCACACTTTGAAGGGACTAGCAGGGCAGAGAGGAAGGAACAGCTAAATAGAGGCTGCCAGGTAAGGTTTAGGTCTCCTGGGAGACCTGAAACAGAGCCTGTACCTCGTATAAGCCCCAAAGGGTTTAGACTTAAAACAAGGGTTCGAGATGAGTTCAAAGACACGTACTGCTTAGACTTGAAAAATTACTAGGTTCGATGAATTAGTGGCTGACAGAGTTGAAAATTACTGCAAATAGAACCATGATAAATGTAGGTATTTCTATATTTATATTTAAGTCTTCCTCCATATTATTTCATTGTTTAAAGCATGTTATTATGCTAATCTGAGTTAACTTCTTGTACATGGTTAATTTTTAATAAAGAGTTCTATTTATTTCAGGAAAGTCTTACCGAAGCAGAAAGCACGCCTTCCTGTGTTTTGTGTTAGGGTGTCCGCTCTGTTCTCACAGCATGGTCATACCTCTAATACCAGCACCCCATCTTTGGTGGCTACCGAACAACTGTCAGGGCATCTAGAACTTCACTGTCCAGCATGGTAGCCACCAGGCACAAGTGGCTATTTAAATTTAAATTAATTAACATTAAATAAATTAAAAATTAATTTTTTGTGTCATACTAGCCACATTTCAAGTGCTCAATAGCCATGTGTTGCTAATGGTTAACTTCTCGGACAGCGCTGAAATGGAACATTTCTATCAATGCAAAAGGTTATATTAGACAACGTGGTTCTAGAAGGAAAGAAGAGCTTTTGCTAGAGTCACTTGCAAAATCTATAAAAGAATGGCAATGTCAAATCATGTTTATAATAAATTCATATATCTATAGTTAATAGGCATATGAATATATATGTAAATATATTATATTGATTATGTTGGGTGTGTTGTTCTTCCCTTTAAGAGAATCAGGGGACTAAACCAGATAACTCCCAGTTCTTTTAGCTTTCTATGATTTTACAAAATGTAAGAACTATGTCCTATTCCTGTTTGTAGTCCTGGTGTTGGATATTAGAAAGATCTCAATAAACATTTGTAACACTTGTTAAATGTTTGTTAAAAAACATTTGCTTCATTCATTTACTTATTCTGTCAAATTGCAACATATTTTGAGTTCAAATATTTAATATTTGGAGTTGTAAAAAAGAATTTGCCCAAACTCAAATATAGCCAGATTGATCTTTCTAAAAAAATTATCAAATTTGAAAATAACAACAGGAAGTTCTAAGAAAGAAGTCTAATATTTTATCTGGAAACAAGCTTGTCTACGAACATGGAACTCCTTCCTAAAAGGCAAGAAGGGGCAAAGCTAGACTAAGCAAGAGGAGGAACATTTTCAGAAATCAGTGCTAATGTTTCCCACAATTAAACTTAGCCTATTTAATTAGCTGAATATTTACTGACGTCTAGAGGAGCCATGCCACTTTCAGGAGCAACCACAAAAACAAAGTGCCCTTTTGAGGTTGTGATTTTTCTTCACAGAGCAGAAGTTAGGGACAACTTGAGTCTGGAACAGCTAACCAGATCCCAGCCTAAGGGCAGGATGGCGGCAGGACCAAATGTGGGCCAGCTGGGCAGGACACTGTAAAACACCAATTCCAATGAAATGAGCATGGTACACATTGCCATCTCACAGATGGGAATCTTTCTAAAAACACAATATTCTCTTTTATTTATGGCTTTGAAGTATCTCCTCTCCTCTTGCATTTTCTTCGGAATGTAAAAACGATCATTGTTTATAAGTAGAATACGCCACTGGAAGATGCCTTAGACAAAATCCAGCTCAACTGTCCTTTTTAGAGTTTAGGAAACTGAGTCCTATCAAGGAAAAGTGACTTGTCCATAGTCACACAGGCGGAAGTGGGATGTACGCACATACGCACAACCACATACACACAGTGTGAATGTGATGTTTGGTGTGATCATATCACTAGTTTTAAGATCAACAAAACTCATTGTGACTAAGAGACAAGGCGTTTCTACATAAAGGATGCTTATTGTTTTATTATTAAGTCCATGGTGCATTTGTTTCGTTGTGGGTAGTACCTTTCTCAAACTATTGCTGGTTGGTCCTGAATGTCTCTCTTCTGCTATATAGTTTAATCCCAAATTCCTTCCTAGACTACAGAGTTGATCAGTTCCCTTGTCCTAGTCTTCCAAGAATAGGAAATCTAATCACAGACAAAGTACTGAATAAGACTAAAAAGGAAAATACGTCCTGACTGGCACCAGGGTTTTGTATCATCTCAGGTGAGAGGTTTCTCCAACTTGACCTGGATGTGACCTGATGTAGTCTCATTCCCCAAGGTCAGAAATGCTTATGTTTATTGAATGAATGGATGAATGAGTGAATGGACGGATGCAGCCAAGAATAAGCCACTGAATGATCTGACATCACTTGTTTTCTGTACTTTTAAGAGCTTTCACTAGGCAGCTGGGGAAAACATTGAATTGCATATGAAATTAAAATGCTGGGATTTTCTTTGCTTAGGCCATTATTGTGGGCTGAAATAAAATGCTTTTCAGGTCTCAGATGCTGAATTGGTATGGTGTTAGGTTTAAAGGCCTCATAATGGAAGAAGCAAAGGTACTTACTCTGTTTCCCTTTGGTTCTGTCACGAGGGAAAGCCAGGTTGTTAAGCTTCCTGAAGGCGGGCGTCTATCTATTCTATTCCTGCTGCCTTCAAACTTTCAGAGGCTGGTCCACCATGTAAGACCCCCGCCCACTCTCCTCAGTCCCTTTACCCCTCCAGCCGGGGCTGGTCACTGGTCCTTGGCCACAGTACCAGGAAGTACTTACTCAAAGACACCCAACTGGGGAGCCCATCTGGATACGTTTTCAGCCCTTTAAAATTCAAATTCAGCTTGGTAAAATCGAAGAATTAAAACTTTTTATAGTTAAAATGAGTTTTTAAAGATTTGCCTATGAATTTTAATTATCACCCTCACATCCCAGTACTACAATTCCACATGTAGCAGCATCTTATTAATATATACTTTAACTGGAAGGAAGTCTCTCAGAAGTAGTTAAAAAAAACTGAAATTATGGCATGTGGCCAAGTGTTACTAAGTAACCCTTGTGATATCCAAATGTCTGAAATACATTCACTTAAATAGGAGGCTACTTTTGTCCTACTGGTTTGCAGTCTATTTATTACTTAGTAAAATTTTTTTTCCTCTCCTAACATGGGAGAAAAGAAAAGCAAAACAAAAACACCTATATTATGGTTTACAAAGATAAAAGTGTCATTTCTATTTTTCTGCTACTATCATGATCACAAAGCAAGATTAAGGAGATTTTTTTTTCCTGTCATAAATTGATGTTAATGACAGGTTGCCTTTATAGAGATAACACTAACACTTTTAGTGGAAATGGATAACAATTTCCATTTTCACCAAAACTTTTGAATAAGAAAAATCTAGAGGGGTATGTATTTACTAGACTGCCTGGAGTGAATTCATTCTCTTAACTCACATTTTAAAACAACTAAAAATACATTGTTTCACCCTAAAGAATAATGCTTTCTGCTAGCACAAAATTCAAGAATTCAAAGAGAAAAGTTCACGTAATGAGAGTGGTTTTTCCTTCCCATTTAGGTTTCAAGATACAAGTTAAGCGGGAAATAGTGGGGTGGGCTAGGAAGTATGGAAGATACTAACTCTAAAGAAAGAGGTTTTTGGGGGGTGATCTATAATTTAGTCTGGTGTTCCTTGAGCTAACACTAAGAATCAAAGATCCTAATTGTAGAATTCTAGAACCACTGAAATGAAAGGGACCTTCAAGCTTCCTTATCTGGTGAATTTTACAAATGAAGCAACAAACACGAAGAGGTGAAGCGACTCCTCAAAAGAAAAGCCACAAGAAGGATCAAAATTTACCAGTTTCAAGTTGTTTCCACCTTGCACTGGGTTGTCCTTGGTGGTCCCAGTCCCACACCTAACAGGGAGGGCAGTGACAGTCCCGGTAGAAAAAATGTCATACCGTTACACGGATGGCTATCCCACACACAGGTATTTTTTTACGGGGATTCTTTTAGGATAGGAACGCAAAGACTCTTTTAGGCTAGGAGGAATGAAAGGAATTAAAGGAATTAATTATAGGAATTATCCTATTGCTGAGGATAATTCAGCAGTACCATCACCCTATAACTTCATATATTAAATGCTGATTTGAATCTTATTCTCAGGGAATCAGCAGTGAGTGACCAAAAAGTCTGGAAAACTTTTTCCAAAACTAAAGACTGAAGAACATTTTTTAAGATTTTAAAGATAGCATATTCGTGCGTAAGAGAAGCATCTGAGATAGTAATTCTTACTAGATACTTTATAGCTGGTACACCAGATGTGGCCATTGGTCAAAAATGCATTTTTAATTTAGTAGCATCTTTTCCTTTCCTATCTGATTTATCCATCCAACAAACATGTTTTGAATAACTCGTGTATATGTTTTGGGACCACATACATATGCAGGAGTAAAAGACACAGAGATAATTAAGTATCCTCTGTGCATACACATATAATGCAAAGGATGTGTGTGTGAATGTGTGTGTGTCTGTGTGTGTGAGAGAGAGAGAGAGAGGGAGGGAGGGAGGGAGGGAGATAAAGTAGAGAGAAGAGGGGAAGAAGGACTAAGAAAAAGAAGAAAGGCACCAAGGAGGAGCCGGGCTTGAGAGAGTGTGATCTTGACAGTAGGGTGGGATGGGGGAGGCGGTGCAGGAACCACAGGACATTTGTGTAGATGCATACATGAGTGAACATAAGGCGAAAGCACGTAACCAGGTAAAAGTGAGCTGACCACACTGAATAGCATCCAGAGTTTACTCTGACAATGGGAGGACGAGGTGGAAGGTCAGGTAGGCTAAGGCCAGACGTGGAAGGCCCTGAATGTCGGACTCTGGGTTTGAGTTTGCTTAGGTAGGAAACAGGAGCCACTGATGACTTCTGAGCAAGAAAGGATAAAATTCAGGGGATGTATGCAGGACAGAGGAGGAACTAAAGACAGCAGCAGTGACTGGGAAGCTATTATAATAGTCTAGTTAATGAACTATTTCTAGAACTAGGACGGTGGCAGTGGGAATGGAAAGGAAAAATGTGATAGCTAAGTGATCTTTAAGTGTGTCTGATTGACAGAGACGCGGAATAATCTCCCTCCATTACTTAGAGCCACTCTAAACCTAGCAAGCATTGCCCGTTGTCATATGAGAACACAAAGTACTTAAGGAGGTATAATTTAACTCTCACAGTGGCTAAAGAAGGGGGTCTTTAGGCCTTGAGTAACTCTATATCCATCTCGAAAGCATACCTTTCCATCAAAAGGGGAAAAAAGTGACAACCGTGTCCTAACCTATCCTCACTAGGAACTACCTACTGAGAAAACTGCTCAGACAAGAGGAAAAAAAAAGGTCAAATTAGAAACTTATCACTTATAAAATTTCATACTGTATTCATGTGGAATAATTTATGCCTTGCCAAGCCCTTTCCTACTTATTTTCTCATTTTCCCTAAAGCAGTCCTTGAGGTATGGAGGTGAGAATTACTGGCCCTGTTTCATAGAAGAGAGATTCGACGTTTGCCCATGGGCACACGAGTTCCTGGGACTAGCGTTCCGGCTCCCTTTATAGGACTCTGAACACTACACCTGGCAATCCTATTGCTACGTGGGCAGTTAAAGGCAAGTGGTCTGAACTTTATAGGACTTAAAATAGACGCTGGTTGGATAAGATATGGGTGCTGTGAAAACCCAGCCAAGAGAGTGGAAACAGGCTGCCCAGAAAATGTCCTCCACCAAATGAAACATAATCCAGAGTCCGGCTGGGAATTCCACTGCAGCTTTGGGTTTAGGAACTGTTTATTTTTATTTCTTGGCATAAACCCTTCATTCCTGTCCTTCCTTGTCTCTTCTCGTCTCTCCTTCTCTCTCTCTCTCTCTCTCTCTGTTCTCTTGGCAGCCATGGTCCTACCCTATACATGCACATGTCTCAGCATCTAATACCACCAGCTAAAAATATGTCTCACCATAACTAGCTGAGCCTCCTGCAGGTGGTACAATTTAAAATTGATATCAAAGAACATCACGATCAGCCTTTGATTCATTTACCCTGCATATTAAAGACCCAGAAATAAAATAACCACGGTTCACAAGGAAAAAAGTTAATGCAAAATGAGAGACACTCTTTCAAGTGGCATTTTCAAGCCCAGTTTTTGTGGCGGGCTTATGTAATCAGAAATGATTGTCTGCACATGTTTGGTTACACTATTTCAGAAATTATTCCCAGCCCACCAGCTGACGTCACAGGGGTCAGTGTTGACCCCTCCGGAGCTCTCTTCCGTGCTACTCAATTCGGAAAGAAAAATGCCAAATAGCAGAAGTGTCAACCCCATTTCCTGCCCAGTGACGTGGACTTTCTTTGGTTCCCTCTTTGAGTGTGCCCACATTCTTGTCCCCACACCACTGTACCGTCCTCACATTTCTCTCTTCTACTTATGCATAGAACAAAGCTTTTTCTGGAAAAATTTATCTTTTATCTCAAAAAGATTTAGGAAATACATAAATGCATGCGTGCTTAAGCCTGCACACACAGACGGACTAGAGCAACTTTATGCATTTGGAATTCATTTTGAGAATATCCTTTCCCATGATGGTTTCCTCTGTTTTTCCAAGTAGGCTCCCCAGCAAGTAATAATACTTAGTGTTGCGAGCATAGCACGAGACGGGAAGGATCTCTCTGCTCTGGACATTCTTCCTTGAAGACGACATGATTGCCCAGAGTATGCTTAACAGTGCTGACTGGGACGTCCCTCCTTCCTTCCCAGAGAGGGACAAATATTACATGAACTCAGAGCAGATTCTGCCTGAAGAAGGCAGAAAATAAAGAATTTCTGATGTAAGTGGCCTTCACAGTCACCAAGACAATCACAGTCTGGTGGTTGACTCCCTTCCACGACATCCCTGCCAAGTAGCCAGCAAACAATGTTTGAATTTTCCAATGATGGGGAATTTTTGACTTCTAAGGGCAGCCAATCCCTTCTTTTGGAGAACTCTGACTGGGAGAAAAGTCTATAAATGTTCAAGTGAAATCTCTTTCTCTGAATCCTCTACTCAGTGGTTCTGTCCAGTGCTTTTTATATAGAACATTTACGATGAATCTAATCTCTCCCACAGATGATAGCGTGTCTCAAACTATTACATACCACCCAAACCTTATCTTCTATGGGGTAGGAATTCCTAATTCTTTCAATGGTTCCTCATCTGATGGAATGCGTGGCATTCTCTAATTTCCTCCCCGGCCGGCCAGAATCACGTACGACTTGCCCAGTGTAGAGTTGAAGGGGCCATCGCCTCCTTCACTGCAGATGTTATACCTCAATTAGTGTAGTCTAAGACTACGTTAATAAATCATGCCTACCTTTCCTTCCCTCTGTCCCTAATTTACTTTAACCATAACAACAGAAACAAATAATAAAAAATGATCACCACCAACCAACCACAGATTTCTTCACTAGTTCTGAGCCAACAGTTCTACTGGAGCCTCTTGTGACCTCTAAAAGCCCAGAAATCACCCCTGATCTAAAAAACAGCCTCCTTTTCCAGGCTGCCCTCTTGTCCCAGCTTGCTGTCACCGCTGCTGAGATAGCGGACGATTGATCTGAGAAATCAAGTTGGATTGCTGTCCCAAATCTACACTCGGTTCTCCTTGTGTCTGTCTGATCGATTTCACTCTGTGCGACATAGCTTGTCGCTATGAATTTTCATGCTAGTCAGGAGCCGCCAGCGCACCCAAGAACAAGTAGAAGATGGTCTGCACCCCTCCCCATCCCTTCAACATACCCAGCCTCTGTGTTAATTTTTTTTTTAATCGTCCATAGACAGATTGGAAAAAGGTTATTTTTTAAGATCGCAGACCTGGATGCAATGGATTTTGGCCTTGGGTTTTCCTTCCTAGGTTCCCAGGCCCCAGCTTGTAGTGACATTTCCTACCACCGTTGTACTAGGTGTCACCTGTTTAGCAGCTCCTCTAGCTGAACACATGTGGCCGCAGGTGCCATGCAAACGCTGATTGTGTCTGACAGCCCTAGACGCCAGCTGCCTGCATGAAGCCTGCCCAATCGCCACTTTTTTGTGGGTAGAATGCTGCCGATGGCATGACCGATACAGAAACAAGAAACTAGGTGACCGTAAAGCTAAGACAAGTCCTACTAAGTGGCATTCCGGGCCCTATGGCTTTGAAATAATTGGTAGTGATAGAATAAAAACAAAGGGTGGGGGGCGGGGAGCCTTGTTTTCTTACACTGATGCCCTGCGGACTGTACATCTGACTGGCTGCGAGTCCGTCACTGTATCCTCCTGTCTGGCTGATAACATGGCGAAGGGTATCCACCTAAACAGATGAACGACAACAGAGAGGAAGTTAGTCAGAGAGGCGCAGGGCAGGGGAGGCAGCTAGTCATCATGCAGGCTCCCCTCTGGCATGCCATATTAACACAATCATTTTGGAGACAGTCTTCCTAGAAAAGAGTCCATGACGAGGAGGCTGGACCTCCTCCATGTGCCAAATCCATTACCAGTTCTCAGTTCAGTAAGCAAGACCGTAAATGATAAAAGGAAACTGGGCTCCCAACACTGAAGCTAATCCAACAATGCTGCATGAGATGGTGGGGATGGGATGACAAAGGGGGCTCATGAGGGGAGAGTGAAGGAATTTTCCCTTTTCCCATTGGTCTTCCCTGATCATCCTACATGAGCTTCTCCTTTGCTAGGTATTGCAGAAAAGCCAAGGTTCTGTTTGGAGGAGGTTTGGGCAGCCATCTCACAGAGAGAGCAGTGTGTGACTAAGGCCTGTTCTTCTGAGCACTTAAGTGATGGCCAGTTGTTTAGTCACTTGACCAAGTCCTGACCCCATCATCTCAAACTTGCTTCCAGGCAATGCTGCCTGAGCGAAGGGCTGAATCACGGACCAGTTGGTCTATTCCAGGCACGTGCTGCTTCCTATTCCATATGCAGCGTGGGAAACTGGACTCACATGGCTCAGAACTTCCCTAATATTCTGACCCAGAGCATAATACTTTACTCTTACATCATGCTTCATGCTGAGATAGTAGCAAGGCTTCCTGAGGTATCGTGAGGCAATCTGCTCACTGTGGAGCCCTGAGCTTCGACATCACATGACTTGGTTTTTGCTTCCCAAAGTAGACTCATGCTCATCACCAGAAACCCAAATCCCTTGACCTGAAGAATGTCTAAGAAGATGAGGTTAGTCACCATGACTAGGTGTTTTTAAAGCTTAAAATGAAAACATGAGATACTAATGTATTTGCCTACTCATTAATTATCTCCTTATTTGGCAAATATTGAGGATGGGAAATCAACAAATGAGAGGGAGACCTGGAAATTGAGACGGTGGCCTAATCTCCTCCCTCTCCCTTTGGTGAGTAAAGAACATGCTGGTTCTCCTCGCCTGACGTGCCTCAGTCACCTTGACCTGTGCTTACTGCTCCTTTCCTGCTCCTACCGTGACTGAAGAGCCAGAGCCAAACGCACTCACAAAGTGTGGACGAGATTCCCCATGACAATGGTTGTCTTTGTTTCGGTTTGGTTTGGTGTCGGTAAGGTTTTGGTTCTGATCTCTCTCTCTCTCTCTCTCTCTCTCTCTCTCTCTCTCTGGACAAAAGCAGGAAGCGCCAATACGACTGAGGGCTCTTGGACTCTAGTGCATTCACCTGGCAGCATATTGGCTGGGTCCCTACCTGTGATTGCACGTTGGCTCCAACCTGGGCCCCTTGGTAAGAATCCCCATTGAGTGACTGCACGCTCATGAACAAATCTCCAGAGTTTGACATGTTAAAAGAACTGGAAGAACCTGGAAAGGAAAGAGTGAGGCACCTGAATCACAGAAAGGAAAAGGCTCCACCCCCGCAACTAACAGCCAAGAGGAAGAATGACATGCAAAGCAACCCCTCAAATAAAAACTAAAATAAAAATAATATCAACAGAGTCTGGTTAGTAGCATGAAGAACAGAGCAAGCAATAAAGGGTGCATATTGTTTATGTTATGTAAAGACACACCTTACTACAAGTTGCCAATGGGATGGCTTCCCCTTAGCAACTTCAAGCTGAGAAAGGGAACATGTATTCTTCTCAACTTTTCTATTTGGATTGCAGTCTCCAGACCTAGGATCTCTCTTTCATGCCTCTAAAATTCTAGAGTTGGCCAGGGGACCACAAGATAGAGAACATGTGCTGGTCAGTTATACTTCTGCCCCGATGATGGAGCACATAAGCTATTTAACTGGATTCTAAATATACTATTGCTAAACCCGTCTACTTTCACATGGGAAGCAGCACCTAGGAGGGAGTGCATGAAGGCAATGTCACACACTAGGGCTGGCCCTTGATATGGGTCTATTGACATTCCTAATTTCTAGAAAGAAGGCGAAGTTCCTTGCTGAGTGGCAAACAGCCCAGGGAACCTTGAAGACTATAAGAATATGTGGGGGTGATCTACCCTTCCCTGCCACCTGCCAGGATGAAAGAGGATGAAACAAATAATGGGCCAGAAATTCTCAAACATGCATGAACTATGAAATGCTGCTGACAATAATAATATGAATAATAATAATAGTAAAAGAGGGCCTCAAGAAGGGCAGTTAATCATCTGCTTTGACCTCCCAGAGATGGAGGCAGCACCCAGAGTTAGCCTTTAGGTGCATCCTGGCACCACTGTGCTAAACCTAGCCCACCCTCAACCTAAACATAAGGGACTGCAAAAGCTTGATATTATTCTGAAGTCATCGTGCAGCTCAGCGCATTAGGAAAGAAAGCTCAACGTGCAAGGTTTGGTTAAAACATGACGTTAGCCTGGAAAAGGAGAGACCTTAGGGACCCAGGTCAGTTGCACTCTCTTATTTCCAACCCTACGTTGCTCAAAATGTGCTCTTGCCCTCGTATTCTGAGACAGCCATCCTCAGTGTGGAATCGCCCAACAATGATTCATGCCTCAGCTCTGACGCTTTCTTTCTCTTCTCCCAAGGTAGGGATTTGAGCTCTCCTAGAGAGCTTTCCTGCCCCACGTGAAGAGCTGCAGCTAAGCAGAAAACGAGGCTTTTCTTTTTTTTCCATAGAAGGACCACTTATCAAGTGATGAATTCTAAACTCTGACACTGTGCTTCTATGCTTAACTATCCACATTATCTTCATACTTCAAAGGCAAGAGCCATTTAGAGGAACCAGGTGATTTATGAACTTGGGGACAACCCCAAGTTTTAAAAAAAATCTCCATTTTTCTTCATTCTGTGGGATGTACATCCACATGCAAAAAACTAGCTAACTATTTTGCTCCATACACTGATCCTCCACCTAACTCCCTTCTCGTTCCTTCTTTCCCAGGAGAAAAGAGACACTTTCTTTGGGGGCTGAGGGGTGACTCAGGCATCAAACCAAAGGACTATGCCATCTCCATAGCTCTGTAACCTATCCTGTTTAAACAGGCCCACACTTCTCCATTTAGCTTATCTGAAAGGAATCAGAAAAGTTGGGTCTTGGCAAAACAGGCATGAGATCTGAGCAGGTGTGGCTTACACTCGGTCAGCGGGATGAAGGCCACTGTAACTTCCTTCCGTTAATATGGGACATATATTTGAAACTGCCGTCCTGAACATGTGGATGAAGCAGTGTGTAGCACAGACTACATTCTCATGTGCAGATATATAATACCTAGGTCTCTACATATGAGTTACATTCCTCTCAAATCTTCTTTGTAATCACAGAGATATAATCCAAACAATAAAAGCCATTTTGTAATGAGTGTCACAATAATGCTCACATTTAGATGTCATCAGAACCAAGTAGAGTCAGCTCCAGGAACCCAAATTATAATTGTCTATATGTTATCAGACTCCTTCCCTTCAAAAGAGTGCTCAGTTTGAAGCCCGAGTATTTTATTTCTCTCCCAGTCAAATACCATGTAAGAAACACACACGCTATATGCTTGGCCGATGGTTTATCGGAAATTAGTATACAAACTTAGCAGTGGGAGAAACCCCAAAGGGCCACGCTGATGCCCACTAACATGGCATCCGTGGAACCATGAAGGTATGGAATGTGCCATTTACAAGATGTACACTGCCATTGACACAGATGATTTAAAAAATATATGTGCATAGATAAATTGTAAATATGTCTGGCTGCCTAATGTGCACAGAGATAAATATGCGCATATAAATGTACTTCATGTACAAATGCATTTGTATCAGAGCAGTAATTGCAAAAATAGTCCCTCGTGCTCTTGGCTGTGCTGGTTCAGCATTTTGTTGTCTCTGTACACCCATGTACAACACCACATAGCTTCTGAGTCTCTGATAAGTATCTAGAGGCAATGATTGTGCTAAGAGAAGAGAATGGGTGCCACTAATACCACATGAAAATCTAGATGATGAGGAGAGGACATATTCTTTACCCAGCACTGGAAGTTGGAAAGAACTTATCATGGAATGGATAACCTCCTAGGAATCCACAGGCAAACAGTGCATGGGCTCTCGTGGAGGTGCTGTGGAATTCTCAAAGAGCTTGGACAGAATTACTTGGCTTGCTGAAGAAAGTCATCCAGGAACCTTATTTGCAGGTTGTTGTGAAGCAATCAGCAGTTACTAGAAGCACGTTTTAAAATGTGCTTGTCAGTTAAAAGATTCTGAATTTGGCTTGGGAAGGGAGGCAAGCGGCTCATTTAAACTGCCACCCAGACATCTCCGGTATGTACGGGGCTAAATCTGCATTCGACCAGACAGAGAAGGAATAATGGATCACCTATGGTTCTAATGCGTTTGCATCATGATGAGAAAATGTGTTAACATCCATTTTGATAAGACAATTTCCTAAAAATTGCATTTCTACTTTAAAGAATCTTCGGGAGACTTAAATTTGTTCAGAAAAAAAAAATAAAAATAAAAAGCAAAAAACAATTAACTTTATAATCCAAAAGATAGAATAATGATAAAACCTACATCTGGAGCAGGGTTTCTCAACCTTGGCACTGTTGACATTTTGGGCCAAATAATTCTTCATTGTGGGAGAATGTCTTATGTATTGTACGATGGTTAGCCACATCCCTGGCTCTATCTAAGAAATGCCACTGGCACCCTCCCTCCAAAATTGTGACAACCAAAAAATGTCTCCATACATTATTGAATCTCCCCTGGGGTACAAATTTGCCCCTAGTTAAGAACCAATGAGCTGGAACAAGAATGGATTTAATTTTTCCTCTTAAGGAACTCAAAGTGTTTAAAGATATTAGCTCAGTATTTCTTACAGCATTTCTTACGAAGTACTGCCCCAGTTTCTGTAGTTTAGAAATCAAGGTTTCAGACAGATTACGTGGCAAGTCTGATTAGACTGGACTCTCATGCCATTTGGGGACAGAATCTCTTTACTAGATGTAAGCTTAATTATGTCTCATGCTTGCTTCTCCATTTCCCCTTCCAAATTCCAAAATACACTGTATTTTCCACTTAGTAAAAGAGTAAAGGGTTGTCTGGTTCTATGTAAAAACCCTATAATAGATGTGTATGTCAAGGTTCTAGAGTTCCAATTCCAGGAGGAATTGTCTTCATTTTCCACTTAAAAATAAAGACGAGAAACACAGAAAGAAAGAACATGAGAAAAAACAACAATGGGATAATTTTTTTTTACTTGGTTTTAAAAAACAAAATTATAAATGTTCCTGGGGATTTACTAAAGGGTCAATCAACTTCTCAGGATGCATTATCTCCTAACTGTGTGTACTATATAAAAATTTCTCACAGGAAATGAGGATTTGGAGCTTTAATATGATAACCTTCCACCAATACTGAAATACACCAAACCTATTAGGGGTGTCACGGATTATGTACAGGGGCTTTCCCTTGACTAAAATAGGGCCAGAGGAAGGATTTTCTTGCCTGAGTTTGCTGTTCTCTTTTGACATACACACACAGCTAAGCAAAAGAATTTAGATCTGGGGGTTCTGAGCCTTAATAAGCCTGTGACTGCTTAGCTAATCACAGAACCTGATGTATCATCAATGCTGATGCTAAGCTATTAGAGCAAACATCTGCAATGCACAAGCCAATTTCTTTCTTCTTGGATGTTAAAGTATTCTCCAGAAGATAGCTCAAGCTTCTATAAAGGGTCTTATTTTTCTGAGGTCTTAATTCTTGCTTTTATAACCTCATCAAAAATAGGAAATGGAGAATGTATCATTTTAGGTCACTTCAGAAGAATTATGGACCCCGGGTTTAAACTATTGCTTCAATGGTCCCCATTTTTGTTTTCTTTTTTCAAAATTTAATTTTCTCTCCTGCCTTTAATTCTTTCTCTGCACTCCATCTGTTTTGCCCAAATCTGCTGGTATAAATTATGAAGAATGCTAAATGTCTCTAAATGCTTGCTAATCCCCCACAGGTCCTAGTCCTAAGGGATTTTTATAAATGATGCTTAAGGAAATAGGAGACAAGGCACATACCAACAAATAGGAATATTTAGAAGTGGCCTAAGTGAAGGTACCGAAATGCTGCTGTCCATACAGAAGCCTCTAGAGGGAAGATTTACTTGCAAAGTATCTTCCTTGCAATCGAAATGAGTGTGTGTATTTACTAAAGCTTGGAGTAAAACTTCTGCTCCAATATTGAGGATACAAAAATTTCCGAGGTTCCAGAACTCCAGACTTCAAACTCTGCCAAAATGTGTTTTCACTTATTAACCTCTTATTTAAAACTTGCTATTTCAATTATCATTCATCCTTTGAAATTATTAAAGAGCCAGTATACAACATAATAAACAGCCTGTGTAAAACTTACGAACATTTCAAAGTTTTTACTTTATCTGCGCGATGATTTAGGTTAGTTAAGAGCAGAAGAAAATACAGAAAAGCTCATTTATAGCTTTTCCTGTTAGAACATTTATCTTTTAAAATTCCATGCTATCGCACACATACAATAGTATTTTCTTTCGTCTGTACTTTAGAAAAAGCACGACAAAGGGGTTCCTCTGCATATTATTTCCAACAACTTAGGCACAACTGGAAGGCTTAGCTCAAATTTTCCATAATAATTTACTTTGTGCTCAGAATAGTCACATGAAGTTTAAGCCACCAGAAAAATTCCTTAGAAAACTGTAATCACCGACTGACATTCCATAAGAGCCAACGTAATTCTTAAACACAGAGTAGGGGGTTAAAATGCTTACTTTTCTCTTTTTAAGGGCTTTAGGAAAGAATAAATAGTTACGGATTTAGTAATGAGGGGAGTCCACAGGGCCCTTCTAAGGACTAGTCATAAATCATGCTAAGCCATCTGTGATGCAGATATATCAGGGACAGGAAAAAGTCATTTTGATGTCTGTTTTGCATTATGATAACCTTTGCAGGAGTGTTGAGTGCATTTTTGCTAATGTTGACAGAATTGTATTTCTTCCAAAGAGACAAGTGAAAATGTCTGCCTAGCAGTGCAATTCAACTTGTGTTGTTGGGTCTGAAATGTTTAATAATTGACCAGATGAGGAAGAAGGAAACTCTCTGGTTATTGAACCTGTTAGCCTTGAACCTTTGTCAATCACACCATGATAGGGAAAGAAGAAAACAAAAAAACCTCAAAAAGCAAATATGCTCCTCGTAGTAATTCAACCTGCAGTGCTGGGAAAAATAAGACTGGATTGAATTCTCCACTGTCTTACCATTCCCATGCTTAAAAAGCCCAGGCCACTCTTCATGCATGATTCCATTTACATCAAAGAAGGGCACGGTGGTACAGCCCAGTGACTTGGAGAACCTTAAAATAACAAATTAGTGCATCTAGAAGCTCCTAGAAGACGTTAGTGTATGCAGCCCTAGATGTCTCCAATAACAAGCCACCGTAAGACAGAGAATTTGTTTTAGTGGACAAACAAGTTTTGGGGTCTAAGATACCACATCCTCTAAAAAAAATGGTAGAAATTAGATTTATAATCATATGATGATCAAACATATTTAAATTTGTAACACTTTAAAGTTAGAATCATCAATTTCTTAGATGTGTACCCTAGTCAAAATTGATGCATTTTGTTTATTATTGGCATGTACCATAATTTGATAACTTTGATAATTTGATAATGAGGAAATATTTCTGTTTCTCTTTTACCAAAAAAAAAAAAAAGTACCAACATGCCTTCCATTGCATATAATCACTAAGGTTATAATTTACACATTATTAACTTTGTTTTATCACATGTGGAAACTTAGAATTGATGGCACAAGGCACACGTAAAAATATATTATTTTAGCCTAAACTCTGAAATTAGTGATATGATGCATATTCACTAAAATAAAACCTAGAGCATAGGACATGACTCATATTAGAACAAGAAAATTAGAATCTGAATAATTTGAATTAAGGATTGCCAATATTCTTTGTAGTTCCATAAAGAAAACCAACAACATAAGACAATAAAGAACAATAACTATAAATAATATATAGAAATAATCATAGGCTAGCTTGGTAGATCTAAACATTATAATGTGATATTTGCTATAATAGTAAATATTCTCGCATAGAATGCATGCTAATAGGTAACCTAGATATTATGTGATAGAATCCAAAGAGACTATCTCTAAGTATTATGCTTAACTTATTTATTGTATCCCTGAAAGGGTAATTTAGAGGTCTCATCAAAACAAACCAATTTACCTCTGTCTCAACTTAGACAGACACATTAATACAAACCTGCTCACAATCCCATCTTGTTAGGAGTATAACACATTGCTTTTTGGAAATGAAAGGGAAAACCCAAAGTTGCATCAACAACAAAAAAGATAATTAAATATATAAATCAAACAATCAAAAGCTTAAAGAATTAAAAGAAAACCCCAATGTACAGGAAAAGCAAGGATAAAAATGGAGAACGATCCCCCCAAATCAAAGGAAAAACTAACCCGCTGAGTTGGGAGTTGAGGGTGAGTTAGCTTGGCTTCCATGGGCTGACACATTGGTGGCAGTGACAGCCGTTTTGGCAGCATAAATATTGGCTTCCTCTTGAAATTTACCTATGTTCTTCTTGTACCGGATTCGCTTATTTCCAAACCAGTTTGATACCTATAGCAGTTTAGAAGAAGATGAGAAAGTTAACATTTCATCCTTCAGAAACATGACAGAAGAAATAGAAGAGCTTAGGCAAGGAATGACGAGATAGGCTAATTGGTCTTATTCTATGCATGATTTTTGCAACAACATTAAAAAGATATGAAGTAGGAGTTTTAAAAGGAACAACTACAGAATATGAGATTCTCTTGTTAATATAACTAATATCTAACAAAACCACTGTGATAAATATTTTCCTACAGAGGAGCTGCTCATTTAATCTAGGATCCTTTTAATTTAGAGCAAGCATTTTAAGTTTGCTTACCTCTTCACTTATGACAATAAAAGAAACCTAACATTTCAGAAGAAATGCCTCTTATCAGTGCTAAAGCTGACTCTCTACAATTAAAATACACAGGCCTTTAAATATCCCTACAAAATCTACATCAACATATAGGCGCTTTCATGCAATAATTTCAAATTTTTAGAAGTTTAATAACTTGAATACTTAGATTAAAGAACTTAGATTGTTAGCTGCTTTTTACTATAGACCTTAGGATCAATATAATTCAATGTAATGGATTTTAGTGAGTATTTTGTATAAAGCTTGGTATCATCTACATCAGGAAAAACCGAAGCATATAGCTGATTATTCCTTTGAATTCCAGGCTTTAAATGTTAAAGCCAATAAACACAACAAACCTAATTTGCTTTCATTTGTTAATTTATTTTCTTCATGTGGCTCCCGGTGGCTGTCTTGGCTTGATCTGGTACCTCTGCTCCCCTTATCCCAAGACCTCTGCCAGGCACAAGTGGAGATACAGTTAAATTCAAGTTTTACTCCCATAATTCCTGCCTTGGGGAGGAAAGTTTTATACCCCATATTCCAGATGTGATTTTGAACTAAAATGTTATGGTTTTTATACAATTACAAAACCAACTATGAAATTGATGAGGATAGGGGAGTTGATCAAACACATATGATAGCTTGCATATAATTTATGTCAATATTTACCTCTCAACAATGGCAGATAAAGAAAATTCTTACAAAACTACACTTATTTTTTAAATGCATTAGCACAGTTAAAACATCTTATAAGGCCGGGCGCGGTGGCTCACGCCTGTAATCCTAGCTCTCTGGGAGGCCGAGGCGGGCGGATTGTTTGAGCTCAGGAGTTCGAAACCAGCCTGAGCAAGAGCGAGACCCCGTCTCTACTAAAAATAGAAAGAAATTAATTGGACAACTAAAAATACATAGAAAATATTAGCCGGGCATGGTGGCGCATGCCTGTAGTCCCAGCTACTCGGGAGGCTGAGGCAGGAGGATTACTTGAGCCCAGGAGTTTGAGGTTCCTGTGAGCTAGGATGACGCCACGGCACTCTAGCCCAGGCAACACAGTGAGACTCTGTCTCAAAAAAAAAAAAAAAAAACATCTTATAAGAGTAGCCCTCAAAGGCCTATGCAGCTTATACTAGAGCAGAAATGCCAAGCCTTTGTTTAAAAATCAAACTGTACCATTACAGCATTAGTAAACAAGAGAGAAAAAGTTCAATAAAATGCTTTATTTACTGTAAATTGCCGGTGTCTACAGAAAAAGAGAATTAAACTGGAGGAGGAAGGACACTTCTGAGTACATTTCAGGATCGCTGTCTATCTAATTTCACTTTTAAATTCATGTTTTTCTTGATATAACTTTTACTATCCATATGAATCAATCATAATTAGGGTTGCTTTTTGATTTATGAGTAGAATAGGGAGAGGGAAAAAAGGTAGGGAGATTTTTCTCAGGTATCTGGACGAGCTGGAATAAAGAGGGGAAAGATGAAGGTAGTTTAGGGGGACTTTTGAGGAGCAAAGGAAATACCTGAGGGCCAATGAAATCTGCTATATGTGGAAAAAAATGAGTCGGAAGGAGGTGGAGAGGGAAGAGGTTGTGGGAATGATTCCCTCGTAGATGAGAAGAATGGCACTGGTAGGAAGATTCTAGGTCAGTTCAGGCATTTCCTGCATTGTCCACTAGCCCAGATCATATGCCCTGGACAATGCACAGAGTCAGTGTTTTCTGACATTACTTAACAAATGATTCATCAGCTGATGGACTAAAGACCTAATATGTGTCGGGCACCGGGGATGCACAGATGACAGATACGGCATGAGACAGGTGATACAGAAAGAACAGTAGATTTTATAGGAAGAGTTTGATTCGCATTTCGAACACAGTAATATTGAAGAACCTCTGGGCAGAGACACAGCAAAGTCCAATGGGAAGGAAGATGTATGAGTTTGGGATTCCAGGAGAGAAGTTCCATCTGGATATTCAAATCGAAGTACATTTGTAGCTGTGAGCATGGAAGACGTCACTCAGATAAAGCATGTAGAACAGCGCTTTTCAAAGTTACGTGTCATGTGGAGCTTGTTAAACAGATTGGCTCCCGAAGGTTCATTTTTACCTTCAACAGGCATTTGAAATTCTGAATCCTAGACTTGGAATTCAGACAATAAAGTGATTAAATTCTACTTTAGAAGCAGAAGACTCTATGACTAAAAGTCACTGATTTGTGAGTTAGTGATGTAATTCATACCTGGAACCAGTTATCAAATGTGCAGCAAATGTTAAAAAGCTTCAATTCCTGTTTTTTTGGGTTTTTTTTTGCAGACGGTGTCTAAATTTGGACAAGAATGGTTACAGCCCTATAACAAACTAAGCTACTTGAGTTTGACCACTGATGTTCTGCTTTCCCAGAACTGTCAAGACTGGAAATGATCCTCAGCTGGGTCAAAGCACCCAAGGAAAGCCTGGAGTCAATTCATTCTGCCTTATCTGAAAGGATGTTTGCAGCTGCAAAATCACCCATAGCTCACTGGGGAGGCCCTGGCAATCCTCTCATTGTAAGTATCTTTAGTGGAGTTCTGTATTCTGACTGGACCTAATTCTGCTTAGCTCAACACAGGTTGATGGGATCTGCACCCTGCGGGGAGTAACAGGAGCCAGGATTCAACTCAAGGAAGTGCAGATGCTCAGTTTATACAAAGCAGCATCTACTTCATTTGAAAAATGTTAAGTGAAGTTTCTCACTAGAGTAGGCTTCTTCTCCAACGACTCCCTCCCCTCCTTCACTTTTAATGGAAATATTAGTACATTTAGTTTTCTTACATGTTACATAATTCTGAAGAAGACCTTCTCTGACACATTTTAGAACAATCACTACTGGTCTCAACTAGAGATCAATGGTGGTATTTGAGGTTCAGATGAATAAGATGTTTGGACGGACCCTCTGAGTGGACACAATGTATATGCATATAAAGACTGACTGCTTTTCTACCTCACGTTCACGTTGCAGACTCCAGGTCTATACAAATTTTACATCATGTATTCCAAGTCAACAGGCACCTGTTATGGGTACTGCTCTCTGGGGGACGGGGCCACTCAGTGACATTTTGTGCAACCATTCCATGTAATCATAGTGACAGGTTAAAATTCCTACACTCCATCAGTTACAGAGTCAGCACATCAAGAGAAGACATTTAAGTTCCTTTCATTTAAAAGGCTATGTAACGACTAGTTCCATTCACTGACTCTTAAAGTTCCCGGGCTGGACAAAAAAATGGCTAAGGAATTGGCTAAGTTTGAGAGAAGAGCAGGAGGAATTCAGATAACTTTACAAGTACATTGAAGACGCTTCACACGTTTGAAACAAGGGAGTGCTCAGTGGGAAGACCCTATCCCTGTTTTTACACTGTACTCTACTATTCTCCTCCTGCTAGTTCCTCTCCAGCTTTGCCAGGTACTTACCTGGAAATTCTTTTACACACGTCAAGTGCTTACCTTGCCATTTTAAGGCTTTAGCTCACAGAACCTGCAAGGCATGAGTGTTCCATAAAGCAAGACCTCAAGGACCCTGCCTTATGGTGCCACCAGGGCCAGGCCACAGGCTGAGCCTTTTGAGGGTCCCCTTACCTGGGAGACTGTGATGCCACACTTCTTGGCTAACTCCTCTTTGGCTTCCTCACTGGGGTAAGGGTTGCTGAGATGGGAATAGAAATATTCATTCAGGATTTCCGTCGCTTGCTTGTTGAAATTCCGTCTCTTCCGCCTTCATAAAGAGAAAGGAAACAACAACAAACAAGTTTGCACCAAATGAATATGAGAAGGGAGAGAATAGGATCTACTTCTGGGAGAAGACTGATGTTTGAGCAAAAGGTGATTTAGAGAAGATTTGCCAAGAAAAGGGTTGGATGCCAAAACCATCACTAAAAGCATTTGTTCGATATTTCTTTGTGCACCAGCCGGACACCGGGGCACCAAAGAGAAGAACGGTGACAAATATTTTTACAGAGTGGTGAGGAGCATGAAGTTTCAAAATTCAGGCCATCTTGGTTTTGAATCTCGGCTCAACTGAATACCCGCTGGGTGATTTGGGTTGCCTCGCCAGCCTCAGCTTTTTCAACTGGAAGTGAGAGAGTCATGCTGACCTCACAGGGTCAGTGAGGGAGAAATGAGGCCACACACAGACAGCACTCGGCACAGTGCCTGGCACATGGCAGATGCTAGGACTTAGCGGTGACACTTTTTCTTCCTACCAGGCCCCAGGTGTTGGACCTTACCCTTTACAGCAATCCAGTCCAGTTACTCATTTTTCACAACCAGGGAGGTAGACATGGTTTTTCCTATTTACCTATGAAAAACTGAGTTCAGAGGTCACTTAGCAGGTATGTGATAGAGCCAAGAGATTAATTCAGGTGTGCCTGACTACAAAACCCAGTCTCTTTCTTCCGTACAAACTGGCTCCTGGCAATTACACGGAGACTCTGCCGCCGTAAGTTAAAAATAAGTTATCATTTTCTTTCTATTCTATCCCCATGTAAACGCATGCAACATTTTTCAAAGGCATCTGGGGAAGAGGGCATAGAACTGACTGAAATTAACCCCCTGACGGCCTGACCTCTCTTAAAAAAAAAAGAAGTGGCACTTCTTAAGCAAGAACAGCTGCTAAATGGTAAAACAAAAGCCCACAGAAATCTTTTTCACATACAGGTTGCCAAAAGGAAGAAAACCACTTTCTGAATAAAAGCATTTTGCTGCCTTTAAAAAAAAGGTGCTAATTGAACTAATTTAAAGTGAGAATCACTTTATTGCTTCCTCACAGCCAAGGCCTGCGGACCACTGCGAGAACGGCTCAGGGGGATGGACTGCAGGCTCACTGCGAGGCTGGCTAGCCCTGCTTGAGGTTGTGGGGCCTTCATCTTTAAATTAGCTCTCTTAGCACTTTTGCCTTTCTTGCTTTCTTGCTTTTCCTTAAGGAAAAGATTTCCAGAACACCCCTGATTATGCCAGGATATAGGATTTCTCAACAGAAAGCACTGATGGCCTTGCTAGACAGGAAATTCGGCTAATAATGTGTTTTCAGGGTCCCACTTGGATTAATTAACACAATAAAGTGCCTGATTTTACCGGATGAACACCATCTGTCCACAGGTATTAACCACATCTGTCCAGATTATGCCAAGCCCAAGTCACTCTCCCAAATAGTGCTGAGTTTCTGGGTCATCCAGCATCAGAAATTGTATGGATGGGATTAAAAAGCCCAACTAAAAAGTAGGCGTGTGTTAAATGCTCTTGCATGATGGGAATTGGGGGAAGACAGCCAAGTGGCTAACTCAGGTCTCCAGGCCAGTCTTGAGATAACCTTTCGCTGCTGCTTCTTTGCCTAAAGAAGACTGTTGTTTTAGGCCTGGGGAACTGGACCCTGAAGGCTCCCCTGATTGGGAGAGCCTCTGGTTGTTCATTCAGTTGTTTGCATTAGCATTACAGTGTATTTTTTGGGAGTCTTCCAATTGAGCTCAAAGGAAGCCTCTCTGGAATGAGCTGGTGGTACACCGATGGTGCAGACAGCTGTTCCCGGCTCTCCTCTCCTCGTGATGTGCCATCTTCCCTAGGTGGTCTCATCTATTCTGATGGACTCGCTTATCGCCTCTTTCGGTAGCTGTCTCAATCTAGGGCCTTTGAAATCCTAGAATCAGGATTTTTCAGAATTTCAAGAAACCTGGTGAAAATAACACCTTTCTGACAATAAGGTTGTTTGAGCTGAGACACTTGGTTTCTTTGCTTTGGCTTGAAGTGTTATCAGGTTGGTGAGTTAACATTTGTGATTTCAAGCCTATCAGAAGGTTTGATAGTTGGCTATCTAGATTTTTAATTTACGAAATGTTGTGTTGATTAAATATTACTGGATAAATACAGTATTTTAGGGACAGAAACCTTTTGAATCACAGGGCCCATGCGGGAAATTTTTTATAAAAGACTTGTGATAGGGAGAGGTGTAGGCATCACAGACTTATGTTGCTAATTACCAAATATGCTGTCTCCTGCCCTAATACCTTGCCTAAGAGCCACTGGCCCATTTACCATTGTATACTCCAGGCATCTTCAAACAAACTGTGTATCCAAAACTAATATCACTTTTCACCCAAATCAGCTCTATCTTCTTTATCACCTGCGTTATTTAATAACATTATCATAGATATGGTTCATTGTACTTCCTAATTTGTTCATTCATTCATTCGTTCAAATATTTGAGTACCTAGCTAGAACGTGGGGGTCTCAATCCCTCCTGCTTTCTTATCCTCATCCAATGACTGGCCCCAGAGCAAGTCCTGCCAGTTCTATCCTTTCAAATCTATCCCTCTTATTCTGTTCTTGTTGTCACTGCTATTTTTTTCCTTCAAAGAGGAGAGCTATTTTTAGTATGATCTTTTATGTATGTGGTTAAAATGACTTATTTTTTTTTTTTTTTTGAGACAGAGTCTCACTGTGTTGCCCAGGCTAGAGTGCCATGGCGTCATCCTAGCTCACAGCAA
>NW_012138303.1:1211683-1219674 GCF_000956105.1 Propithecus coquereli
AAAAAAAAAAAAAAAAAAGCATGAAATGTCTTTGAAACCTCCTGCTTTGGTCTACTGCATAATATAGCAATGTTTATCTTCCAGTAAAAATATTTTCCTCTGAATATTTACATAAAATGCGAAAGCTGTTTCATACTTATTCTGCATTGTTCCAGGTTGGGGAGCACGGGCCTCAACAGTGGTTCTTTACCTTACCTCTTCGCTAATTCGGCTCATCCTCATGAGACTCTCAAGTAACTTTTCTACACCATAGATCTAACCATGTCACTAATCATTATACAATTGAATAATAATGTAAATATTAATAATAATGCAACATATAATAATAGTACTATATAATATAGTAATTCTTATTATTATGATAGCTGAATTAGGGTGTGAATATTACGTGCTAGACACTATACTAAGTTTGTTTTTTATATTATCTTATTTATCCCTGTTTACAGATTATTCCCATTTTGCAGATAAGAAGACTAAGCCTTTGGGAGAATAAGCCACTTATCCAGGGTCACAAGGGTCATCACGGTTGTAGCCAGAATTTGAATCCAGTGCAATTTTAGAATTTAGGTAGTAATTTCCCACACTCCCCACTTAAACAGCTCTGAGGGTTTCTGCTGCTTAATCAATTCAAAATCACTGGTACATAAAGGTTTTTCAGTGGATCTATCCTATCCCTAGTGCCTCATTTCCCCTCAATCCAACATACGCTGTGCATAATTTCATCTAGCCACATCACATGCGTCTGCGTTCCCCAAAGACTCGTGGCTTTCATGCTCCTGTGCCTCCCCTCACCACCCTGTAGGTTTCCCTGCCACAGAACTTGCCACAAGTTTACATACGTCTCCCCAACTAAACAGCAAACTCCTCAAGGCTGGGGGCCATGTCCCGCTCATATTTGAAACCCTGTGTCTAACGTATAGTAAGCACTTGAGTAAATAATGCTCAGTGAAGTCTAATTATGTTGTTTTATTTCCCTCATGTTATTCCTTCTATTTGGCAAACATCCTGCTCCTCTGAGACGCAGTCTTGCCCCCCGCCCCCGATCCTCCCCACTTCAGATGCAGCGTTAGGTGGTAGATGAACTCAATGGGTAACATGCAGTGTGAAGTTTAGTTGCAATGGTGTCTGTTTATCCCACGAGATTATGAGCTCCATAAGGGTACGACCCACATTTATTTGCATTTTTTCATCTTCGTCATTCCGGTGGCTAATGTGGCATCTGGCAGATAGTAGGAGGTCAACTAGATGAGTAAATAAGTCTAAATAGGGTGCCAGTGTGATTAGACCTTGTTGCACGTCCTTTCCTCTCTGGTAATTCATTTTATGTGATCCCATCTACGGGGCAAAATGCAGAGGTGTACTTCTAATCACCTGTTCATGTTACTATTGTTATTTCTAGCAAAATGTTATAGAAAAAGAAAGTTAAATTTATTGCTTGAAAATCAATTAGAGGGTTCCTAAGTTCTCTCTCTCTAAGAAAAAACATGATTTATGGTCCTAACAATAAACTTACCAGTTGTATGGCACAATGCTTTGTACCTGGTGTGGCATGGTAAAAGTTGAATGAATGAACAAATGAATACAATTGTTAAGTTATACTTTCCCAGCACAGTGAAGTCAATGTAAGGATGAGAGAAAAGACATGACCTGGGTGGGACAAACCTGTGCCCAGCGCTCAGTTGAAGAGTGTAGCAGACAGAATCCCAAGGTCCCAGACCCCAGTACACATACCTTCCCCTTGAGTGGATGGGACAGTAAATATGGCGGATGTCACTCCTATGATTAAGTTACTAATCAGCTGACTTTGAGGAAATGAAAAGGGAGATTCAGTTAAAGCCTTAAAATGGAGAGTTTCTCTTGTTGGCTTTCAGGAAGAATGCAAGCGGCCAAGTTGCGAACTGCCTCTGAGCAAGAATGGCCTCTAGGAGCTAAGTAAGGCTCTCAGTCCTACAATTACAAAGAATTGAATTCTGCCAACAACAGAATGAGCTTGGAAGAGGACCCTGAGCCTCCGATGAGACCACAGCCTCAGCATGTAGCTTGATTGCAGCTTTGTTGAGACTACAGCAGAGGATCCAGCTAAGCCATGCCCAGACCCCTGACCGACACAAACTGTGAGATAATAACTTGTGTTGTTTTAAGCTGCTCAATTTGTGGTAATCTGCTACACAGCACTACAGAGCTAATACAATGAGTGTTCCATAACAATTCTATACACCTATTACATTACAAAGACTAATCCTATTACTAAATCAAGTCGTCTTTGTATTTTATTTGTCTTCCATGAAATCTTTCTTTCTGATGAGGTCCTGCCCATCAGAAGCACGGTTTAGAGTAGCATGTGAATATCAGCAGTGAGTATGTCTCTCTCACTAAGGTTTGCTTAGCTGGCTCTCCAAATTATAGAGACACTGGAGATACTGATGTGAATTCCCTAATCAGTAAGTCCAGAAAACATTTATTTTTCAGCTGGGAAAGCCATTTGCTCAGCCTTGGGCTGGCATTTGGGGTTATGGTCTTTCACTGATAATAAATATACCCCCCAAATAAAATGATAATAACCATGACAATAGGTTAGTTGTTTTAGTTTTGAATCTGGGCTCAGAGGCAATGATTCAAACGTTGTAACCAAAGCAAGAAAAAGACCCCATCTGAACATGATTGTCCTTCTGGTGCCTACTGGAACAATCTAGGCAAAGGCTGGTGGAAGTGAAAGGAACTGTGTACAAAGCTCGCCTAGTTTTGTGTCTTTTAGAGTCTGACCTTCAACTGGGCACAGTAGAATTACTGCGAGAAGATATCCAATGAGACAATGATTCTGCTCCTCCCTTCTCTCAGATTTGTTTCTTGAAAAGAACCCAGTCTGGACCCAACTTTTCCTTTTTTCAGTATCTGCCAACATAAATACCAACTCCAGCATTTTAACTAGGGGTTACCATGGGGATGTAAGTAACACATGCAGCATGGCAGTGGCTGCAGCACAGAGGAGGGACCCAGACAGAGGCCACCAGTCACTTGTACTTTGTGGAACAGGCTGCATTAAAGAAGCCACGCTGGCAGCAGGCCATGGGGGAGAGGGCTGCACAGAGAGTCCTGCTTTAGGGTGACTTTGCCTACTCCCACTCCATCACTATGCCCAGCTGGGAAAAACTCTCCATTTTTACTTTCTCTTAACTTACTCTATGGAATTCTGTTGGCCCAGAGACACAATTTGCTGCTGGTATTCTCATTTTGTATTCCATGCAACAAAAAACACACTGAATAAAAGGGGGAGTGTAGGAGAAGAGGCCAGGCAGTTGCAAAGAGGTCCACGATCTGTAAAGACCACAGTTGTGAAGAGCAAGAGGGGGGAAAAATGCAGGTAGGACAGTTGAATAAAACCTGATTTCAGGGGTGAAAAAATTCAAGAGGGATGGCAGATGTTTTTGTCTGACTGAAAAGAAACAAAACTGTAGACTGTGAAATGGTACACTGACCCTCACATAGCTAGTGTTCTAATAATAAAAATCATATTTTGGGGTTATTTTTAAAAATTGAAATGTGAATGATATCTGAATTCATAGATGACTAATTTAAGACAAACTATAGATGGCAAATCATACCCACACTCAATAATTGTATTTGCTAGATCAATTATCAAAATATTCTTCCAGAGTGGGTGAAAGATAGGATTATCACCATCCTGCAGGCGGGGTAAAAGAAGCAAAAGGAGTCCAAGGGATTCATGCAAATCCACTGGTCTAGAGAGTAGGGGAATTAGGAACTGACTGCTTGTTATCTGGTCTTAGTTCTTGCCTTTTTCTAAAGGACCTTCCTACCCATGCTTTTCTTCAACTGAATGCTTTGAACTCACAAGTAAGGGCATGAACAGCAATGCCAGATAGAAAACGTCAAATTAACTGGGCCCATTTTAGACCACCTCCTTGCCCCTCTACGCCCAAAGTACCATGTCTTATTCATCTCTGCACTCCTAAAACTTATGCCCGAGTGTGGCACATGGTAATCTCCTGATAAATATTTCTTGAATTGAATTGAGTACTTTCTCTGCCTACACATAGTGTAGGAAAGACCCCAACATTTAAGGATATAGAGGTGACTTTCTTGGACATATGTCACTGCAGTGTGCTGATAAGATGACTACAGGCCTATAGCTATGAGATATATAAGAGAGGTACCCAGTACTAGGAAAACAAAACAAAAAAAATCCTGCCTGCTCTTTTAATGTAGCTAAGTCTGCCTTTCTGCCCACCCAGAGGGAGTAGCAGTGGAAATAAAAATCATCTCCTCTGAGCACATATTTCCCTGGTTCTGTGTGACACCAACGGCCTACCCAGCCTCGTAGCCCTCCTTTCCCAGACCTGAGAACCGTCCTCAGGCTACTGCTTGGCCTGGCATTGATGGGGTGAAACGGGAGCCCCTGGAGAGGGCCAGCCCATGAACTCCAGCGCCGTGCGTGACTCACCGCGCATCCAGAAACCGGGAACGCAGGATCATGACGGCCTCGCACGTGCTCTGCTTGAGCTGCATCTGGATGGAGCTGAACTTGCGGTGGATGATGCTCACCATCCGCTCGATCTCCTTCGGGGAGATGGGCCGGGTCCGGCTCTGCTCTCGCAGGAGATTCATCACGTGAGTGGTGAACTCGTTGCAGGCCTGGAATGGTAGGACAGCACACGCATGGGGTTATGCAGGGTCCGAGCCTCAGCACGCACCAGGTCTGGGACGGAAGGCTGGGTGGGCTTTTCTAGAGACTTGTGCAAATAAAGAAAACTAGGAGAGTTTGTGATATTTTGTCATATCAGAAGGGTGGAATAAATGACTACCTAGAAAACCCCCTCAGCCCTGGTGGCCCTTAGTTTTGGCCATGATGTTGATTTTTTTAAGGGGAAAAAAATTCCTAATCATTTTTTTCTTAATGATTTTTTCCGTGATTTTACTATAATGAAAGGTAAGAATACGAATCCTAGTATAAAACATACTTCACCACCCTTTGCCCCAAAACTAACAGCCAAGCAGCCAAACGGAGTTTGGGATCAAATATACCATGAGCCTTCTGCCTTGCTCATTTCATTATCTCTGGCACAGGAGAGCTTCCAAACATTCAATTTTGGGATGCATAAAGAGCCAAAAGAATTTAAGTGGGATCATGGAATTAAAAGCTTTGATAACTCTTCTGGGAGATTTCTCACCAATCTATTTCTATTTCTACTTTTATTATAAGAACCCTTCTTGTGCTGGCCTTCTAAAGATCCACTATGGCTATAACACAAAGGGAATCTGTCTCCAGGGGCCTCAGAGAAACAGCTTCAAAACATGATTTAGAGCTGCAGTCCCCAACCCTGGGCCATAGACTGGTACCAGTCTGTGGCCTGTCAAGAACCAGGCCGCACAGCAGGAGGTGAGCAGTGGGAAAATGAGCAAAGCTTCATCTGTATTTACAGCCACTCCCCATCGCTCGCATCATCACACAAGCTCCGCCTCCTGTCAGATCAGCAGCATTAAATTCTCATAGGAGCACGAACCCTACTACAAACTGCGCATGCGGGGGATGTAGGTTGTGCGCTCCTTGTGAGAATCGAATGCCTGACGATCTGAGGTGGAGCTGAGGCGGTGATGCTAGCACTGGGGAGCAGCTGCAAATATAGATTATCATTAGCAGAGAGCTTTGACTGCACAATAAATGTGATGGGCTTGAATCACCCTGAAACCATCCCCTCACATCCCCCAGTCTGTGGAAAAACTGTCTTCCATGAAACTGGTCCCTGGTGCCAAAAAGGTTGGGGACCACTGACTTAAAGGATTCAGGAACGATCCCTGCAAGAATAAAAACTCTCAGCCCAACATACCATCAGCTCTGGAAGGAAAGCAGGAGATCACATTTCCCCACCTCCCTATTTTATAGTCGGGAAGACTGTGGCTCAGAGCGGTGAGGGGACTTTTCCAACGGCACAGAGCAAACAAGAAGAGGCCGAGGCAAGGCCTGAATTCTTTGCATTCCAGGCTAGGGCCTCTGGTCCTTTCCCAGAGCCTAAACTTGCTCCTCTGAAAACTCCTGCCCTCTGTTTTAGCCACTAAGCATCTGCAGTCTGGTTTCCTTAGCTGGGCATTCAACAAAACATCTATTTACAAATGAGCTCACAGTAATGCTGTAAAACTGTGTCAGATCTGCAAGAAAAAGGCAAGATGATGCTTTGAGAGTTGAAGAACTAAGGCCTCAAAGGGCTCCAGCTTAACATTAACTAACAGCAGAAACACGCTCATTATTGATAACACTGTATTGCTGTTGTTTTAATAGAGCAAAGCCCTTCATACGTGTCAATAATACAGTAACAATAACAACGGTACACGTTTACTGATCACTTATCTAAGGCATCCACTGGGCTGTGTCTAAACGGGTGGTGGGAGGCCCGATTTGTGATCCTGCCTCCGTGTGTATTTGGCCAAATCCTTTCCCTACTCAGCGCCTCATTTTATTCACCTGAGAGTGGACTCAGTCATTCCTAACCCTTTAGCAAGGCTGACAGCACCCATGCTCTTGTGCTATGACCTGTGGATCGAGCAAATTGCTTGCGTGAACTCAGCAAAGCGGGCTGAGTGAGCGCACAGCCTGCCTGGGTGAAGATCCTGCCTCTGGGACTCTTTCCGCTGTGGGACCTTTGAAAGTCACTTAACCTATCTGTGCCTCATTTTCCTTCTCTGTGAAATGGGGATGACAATACCCAGCGCATAGGGTGTGGTAAGGACGAAACGAGTCACTTCATGTGTGTCTGGCCCTACAAATGTGTGTCATAATTATCTCTTCAAAACACAGATTATCTTAGAAATACAACCTATTTGGGTATGTTGATAATCGGGTAAACTTCTCCAGGCTTCAGTTTCCTTCTTGGTGAAAATACAGGTGGTAATAAATACCTCCTTTCCACTCGGCAGGCGTTCCCTGGAGGCAAACCCACAGAAGATAGGTCCATAGAGCATTTTGCTCTCCACTTAGAAAAGTGCTACATAGTCACAAGATCTGTACTAGAAGCTTATTCCCTATTCAACCCAGCCCTGGGAACTGTACAACAAAGAGAGGGAAACAAAACTTGGCAGTGAGTTGGCTGAAATTGTGAGGCCGCAGGATGGAGGGTGGAGGGTTAGGCACATAGCAAGCATCCTGACCATCGTTCTAGGGAAACACAACATCCCGCTGGGATGCAGTCTCCCCACCCTGTCTGGGCTCACAGGGAGGAGGGGCTGGCTGTGAGGAGGTATTGTCAAGCGCACCAGCTCTCAGCTGGGAAGCCACAGTGCTCGGCTAATAATAATGTGCTTCATTACAGTGAATAAAAATACTCACAATATCTGATGTTTATTCAGGGCATTTTATCCCGGGGCCCTTTCTGCTCTGCAATAAACAGACAGTGGAGTCATTTCACCCACTGCTGAGGTGGAGCGAAGCAGCTGCTAAACAGCTGCTCTGGAACACACACCAGAGAGCAGAGAAGATTCCAAGTCCGTGTGAGATGGACAGAACATAATGACCCAGACTCTCCCAGTATCTGAGCAGCCCACACCGCATCCTCACTTCCTCCCAGCTTGGCACCTGCAGACCCCAGGTGGCTTCCGTTAGGCCAGGCGTTCACAGCAATGCTGAGTATTTGGGTTACGGCCATTAATGGAAAAAAATCCTCACAGGCTGCAGGTTGCTGCGACAGAGGAGACTCTTCTGGAGTCTGTCCTATGGAGAGTCACTTACTGGAGTTCAGGCTGCCCCATGGGGCAGAGGGATTCCTAAAAGGAGACTTTCCAGGTTCCAGGGCAAGGGTCTTTCTGAGAGCAGAGAACTAAAGAGAAGTCTTCTTGAAAATCTCACATATGGTTTGAGTTTATATCTTGCACTCCACGTAAACCATCCTCTTCCCTGACTCCTTCGAGGAGATGGATTGGATTGAAATCCAAGGATGAGATAGGCTTTGGCTGCCTAGCTCATCAACCAAAGTAACCGGGAT
>NW_012138303.1:1220149-1270803 GCF_000956105.1 Propithecus coquereli
GAGCTATGATAGCTAATTATCGTGTGGCTACCTGCCACCACCATATCAAAGATAAAACAAAAACAACAGAATCCACTATTAACTAATCAGTTTGGCAATTTCATATACATACTACTAAAATAGAGAGTGACATTTTTGCTTGACCGAGGTTTTCTATTTTTAAAAAAAAACCCCATGAGGAGTTACTACAGAAAAATGAAGAAGATATATCTCTCAGACACACTAGCTACAAGGTTAATAGCATAATTTCCCTACAATCTGCTATTTACTATAATTAGCAACACAACTAATATTAATACATTATTAAGCATGCAGAGTGTGTTAAGCAGTATTCACTCCTTAACCAGAAAATGCCCATATAAATAAGAAAATGATGTTTCAGTTCTTTTTAAAAATAATAAATATGGATGACTATTACAACTACTAGATTTACATAATTTGCTCTGTACTGACAAAGCTTTTCCTTAAGCTCCCAATTTTCAACATCTTTATTATTTAGAATAGATAGGTACCCAGGAGAAGTTTCTGAAGCAAATATTTTTATCACTAGCCTCTCTTAGGTGCCAGCAATCTAGTCCAGGGAAGTAACAGAGGACAAGCTGGTTACCTCAATATCTGTAGACGTCCGCACTCTCTTCTTAAGTAGAGTCGGGCATAGTTCCAATAAAAGTCCTTGGGCTAAGGGTCAAAATACAGATTCTAGGGTAAACTCTGTCCCTCACTGGATGTGTGACCTCAAATACATCTTAAGCTCTTTGATCTACGTTTCCTCACCTGTATCAAAATGGAGATGCTAACAGTACCTGTCCCAGGTACTCAGCCACAAAACTGCCTTGAGAACATGTGCAATTATGTTGGCCAAAGTGTTTCATAAGTGGTAACATGCTATTGAAATGCCAGAGTTTTCACTCATTTGGGATGAGGATGGAAGAGTGACAAGGGGGTTTACATCAAGAAAACAGTCAGTTCTTCTATGTTGCTGGCAACCTGAGCTAAGAATAAAGTCAGTTTTCAACACCTTCCAACCTAACATCCATTCCACTTACAGGTTTAGTGGAGGGAGCCACACTCTGGACTCTTCTTGTGCCTTTTTTGGCATGAGTGACCCTGGATGACAGGTCTGGGCAGGCTGCTCTGCCAGAGGCCAGGTTTACCGGCTGAAGGTGAAGTAGGAAGAGCAGTGAGTAGGAAGAATCCAAGAGGCCAGAGAGAGGTCTTTATAGGAAACATCCCCACCTGCCTTCCAAAGTCATGCCATTAGGTTAGGGAGGACTCCAAATTCTAACGTGATGGTCCAGGTGGGGGAAACTGTCATGGTTCAGTCAGTTGTCTGAGCTCAGCATCTCCTAGGATCCGGGGAAATGTCTACACGAGCCAATACTGCGGCAAGAACATTTGATCTTTCCCAAGAAGGCGAAGGACCATGACTCACCGGTTCTTACCACAGCTTGCTTCTATTTCCCTCCCCTTTACCTCCCCACACACACCTTGTCTGACGGTTGAATTTCACAATACTTGGCTTTGAGCTCCATAGTAAGTTTTTTTTTTTTTTTTGCCATATAAAAGAGAAGATTTTTGTAGAAATCCATTCCAAAGGTAGATAGGAGTGCAATAATGAAACTTTCTTCACTTTAAATTTTTAAATGCCCATTTCTATTTTAAAATTTAAATGTTCTATTAAGTTTGCATTTGGCTTCTACCTAGACAGTTACAAGTGGACTGCAGAAGGTCTTCTACCTTTTGCTTTTTCTCTCTCTTCTTTTTTTGGCTCTTAAAAAAGAGAAAGAAAATCTAATAATTCAATGAAAGTAAGTTAATGTAGAACTTCAGTACAATGCCTTCCAAAGAGGTGACAACACACTTATTTGTCAGCTAAATGATAGGAAAAAAGGCTGATGTTAAAGGACTCTCGGTAAAGTAGTATCGCTCAGACTGACCAGAGGAAACAGTATCGATATATAGATGTGTGTGTTGCGGGGTGGGCTGGGGTGGAGGAGGGTTCTCTAACAAAGAGAAGCTCTACTGTCATGAGAACACCTTACATGTATATGCTGCTTTGTAATTAAAAACCTTTCTTACCCCTTCCTTTATATGCTTTGTATGGTCCTTCATACCCTTGACTCCAAATCCACAGCTCTTTGCCATACGCCATCAGTTTTTGGGGTACACAGAACACCGGATCCCACAGATGGTCAATGGCGTGCCGGGATTGGAATCCAAGCTTGGCTGGTTCCTGAGAACTTCTAGTCTTTTTACAGGGGAAGGTGCCTATCTTATTGTATAGCCTACATTACATAAAAAGGGGAACTTGTTTGACTCTCAATTGAACTAAGTCTAGTTGCAATGAAGGACTTTCGGGCCAAGTTTTAACATCCTTTCCCATAGGATCCCATGAGCATCCAGAGAAAGGGTAATCATCACAAAAAAAGAACAAAAAGACCAGAAAACTCCTCCCATGACCCTGCAGGTTAGGGATGCCTCCGGCACCCTGATGAGCCCTGGTTCTGAGCCTAACAGGCCAACGTTCCAGAGTTGCAGGTATTAAGCATACATTATATTGACTCTTTATGTCTTTTGAAATCCTCATTTACAACTGCAAACATTTTTTAATGCCTTCATCTCCATAAAATGCCTAGGTTTTTCATAGGTGAGACCAGGACTTCGTGGGCTCAAGTTTGGCCAGGGGCTCTGCGATTCGGCGGGAGATGCTAGGGCAACAATGCCTCCGTCTGGGAAAGGCTGACTGCTCAGTCTCTGCAAAACCCGAGTTGTAGGTTTCCTCCACCCCTTCCTAATAGGACCTGGGTGCTGAGCCCCCCGTGTCTGTGGCTACCTGCTCGTATTTCTCCAGCTCCGTGTGGTAGATTTGTCTGATCTGTGACAGTTTGGCTCTGTAATCGGAATGCTCCACTGAGTTGTCGGAACCTGCTCCTCCAGAAGCTGCCGCTGCTGCCGCTGCCGCAGCCGATCCTCCGCCCTTCTCAGGCCCCGCCACCCCTTCCGCTAAGAGCATGTTGTCCAGTCGCATCAGCTGGGGGTCTGTGGGCTCCTCTTCCTGCGCTCCTCGAATACTCAAAACTGCGGGAAAAGACAAAGGGAAAGGGGAGTGTTAACAACAACCCAAGAGAAAATTTAAAACAAAAACAATTGTGCAATTTGGCTAGACAAGCCTCCAAATCACTTGCAACACGGCATTTGAGGAAAAGAGGAAGGGCTGCAAACAGAGAGCAACTGGGAGGGTAGGAAAATGGAAGGAGGGCTCGCTTTGTTCCAGAATCACACTCCTCCTATATGAGGCAGCTAGAATAGTCGAGTTTATGGAGACAGAATGTAGAACAATGAGTGCCAGGGGCTGGGGGAGGCGGGAATGGGAGTTATTGCTTCATGGGTACAGAGCTTCATTTTGGGAAGATGGAGGTGTTTTTGAGATAAATGGTGGTGATGGTTGCACAATAATGTCAATGTATTTAATGCCACTGAACTGTTCACTCAAAAATAGTTAAAATTGGCCGGGCGCGGTGGCTCACGCCTGTAATCCTAGCACTCTGGGAGGCCGAGGCGGGCGAATCGTTTGAGCTCAGGAGTTCGAGACCAGCCTGAGCAAGAGCGAGACCCCGTCTCTACTAAAAATAGAAAGAAATTAATCGGACAACTAAAAATATATAGAAAAAATTAGCTGGGCATGGTGGCGCATGCCTGTAGTCCCAGCTACTCGGGAGGCTGAGGCAGAAGGATTGCTTGAGCCCAGGAGTTTGAGGTTGCTGTGAGCTAGGATGACGCCACGGCACTCTAGCCCGGGCAACACAGTGAGACTCTGTCTCAAAAAAAAAAAAATAGTTAAAATTGTTAAATTTTATAGTTACGTGTGTTTTACTACAATAAAAAAATTTAAAACTACAAAAAGTTAATTACAACAATGTAATTTTTACTTTTATTCCCAAACTATCAATTTCAATTTAAAGAAAATCATTTCCTTCTTTATTTCTACTATTTGATTTCTGTAAATTTGTGGTTTTGCACTCATTGACTTTCTTTGTAATATTTGGTCAGTCTAAATTTTCATTTCCGAAATAACCTAAGCTAGGTAAATCCAGTGAATTTGGAGTGAAATCTTAAGACCACACCTCTAGACTAGGAGAGAGTGGAGAAAAGTCTAATATATTGATAGTAAGAAGACAAATTGGCTCTGGAGTAGGGACGTCTAGCTCCAAAAATTGAGATCTACCTGTTCCAGGTGATAAGGACTCTGTCCCGTTGAAAACAAGGGTGAAGCGTTTTTAACAAGGTGTCTCGGGGATTCAGAGAAGCCAGTGCTCTGGGAGGACGGAGTCCCCATCAGTGAGATGGCTGCTTTTTATTAAAACACCATGAATATTGGTGGTGATTTGGACTGAAAGAGATCGAGTGATTTAGTAAATCAGCAGAAGAGCTAGACAGTCTTTTTTACTGCCCCTCCACACGACCTGCCATAAAATAAATCACTCATCTGCATCCGGTTTAGCTGTCAGCAGTCAAGTCTTTGTTAAGAGGGAACATGAAAAGTACTTTCAATTTTTAAAAATATTGAACAAAATTTTTGGATGAGGTAGGAAAAGGAGGGAAGTGATTAAAGGCAGAGAAGGGGTCTAGCGTTCATTTACATTTGGGGGATGGAGGTGGCAGGGTCTAAGTCCCCGGTAGATATATGAGCACCAGAGCAGACTCCAGAGCTGCTTCAGGGCAGGGTACATTAGGTGAGCCCCGTTCCAGTTGTATCTTGAGCCCCAGCAAGGCAGCCCCCTGTGAGTCCCAACAGGAAAGGCAGAAAAGAGCTCAGTACAAGAAGACATCCAGATGTTCAGGACATTCTGCCACGTGTAATACCAGCATCGCTGCTGGCTGTGCCCACATGCTCCTGGCTTCCAACAGTCATGACAAGAACCAACCTTGCAAGTTGCTTAGAAGGAAATCCCAATTCCTGTGCCCAAAGGAATCTGGCTCTCATGAAACATGAGACAGTCAAGTGGATGGTCAAGCCATGTGGACCAGTGGTGGCGGTGAGGAGCAAAGAGGATGAAAGGTACAGGGGAAAAACTCGTGCTTCTTGATGCAGGAGAGGAAGGGAGAAAGGGAGCAGGGAGAGGGAAGGCAGTTAGCCAGGAGAGAGAAAAGAAGGAAGCCCGACCTGGACACCTGGACGCAGACCACGGCACTTCAGTACCAGGTCGCCATCTTCCCTTTTCTAGCCTGAACTTTTAATATTCTGCTGCATGAAAATGAAATTGCTATAGTGGTGATGGCACAAGGTCAGAGGATCGTTGAGATTCTTTATGTGGACTTTTTTTCCCCAAAGAAATCCTTCTTTTGTAGCTCAGGAGACTGAACGGCAAATTGCCCCTTTGGTTGATCTTTGAATAATATTTAGCCACATTATTCCATTTCTTGAATTTATTTACTCAGACCTCCAAAGTCTTCTGAAGAACATATCACCACTAATAAAGGTTTCCTTCAGAAAGTAATCAAATGCTGTAACCACTTCCTGAATACCAGGCCCTAAAGGTGCTAAAAAGAATCTGCCCATCCAAGCACCTGGCGGCAGGCGGGCCCAGCAGCGCCTCCTTCCTCACCTCTATGGTGGGGGGTCACGGGGTTCATGGGTAAATTTATTTTTATTTGGTAAATTTCAATTGCTTTATCAACAAAGATATCTGTGGGCCATTTACAAATTTTTAAAAATCATCTCCGAGCCATTAATAAACAAGTGTAATTGTTTCACTTTAGCTTGATTATTCAAAAAATTGCACTGATGCAAAATTCTACTCTCTCATCCACTCTACTGAATCTCACACCTACTCTACTCCCTTCAGAAGAGGCCGGAAGCCCCCCCGAGCCAACAGGAAAATTGCCCGAGATGCTGAGGCTGGTAGCACTTCAGCTAGGAGGTAATGTCTCCAAGTGGGCCCTCCTGGTTATGTCCTGGCCGATCCCTCTTGCATGAGGCCCAACGCTGAAAGATCTTATGACAGTTTCTGGCCTCAACAACAATACCAAAGCAAAAAGGAACGGTATCACCTTAATGGTCAGGTCTCACCAGGGTGCGTGTAGGCACTGCCTACCTGAGGTGACATCAAATACCCACCTCCTCCAACAGCAGGGGACCTAAGGCTGCCTCCTCACTCCCTTCGCCTAGTCCGCTGGCAAAGCTCAGTTGAGCGAAGGAGGTAGAGACACAGGCAGCCGCAGCCCAGAGTTCTGGTCCTAGTTCCCCCAGATGCTGCGTAGGTGACCACAAGCACATCACTAATAATATTTCCCGTATGCCTAATATTTCCCTCTGAGAATATTTTCTCCTTCCACCCCTTCTCAGTTTCATACCTACGCTCCACTTTTTCCTTGAACAATCCACAGGAAGCACAAACTATTCCACACAAACTCTACACACCTACCTAATTAATATTTTCTTTGGCCTTGAAATCTAACTGCTTTTAAAGAAAATAAGAAAGGAAATAGCTAAGGCTGTCAAGGACACTCAAAGGACACACGGGAAGTCCCTACCCATCATGGACGTTTTGGGAGGGTCACAGAGCTTAAAGCACTGATATATATTGACTCCTTTTTTTTAGGTATGAGGAATATATTTAGTTTTCAGGGGTCGGGGAGCGACAAAAAAAGTGTTAGCATTTTGCTTAGATCTGACAACATTTTATGAATCCTATAAACAAATACTCCTTAAACGGAAATTTGGAATCACCAAGATTGAATAGAATTGGTTTCTAAATGTAGCCAATTAGAAATTGGCATGATAGGAATACAACCCACCATAATGCAAATGTTGCCTGCATTTACACTCAGGAGTTCAGGATGCATAAATAGGTCCCAAACCAGAGATCTGAAGAAAATAAAAGAATGAAAACATGTGGAAAAACAAAAAAACCACCAGTCCTCTCCAAATTGCACCCTTTAAACTATACAAAATTATAGAAAAATAGAAAACGTCAGAATACGTGCAAGAACCAAAAAAAAAGAACGATATAAATAAGGGAAAACCTTAAAAGAAAATCTCCATCTACTTTGCATAGCAGATTCTGGTCCTGGTGGACTCAGGCTGTGTATGTACGCTTGGCGTGGGCAGGGCTGGACCAATAAACACTTCATGGTCATTTCTCTACCCAGAACAGGGAGAATCTGAATGTACCACTATAAAAATGGGCGTTGGGTTCACTGGCACAGAAACTGTTCAGCTAGTCGGTTAAAAAAAAAAAAACAAAACACCAACATTAAATAAATGAACAGGGCGATAAGTCTAAGCAGAAGCGATTCTACCTATTTATTGCTTGAAGCCGGCACTCAGGCGAGTAGGAGACAAAATGATTATTTAAAAGCTCCTTTTTTATCTCTGCAGCACCATGCAAGACTCAAATGAACCTTTCGCCAGGACACCAGAGATGTTAACGCTCATCCTCCAAGATCCAATTTCAACCAGCGGAGCTGTTACCTAATCCAGCACCCATCACATATGATCAGGTTCCCGCTTCCCTGATGGGCGCCCCGCACTCCCACCCTCCCCTAACCTCTTCCCTCCCCAGCCCGACAGCTTTTAGTGAAACAGCTTTTTTAAAGGGCCACATCCCCAGTTTGTGCTAGCACATATCAGATTTTAAATGGCCAGGCAGGCCTGTATACTTCCACTACCTAAAAAAAAAAGTCATCGATCGCACTGGATTTGCAATCTGCAGAGGGCTTGCCCATGAAGATATTTAACCCATTTAGCAATAATTCTTATAGAGGAGTTTCCTTCTCACAAATCTACCCCCTTACGGAAGAGATCAGTCAAGACGGGTAAGTGATTTATATAGAAATTGTCACAGCCCTTTAAAAAGCATCTGATGTCACATCCACCTTGCTGCCATTGCTTGCCCTGGGGTTAATTCTTTGGTAAAACTCCCAAGATAAGGGGACTGTCACAGCACAGTCGGAGCTGCTCTCACAACTGGTCTCCTGCTGCTCCTTCTTTCTTTATTTTTCTTCACACAAGGAGAAAAACAAACCAAACCCAAAGGCATATTCAAGATCATCCTTGGCGGGAGGGCTGTGCGCGGGTTGTTTTGTCCTTGGCTGAGCGACATTGGTCTGGAGCAGCTCCAGCCAATGCCCACTAGAGGGCACTCTTTCTTCGCCGAGGACTGGTTCTGCCAGGAGAAATGGCTCGACAGTCCGGGGGTAGCGTTGGGGGAATGCCTCTGCTCAGATTCAACTTCTGCAAGAGGGCCAGGTGGAGAGGGGAGGAGGGCAGGTCTACAGAGAGGGTTGTCTTCAGGTGTGGACAGCAGTTCAGGGGCCCAAAGCTGAGCAGAGAGGGATAGAGATAGAGACAGAAATAGAGAACGAGAGACAGAGAGAGAGAGACAGACAGACAGACAGCAGAGAGACAGGTGGTCTGGGGCAGGGCATGAGGCGGCCTCCCTGGGGTGTGTGCAGAGAGGCAGGCTCTCTCTGGCCCATCTCCTTGTTTGATCGGAAGGCACAAACCTCCATGCTGGGTGCTCTACTGCCCATGAACTAAGTCTTCACTTAGGCAGGAGGCAGGAGGCAGGAGGCAGGAGGACGGTTAGGAAAGAGAATGAAGCCCTCCCAGCCTCATTCCCAAGTCAGCTCTGCCTTCTCCCAGTCAGTCAGAACTTCGGAGAGAGGAACGGGACGGAAATGTGTTGCCCTCGCATTTTCAGGAACAAAGCAAAGTACTCGCCCACTCCTGAGAGCATCAGAGTTACATCGTGCAGCACTTGAACGCACTGAATTGCATCACCTTACAAAACATGAAGCAATGTTCCAAATTTACATAGCAGATAATTGAAGATGATAAAGGCAAAGTAGCTTTCCCAAAAATCAAAGCAAACGAGACATAGCCAAGACTCGAATCTGGGTCTTTAACTCTTTGACACTTTATCCTCCACAGCATTAGACTCTAACTCTCTTTCACAAAAGGTAGCTAAATAGATAGCAATTCTGTGTGGCTGTGCACATGCAAACGCGCACACGAACACGCACGCACGCACACACGGTGTCTTTTCATGCTCAAGTGGCATCCGATACTCTGGGTAAGAAGAAAACCACCAGGTATGAGGTAGGGAAGGAAAGTTCTTCCTCCTGATTTCTTAAATTTTGTTTTACTAATAGTTACCTCTTTCTACAACGGCACCATAACGGTAAGAGACACTGTTGGGTGACAGATGCCCTCTTCCCACTCTGCCACAGAAATCCACTTACACGATCACGTCCCATTTTAATTCTCAAAATCCTTCTCCATGAGCCCTGCCCTGACGAGAAGAGGCAAAAATGGACTCTCGCCTCTGTGCCACCAGGGCACGTACTGTCTACACAACGGCCACAGGGCATCTCGCGACACCCCAGGGCACACCTGCCATCCTGTCAGCAAGCTGTGAGCTCCTCAAAGGCAGCGGTGACCTTCCTGTCTCTGTCTCTCCCCACGTGACCTCACAGAGCCTGCTCCTAAGCGTCTGCTCCAGGATTTCTTAAGAGTGAACTTGCAGAGGGAAGGAGGGAAGGAGCATGGAGGATGGGGAGATCCACAGCGCTCTGCCTCAGCTCCCTGTTCTCAGCCAGGCAGTCAGCGCGCTATCCGCGCTCCTTTCCCCTGCATTCCAGTTACGAGCTGTACCAGAGCCAGCATGCTGTTGGGTAGAGCTGTTCTCGCCGCCACCTCTTCCATATCCACTTCAAAAAACTGTCAAATCTGCCTTTTCAAATCTGACAATTCTAAACAAGCAAAACTGCACTGGCCTGAAGCCAGAGCTTCCTGGACTCAGCCTGGCATGTCCCCAGTAAGCCAGCACTGCCCGTGACAAAGGCCCTGGTGCCGGGAAGAGCCAGCACACGACTGCTACCTGGGGAAGAACCCCTGTGAGGGCTGGCGCAGGCCGGCAGTGGAGGGGCCACACATGGCCCATCTGAGGAGTGCTCGGTTCACTCAAACGAATGACTGACCAAGTGCCTACACGGTGCCAGGAATGAGCTGGGCACTGCGAAGCCCAAGATGAATCAGAGGTGGGCTCCAACTTCAAGAAGCTTATGGTTTATATTCTTCTCGTCCCTTCTGACCAGTACTCCCACTACTTTGAGGCCTGTGGACACGCAGAGTTGCCCGAGCAGGTGACTGGCAACTGAAAAACTCCAGCTGGTACCCAACTTCTCCTTCCTGCAGTTTCTTTCATTTCCTACAAGCACAATTATACCCACAAACCAGAGACCTCTCAAGCTGAGAAACACCTGTGATACAATTTGATTCTCCTAAACCAAAGGTGGGACCAGAATTTTCCAACAGCATCTTGAAATGTGCTCATGTTCTTCTCTCCTCATCTTCAATCCCCCTAGTGTAACGTAAAAGCTCTTTTTGGGGGTGATTTTTAGAGTTTTCCATCAAACAAATGGAAATGATTGACAATTCGATTTCCTCAATTTTACAAATCAGCATTACAGATAGCTGCCAGTCAGCACTGCTGAGTAGCATGGGGACACCAGTCAGCACCTGAGCTGAGACCTCCCGGCCACACGTGGAGGTCTTTAATGCTGCAGCTGGCCTGGAGCAGCCTCTTCAGGTGAGAAGTCCTAGTTCATGAAACCACCCTCGGACACGCCGTGCTGTCCCCTCGGCCTTTTAGAATCTCAGAGACACCGAGGTGGGACTTAGCCTGGGTCCAAGGGAGGTCTCTTTAAGTGCCTCCGGGGGATTTGCTTTGAAGACAAGATGTCTTTCAGCCCCTTCAACTGTTTTTCTTGGTTTGTTAAGCGGGTAAACCAAACTATAACCAAGCTCAGGAACTCGCGGGCTTTAGTGCAACAGCAGCGAGATTTTGAGATCCTCGAGTATTTCATCCCACAAATATTTATCAAGCATTTACCACGGTGCCAGGCACCGTGCTGACTTTCCAAATAAACGTGGTCCCGCGAGGAGCTCAGACAGTCACTCGCTTCTTCACATTGAGCCAACAGCAACTGTGTGCAGAGTTGTGTGTGAGATTTCAGGGCAGGGGATGAAAACAAAAATATATGACACTCTTGAGAGAGTCTGAGGTTTTTGTTTGTTTGTTTATGTTCTGGGGTTTTCGTTAGAGAAACGTACCAAGTTTTTCTTGTCGTTTTTCTTCTCTGGGCCAGGTTTTGGCGGTTCTGGTCACGTGTATTTTCTACTTCTCAGGGGACGCACAGGCACGGATCCCGTTCACACGTCCCCGGCTTGGCGCACTGAGCCTCCCCGGGCCAGCTGGCAGAGAGAAAGCTAACGTGCTGGGCAACGGGCTCCTGCCTTTCTGGATGGGCGCCGGCTGCCTGGACGAGGGGCTTCGGTCCTTAATAGCTCCGGCTTGGACGGCTGCTCGGGAAACCCCTTTGCCTAAAGAGGAGCCGCAGAAGCTGGTAGGAGGGAGTGACTTCACACTGGCTTTGGCCTCGGACCGACACACCCCAAGGTATGGGGGAAGGAGAAGAGCCACCGGAGACCCGATTGCTCGTGTTAACTCACGATGCAAGGAGCAGTTCCCTTCTTAGCTATACATAAAAAGCATGAAAAATGTGGAGCCACTGGGTGGCAGCCCGCTGTGCATTCCCTGGACACGAAAGCTTCTCCCTACAATGGCATTTCCTAAAGGAGCTAAGCACAGAGAAAGCAGAAGACATTTCTCAATACTCTCTCGCCTTCGGGTGAGAATGTTCGGCAGCTTGAAGTCTCAACGAGGCACCTAGCACATTGCTGGTTCTTGGCAAGAGCTAATACATGATAAATCTCCCCCCCTACCACATTCTAATACCCAGAAAAGTGTAAGCACGGGCAGGGCTCTGTTCTGTTAGCTCCATGGCACAAAGAGAGTACGCCAAAACAGGCCTCGGGTGTCTCGGCACAAGGCTGGGTAGAAGGCTCCCACTGTGTGATTTCACCTCCCTTAAGTTCAGTTTCCTCATCACCAAATAGCAGATGATCGTATCAACTATGCCACAGTTCTCATTAAGGATTAAATAAGGTTATTTTTACAAAAGCACATGTCCAATGCTTGGTAACTGGTAGGTTTTCGATTGTTGGTTAAATCTGAATCAATCCCATTGATAAAGGTCCCTTTGGGGAGAATAAAAAAGCAGGAAAGATTTAGAGTTAAGGGTTTGGTTTCTGTACGTTAAGAATCAGCAACACAGAAGGAACTAGGATAAGCCAGTAAATGCACACACACATGCACACGCATGCAGGCACGCACACAAGCACACACGCCCTACCTCACCATCCTGTGCCCCCCAGGCAAGCTCGTGCTGATACCATCACAGGCTAAGAAATCAATTGATCCTTGGCCAATAGAATGAATTGCAAAATGTCTTCCCCTCTCACTCCTTTTTATGTTCTTTTCCTGCTATTCTCCCAAGCACATTAAGGATCTCACTGCTTCTGAAGCCTGATATGTCTCCTCTTCACACAGAGCCCTCGGCCCGCCTCTCCCTGAGCTAGAAAGTATCGCCGTCCTCCTGGCCTGGCAGAGCTTACGCTGGAAACCCTGGTCTTTCTGGAAGGATGAAAGACCCTTCTGGGAACCACTTAGCTCCAAAGCAATCTCACCTGGTGTCAGACAAGCCAGCCTGCCAGCCATCTTTAATGGCTGCTGTCAAATTTCCATTAAAAAGTAAATAAATTATAACCTGAAGAGGGTAAAGACTCTATTTTCACTCAACATTTTAAGGAAGTGTATTTAAGTTCTGACATGGGGTGGAATTCAGTACTCACACTCTGCTGGGACCCAGAGAAATCCCACACTCAAAATATGAGAACAGTCTGCTGTTGCTGTGTTTGTACCGCATGTTGTCTAACCTTGCTGACATCACCATGCCTGTCTTAGGACTACAAATGATCTTCCCGCTCCTGTTGACAAGTGGGATCTTCCTGCCCATATTTACAAACCGAATAGTAACAGAACTAGTTTTTCTCTAAATTTCCAAACAATTTCATCAGAACTAAGTTTGAAATAAAGAGCATTTTCTTCCCATAGGAATCTTTCCCAATTTTGGGGAAACTGCTGAATAATTCAAAGGCAGCGTTCCTAACACGATGAGCCTTTGGCCTTGAGGGGTCCTTACATAATTCAACCAATCATTTAGTCTTAACTCAATCCATGAGTACTTCGAATTCCACAAATCGCAGGAGACTAATACGACTGCTGATAGTACACCTTCGCCCCGCCGGATGAGGCTTCCTTTCCAATGAAGTGAAATGCAAACCTCTGCCAGGTGACAGCCACAGACAGAGGTGTGCGACCAAGCACAGGCAGAGGAATGATGTCATTGATGGCAAACAGCAAATTCCATCCTGGGTCAGGTGGGGGCCTGGAGTCAGTAAATGAAGTGCAGTACTCTAAATTCCTCCAGCCCTTTTGCCTCTTTGGTGGTTCTTCTACTACTCTGTCCTGTGGACTCTATGAGAAGATGGAAAGTTGAAGTGTGGGAGACAAAAAGGGCAAGTATGTTTTGCTTGCCTAAAGCAAGAAGAAAGGACTCACCGAATCCTTTGACTACCACTACAACAACCACTGATATTAGTAAGATCATTTAACGTAAATGTGGATGTTAAGTATACTAATATTTATGTGGCAATATGAGATGTGATAGAGCATGTGCCTCTCTCCCACCTGGGACCTGGGAAAGGGAACACTTCGGGAAGGGCCTAGCAGAGAATGTTGGCACAAAGATGAAGGAAAAGTTGATCTGCTTGTTTCTTCCAACCTATCAGTAATAGAACCCTAATTTTTAGCTGAATTCATAGCCACTGGGAGGAAAGACACATTCCAGCTTCCCTTGCAGCTAGATATGGTCTCGCCTCACGTATCATGAGACAAAATTCCAGTCAGGAATGTCTTTAAAAATAGGGAATGCCGTTCTTGCCCCTTTATTTTTTTCTTTCTGTTGGATGGAATGTGAATATAATGGCTGGTGCTCCAGCAGCCACCCTGGACCATGAGCTGGCCTGAGGCCGGGAAGCCATACTAGGGAGAGAAACTGGATATAAGTTCTCACACCCTGGAGAGCAGCCTAGATGGTCACTTTAGGGCTGTAAGAAAGGAAGGGAAGAAATAAACTTGTATTTTGTTTAAGGCATGTTATTTGGGGGTTTTCAGAGGGCTTTTGTTTGTTTGCTTTTGGCAGCTTAAACAATCCAAGCTAATCCAAACTGTTGAAAAAGAAAATAAGAAAGAAAGCTAGAAGTCAGAGTGATTTCATGTTAGGTATAAATAGGTAGAATGTTACAGAGGAAATTAGAAAGAGGCAGACTTAATAACTTAAAAAGATGTAATTAACAGAAAATCTCAGGGAGCCACTGGGGAGAACTTCTCCTGGCGAAAAGAGTTTTAGAACAGATAGAAAGAGGCCTTGGTCATTAGAGAGGCCTCTCTTGGGTACTACCAGGCCTATTAGTAGAGGTAGGAGAAGGCCCAGGAAGTCTGGGGCGAGAAAGCGGGGAAGGAGATGCCACCTGGTCAGGGTATTGGGTGGCCTTGAGGAGTTGCCTAGACCAAGAATACCGGGGTGGGTAGTGAAGGGTGGCTGTATATGGAAACCAGCGAAAAGCATTCAGTTGTCTCTGTGACAAAGGAGTGAAGAGAAGATTCCCCCTTGACCAGGGGAAAGCTACGGTAGACTAAACTGTAAACCTGGAGGTGAATGTAAAGGGCAGAGCAATGTGAGACTAAGTTCTAACAAGTGACTTTAGGTAACTGTCAGCTGCCTTCCTATATATAGCTTGCATTGGGATGTTTCCTTACAATACAGTAAAATAAGGTTTTTACCCTAACCAGCCTGCTCCATTTGTCAGGTACAGAGCCCCGGAAGAGAGATCCCGGTGCACCCTACGTAGAGAAGAAATCACCTCCATTCACTCTGCTACTAGTACAACTCCCCAGCTGAAGGACACAGGAACTATTTATGGGCACCCCAGGTCCATTTCAAAGCAGACGCCAATTAGCTTTTCTGTTTCCACGACCACAAACAACACCTGTGACCCCAGACAGTCATCTCACAAATGCATACAAGGTCAGCCAGGGTCCTTCGGGGAGAGTCTGTGGACGATCCATCACCACCCGTTACAAACACCACCCCAAGCACATGCCTCGCTGCTAACGAGCCACCCGCACCATCCTCAGACACGGGAGCCGCAGGACACACGGGTGAACCGGCAGCGTGAGAAGCGGGGGGCTCGTGCTGCTTCTCAAAACTTCGCAAGTAGCCTCTGAAAACACTAAGCCCTTGACTGACTGGGAAGATCGGATGGCAGGACAGGACGTTAACTGTGTCCAGACTCCCATCCCAGACGAGAGGTTAAATAAGAAATCTTGGTTGGGATGGCGGGATGGGGGAAGGGCGGTTGAGATGATGAGCTCCGATTGCAAAACATGCCTCTAATCTTCCCTAGCCTGGCCTCTGGGTAAAAGGTAAATGTCTCATGGGGACCAAGAAAGTGACTAACGTGATGTCTTAAGGGGTGTGTGACATTTCTGCTTTGGGGAGGAGCCCATGGAGCCATCATTTCCTGTCTCTCTCACATGGGCCATCATTTCCTGTCTCTCTCATCTCAGCACTTGTGCCTTCCCTTGGGGAATGAGACGTCAGGAGTGGCTCTGATCTCCTGGACAGTCGGTCCTCCGTGGCACCTCTTCGTCTCCTCCCAGCAGAGTCTAAGTAACTGAAATCTAGAACACATAGATACCTGGGGGTCAAATGAGCTTAACTTTTCTTGAACTTGAATACAAACATTCAGATTCCATCCCGAGCAAGGCTTTTCAGATGCCGATTCAAGTTTCCAGGGGGACGTTTTAAAGGAGAAGTAGATTTCAAGCAAATGATTGCAACTTATCGAAAATAATGTGCTACTTAGCATCTGCGGCAAACATCCTGGCAGGCAGCGAGAGGACGCAGCACTGGAGCAGATGGGAGCGATTAGGCTCTGATTTTCAGATGGGCTTTTTGTTGATGTTGCCTCCACTTGCTTTCGCATACTGGCAAAATCGGGAACTCGGGGTGAGAAGGGAGTCTGTGGACCATTTCACTAGAGATGGAGCCCCCCACCGAGTGCTCTCACATCGGAGGCACCCACCCCTGTGGGGAGGTACAGCGGTCATCATGACCATCATCATCAAAAAGCATTTAGCACCACAAGGCGCTGGCTAAATACGTCAACGGGTGACAGAGAGATAGATGAGAAACTATCTTAATTTTCCTTTAAAGATTTGCTTCCCTGAGGCTGGGCCTTATTTACTGTGGTTCTTACTGCATTTCTCGGAAGAAGCATCTTGTTTTCTCATTCACTGACAGAGCCAATATCTCTCCAACCCACGTAATATCTGCTCTGGAAGTTCCCCTGACTGTCCCACCAGCCAGACGTTAGCATGGCCCTTCTCAGGCATCTTGCTGATGGTACTTCACGGAGCCCCACTCTGGACTCCTGGGACAGCCCCTAGCAAGTTGCACCTATTTCGATGAGGACACTAAGCCCAGCACACTAAGCATCTAGCAAGTCCCCTGCAGATCAGAGAGGAGACTCCAACTGTCCCCGCTTCAGCAGAGGCCTGCGCAGGGGCTCATGCTCTCTGGGGCAACAGACATATGGTCATCTTAGAAGCCAAATTTGCACTTCTCTTTCAGTGCTGCCTGCTTTCCAGCAGCGCTGTGTTCAACTCTGCCAGACTGGTCATGTCCACTTACGTTTCGTGACAGCCTTACAGCTCAGTTAAAATAAAAATCTCTCAGCCTGCGCAAAGTGTGACCGGCCTGCACGATTTCACCAACATCGCTACTCCTTCAAGGAGCCATATTGGTCTCCCGGTCACTGTTCATTCAACATAATATACCGAGTATCTACTCTCTGCCAGGACCTATATTTCAGCTGGGGGTACTTGACCAGAAATAAGACACATTTGCAGAATTATCGGGGAAAGAGCTAATGCACGGGAAACTGCTAGAATAGATGTGTGGACAGTGTTATGCGGGAGAACTGCATAAGCCACCGTATTTTCTTTCGTGGCAATTAAACTTTACAAACCAATTTGTCAAACATTCGCTCTTTTGCTTTTAGTCTCACGTGACCGTTATGCGGTCTTATTAACCCCTTTATTCGGATGAGGCAACGGAGGTACGGGGGGGTCAGGGCGGTCCAAGAGCACAGAGCTGGTTCTGCAGGTGGCTTAGTTCAGGGCACGCCCCCCTACGTCACAGCTGCCTCCAACTACAGCAAGGTCGCCGGCAAGTGAAGGTCAGTGCCCCGAAGAAACAGGGGCTGCACCTCACCAGAGCAGCTGGTGGTTTTCACAGGGTGGAGGCCAATGTGGACTTTCATGCTGCCTTTTGCAGAATTTCATTTCTCTACTTTCCTGAACTAGCCTAAACCAAGAAAAACTACTAACAACACATGTGGTTGTCCCCGTTTCAAGGCCCTCTAGCCTATTCTGTCTTCAGGGACACCAAACAGTCACAGAATTGTTTACACACCAAACTATCAAAAGTTATAGTTGTGCAAACACTTTTTTAAATGTTGAATTGGACTTCACTTTTCATGACAGGAAACAGAGAAGTAAAATGCAAGTTACTCTGCTGTTGCTCGGGTTGGTCATGGATGGCCCCGGGGGCTGGTACAAGACCTTGGTCCTGAGGTTCAATGTCATCCAACAGGAGACATCCTCCTGCAGGCTCTAGCTTCTAATTTGCAAACCAGAACTATGAGGCCACCTCTCTGCCTTCCCATTCTACCAAAATGGCGAGTGGGCTCATAGAAATAGTGAGCAGAAAAGCATTTTGAAGTCTTCTAATGAAAGAAGTGTCTAGCTTCTTGTATCAAGATTGTTGAATGTATACATATATTTATTTTTACTAGAAAAAATAGAAAGATTATGGAATCATCTCAGCCTCAAGTAAACTAGCTAATTTTCAGATTCTATAAGCCAGTGTGAATTATGTTTATGCAGTTTTCTTTCCTCTTTTAGAGGGAATTCCAGGGTACCCACATTGGTATAGACCTAGAGATTTCTACTCTAGGCAAACATTCAAATAACGCCGCTGATCTTATGACTGAGGATAGCAGCAACATGTTGGAGATCACACGGTTACCCAGGCTTTAAGTGACAAGGATGTTAAGAATGATGAACAGAATAAAAAAGTAGGGATTTTCTGAATTCCTCCCTCCCTCATTGCTACTGCTGCAATCCTGTGTGGTAGGTAGGATCCTAGACTTTTGAAATACCATAGTGGGTGCTGATGTCCTATAAGAAAATGCTCAGACTTTAGCTTCCTGGTCAGAGTCTCTGGAACGCAACGTTGCTATTCATCTCTTGACCCTATAAACTCCTGAGATTACTTCAAAGATGCTAAGGGGAATTTCAAGATGTGGTTTTCCAACACAATTATTCTTTCGATAGATAGGCGTTTACTCAGTTCATACATAGGGAACAAAAAGTCCTCCCTATTTGTACGTCCATCTTCTGAATGGCAACACAGACATACTTTCCGTCTCCCTCCCTCTCTCTCACACACTGCACACATGGACGTAAACCATGAGATCCAGTGTAAAGATTCAGTCTCAAATTTTAGCCCATTATTTTGATGCTCAGGTGATACACACAATGATGGCACTGGGGCTCAGAAAACGGTACCCCAAAATGAAGACATCAGAAGCAAAAGTTCTTCTCTGACCTTCTCATGCCCTCCTGTCTCTCAGTCCCATTCTCCCCTGAGGCTGGCCATAGAAACTAGAATCCCTCTTCTTCAAGGCAGGTCATAAAAATCAGAACCCCTTTTCTCAAAAGCCAGCCACAAAACCTAAAATTATTTGTGTAACACCTGGCCATAAAGGAATTATTTGACCTACCTTGTTTGATTACAGGTCATAAAACCCCCTCAATCCAGAGAGGGCCCTGCCCCACATTCAGAAGGAAGGAATGCATGCTCAGAGAGGCCAGGAACAATCTATACAGACAGGCCTTGCCGGACTTCCTCACTTAGTCTAGCATTAGATCACAACCTTTTTGTCCAATTATATTTTACATAGCTGTCCATACTTTCTTGTCGCTGTCCATACTCCGTGGAACTTAAGCATAAAAATGGACAATTTCCCCTGTATCTTTGGGTCTTCACTCTGAAGGCTCCTGTGTACACATGTTGAATACATTTGTATGCCTTTTCTCCAATTAATCTGCATCTTGTCAGTGATTTTTCAGCAAACCTTCAGAGGGCCAAGGGCTCTTGGCCCCTATAATGGGTCCGTTAAGCTCATAGATTCATTAGCCTCTTAAAATTAAAGAAGGGAAAGTTAATCACTGTACATCAAAGAAATCTTTCATTGCTCAAATTAGGCTTAAAACTTTGTAGTCACTTTTCATAGCTCTGTTTTCGTGTGCAACAACCTCTGTGGTTCCTTTTGGATTTTTCTGAGGACTATAAATGAAGTTCGCAAGGAAAAGAAATCCCTCTTGGGGTACAATTCATCCATTTGGAGAATATGCTGATCTTTAAGAGACAACTATTTCCCTAGAAAAGGTAAAGGAAAGAGGACAGTTTAGGGGGAAATAAAAGAGAACTAAGAAAAGAAAATGGGGGGAAATGAAGAAGAAAAGAGGGAGATAAAATACCATTCAAGATGTTTGTGAGTCAAGAGGCATTATGTGGACCAGATGTCCCAGAGGGGAGGACACAGCATAGTGGCCTTTCCTTCTAAATCACAGGTCCTAGTGCCCTCCCTAACACAGAATGGTGTTTCTGTTCTGCCTTTAGCTGGCCATGCCCTTTACACCTAAGGAACACACCCACGTCCCGGGGAACTTGGATTCTCTGCTTCCTAGAAACAAAGGCAAGAAAGGTACGTAAGAAGGAACCCACCTGCGGTGAGCTGTGATAAATGCCTAACGATTACTCAACCTTGGATAGTCCCTCTCTTTACTGAAATCTAGTAATTAGTTCACCTGTTCATTAAATCATAAAACCATTGCTTGATTGGTTACTATGTGTCAGGCAGGTACTAGGGACACAGAAATGAAAGACAAAATGTCTGCTCTAAAGGAACGGATGGCTTCATGGGGGAAAGCAGACAAATGAACAGATGATTAGAATACAGTGGTGTGGAGGACGTTTACTCAACAAAAGGTCTGTGGTTGTGAAATCATCACCATTAAGCCTGTTGACATTCATTCTTACTTCCTTACTCCAGTATAGGCTGACCTCATAGTCAAACATACAAAGAGATCTCAACATGTGTGTGAGCAGAGGCTGACGAAGGCCAGGTGTTCGTGTTTACCTGTAATGGTTTCAGCACTCACCCCATCCTTACACCATTCAACCCAGCAACCATGTGTAGGACTTAAACACCTAAGAGCCAGCATTAAGCAGAACCTCCGCTCTGCATCTGGGGACAAGCTAGCCCACGAAAGGGGTGGGAATCCCGAGAGTACGATCAGCATAAATCATGCCAACCTCACTTCGCAGACAGTTGTAACAGAATGCACTTCCTCCTCCACGAAGAGCAAGCGCTCTGTAGACTGCACCAAAGCCACAAGCTGCACACCAGACCAGAGACGGGCTGGGAGGGAGAGGCGAAGGTGGTTTCAAGGCTTCTGCGGCTTTGCAGAAAACGCCTCTGAGTGCGAGAGGGCATTCACACTCTCCGCGGGCGTCCTTTCCCTGTGGTCGGGCACTCTCAAGTCTGTGGCTGTTGATTTCACCACACACTCAGCTTGTCCCACCATGGTCTTCCCTAACCGAGCCCTCAAGACAACAGAGCTCTAAGATCGCCCTCAGCGCCGAATCAGAATTTGGGAAGTCGGGGGCAGTGATCTTTCACTCTGTGATCTCCGACAGGAGGTCCTGGGGGCAAAAGTCTCAGACTCTTAAAAATCTTATCTGGCCCCTTCCGTTAACAGAGAAGGAAAGTAAATATTTAGTCACTAGCATGGAGGTGGTGAGAAAAACAGCTGTAGCCAACACTCCGCTTCTGACCCCTCCCAGATCCGAGGTGAAGCCTGACCCCCCTGAGCCCTAAGCAAGCTTCCTCAGGGTGGGGAAGCACAGACCCCAGCCAGCAATAATTCCACATATAAACAACTCTTGCTAGGCATGAAGCACACACCAGACAGTAATCAGCTTATCTAACAGAACAGGCCTCTTTTCCTAACGCAGAGGAGGATTAGCAGGCTTGAATTACAGCCGTGAAGTGTAATCAAGCCCTGATCGACACTGGCAAAGGATACTGTATATTCCTGCTGGGCCCCGGGTTGTTGGCGCAATGTGGTGTACCTACGGGGGACGGACAGGAAATGCTTGCGATGGTAATTGCACCGGGAGAAAGCAATTGTGAAATGGGGAAAAGCAAGTATTAATGGGAGAAAAATATGATTACAGCTGATGACCACATCCTCTACTCCTTCCAGTCTTGGGAAAGTCTTGAAGTTACTGCATTTGAACAGATTTTTCGGCCCCATTAAAAAGCGAACATCACGTAAATGATAACAAAGGACTAACTCCTAACTGGCTGGGCCACAGAAGCAACTACAGTGTTGTCTATAACACAAAGCCCACGGCTCTACTCTCAGTGACGGGCACGGCCTGGTGACCGCAGCTCAGTGGGGCCCAGAGGGGCTCAGTGGACGTGGACTTCACAAAGGAATTTGGACCAGTCTCAGAAATAGGTAAACAATTTTAAGAATCCCATCCTCACCTTGAAGATGCCAAAACCAACCCAAACCAGATAGGAGTTACATTTTATATCTCCCGGACCAAGACTTCTCATTTCACTTGAGAGTCCAGTATTTAACGATATCCTTGCAAAAGGGTCTTTCTTTACTTAGTACATTCCATGAACGGAGACACCATGAATTCCTTGAAGCTTCCTAAAGGAATCTGTACCTTGTACTTTATGTTTTTCTGGTTCTGTCATTTATTTGTGAAGAACTTTTCCTCACGTTCTCTTCACAGCACCTCTCTATGTAAAGCAATCAACACTCACTAGTCTTCTCTTCTAAAGAAGTAATCTTAGCCCCCTTTGAAATCCCTCATCTCTCTTGACACCTATCCTTTTCTCCTATTTATACTTCTTAGGGATCAAAGAATCCCAAGTGGATATAACATGAGGAAATCGCCTCCACTAACGTGGGGAATAGGAGAAAAATAACTTCCTGGATCTTAAGTTCTGGATCTCTTGAGGCAGATCCGTTGCATTAACACTGCAAATACGCTGCCTTCTCTTCAGTCAGATCTCTGCTCAAATACTTCTTTCCAATCCTGGCTTTTCGATGCCTTTCCAACACCTCATTCTTTCCAGTACACTTGGAAAGAGCAGGTGACTCCAGGTGACACCGGGAATGCCTCCAGAGGTGACCCATGGGAGAGGAGGCCCACGGCCTACAGAGTGTGGTGTAGTTAAAGGTTCTGAAATGACGTGCCATGGGCCACTTGTCCTACCAGTACCATCCCCATCCTCACTGTCTTCTCCCTTAAGTCACATACCCCTCAAAACACTGTCTACACTTAGTCACAGCATGGAAACTCTACAGCCATGATCGTTAATGCCATGGTCTTTGCAGGAAATCTTGAGGCCAAAACTTTCAGACTCTTAAACAACTGATAAATACATATAATTAATTTTTAAAACAATTCAATAGACTATAGTCTGAATGCTAGTACACATGAAGGTACAAAGTGTGTCAGCAGTGTCTGTTGTGTCATCCAATTCGGTCCACTGGGTTACAATGTGCCCAGAGTATTAGGCAAGAGACAACATAATATCAAGAAGGACTGTGTATGTGTTGACTGTATTCAAGGGCTGGGTCAGGGAAGAAAAGAGTTCTGTCCAATGAGTGACACGGTACTGAAGATCCTTTGAGAGAACTTTAAATTCATTCCAAAGTGCAACCAAAATAATTTTAGTATTCAAAATTGTACTGCCAATACAGAGAGGCTGAGGACGACTGCTCTTAATGGGGCAAAGCCACAAAATGCAAGAAGGAGCCAAGATCTACCAGCAATTACTTTGGTGATGAGTTAAGCTGATCTGACTTTACAATCGTTTTGATAGCCAAGGAACAGGTTAGGGCTGGAGCGCAGAACTAGATGTGGTCATATCTGAGAAATCAGATACTCTGAGTAGGAGACACCTCCCTGGGTCTAAGTCAGCAGCCACCTCAGACAGGCCTGACCACTTATGAGCCAGGCATGCACTCTGGGGTTGCCTAAGTGCTAAGCACTGCCAGCTCTGCTAAGACTCCCAGCCAGCCCTGGAGGTCAGCCCTGGGGCCATCCAACTAGCCTTTCAAACCTCATTCTGGTATCTCTACCTAAAAAAACATGGAGGGCTGCAAAAATCCCTCACTGCTATGCCTTTTAAGGGTGTAGGGTGGGCATTGTTCAGGGGACTGGGCAGTACTGTTCAGGGGCTACCCTCCAAGCCACAAGTCCAGTTTCTGTTATAGTTTTCCAACTTGATAAATGGATCCTGGTAATAATAGGTCATTCTCTGCACTGGAGTGAGTTAGCACTATCCGTAAAATGGGCCACTGTCTTTCCTTTCCATACCTGTTGTGAATTTTATAAATATGCTCTTTGCAAAACCCGCTCAAATTTATTTTCCTAGCTGATGTCTTATACGGCTCCAACAAACAAGCACACTTTCAGAGTGGCTTGTCAGAATGGGTAAATGGTGTTGCATCTTTGGCTAGGATTTAAAATGTCTCAAAGGGTTTTAAACCACATGTTCTTTCAAATATAGACTTTAAAAATCGCATTGCCGAACCCCAAGGTCTGATGGTGAAGAATTTTAGTATAGTAAATCTGTTCTAAGTTGTAAGTTATGTACGGTGGTGGAAAGCATTGCATAATTACAAGGTGTTGCTGCTATAGGAATCTTGAGTTTGCTATCTGTAGCTAAAATGGATTTTGCAGCAGTTCTTTGGATAAGAGATACCAGGTACTTTCCTGAGAAAGAACAATCAGACAAAAGGGCTGCTTGAATTCTTGGGACAGGGTTTTTTTTTTCTTTTTTTTCCTATATTTGGGGTAGGGCCCAGACTTGAATTCACCTCTATCTTCCCTTACAAAGATCTCTGGTTTCTACATTCCATTCTCCTTCCCTCATGTTTGCCCAGCCCCCCTTTCAGCCAGGAGGCCTAATCTCGATCTCAGACAGGCAGGTCTGGCGGGGGCAGATGGGTAATTTTTCCTTTCAGCTTTAATGGCTGCTATTAACAATAAGTTGCCCTGCCCTACTAATGGCTCAACTTTCAAGCTTTTTCTCTGATTGCCTATGAGTAACTCTGTGTCACATGAGCTGTGTTTAACAGAGGTGTAATAAATGCCAAAGAAAAAATATTACCCAAAATAAAAAATAGTTTGTCCCAGTGTGGCCAGGATCTCATGACTCACAACAATGTTCATTTCAGCTTCCAGCGTAATTTCTATTTGCATTCTTTTTTTTTTAAGGGTCTCTGGGGGCTTTACAAAAGCTGTTTAAGAGAAAAGGCAGAAAGACTGTAGTGATTATCAAGTGCAGGGAATTCTGCGTTCCAGACAAACAAACTGCAGTGCGCAGACACCAGACAGACTGACAACAAGGGAACCCCCCCGAGCGAAGGCCACAGAGGCAGGTAGGCAAGAAAGCTGATTACTAAACGTCTGCCTTTGGTGAAAGGCAGCCTGCCTCCTTGGTGTGGTTCAGAACATCAGCTTCGGCTACCGGGAGACAGAGATGGAGGAAAAGAAGGCTGAACACCATTCCTGCATGCATACACACACACACACACACACACACACACACACACACACACACACATACACAAACCCTCGGGGCAAGAAAGATATCAAGTTCTCATTTAGTTGCAAGAAAGCTGCAATCTCCTTTTGATAATAAGCAAAAAAAAAAAAAAAATACTTCTATGTTTTCCAAATAGTAGCTGGTCGGAGCTATTCCAAGCTCAGAGAAAAAAAGCAATAAACACTGAAATCCCCTGGCAGTCCTTTGGTTGAAGACGCAGGCAGGAAGTATTCCAAATCCTCAAGGTTTCCAGAGAGAAGGATGAAAACAGTGGAGGGAGGCTAGAGGCCTCCCAGGAGGCCTGGGAGTGAAGTGTGCCCCTGCTGTCAAAGCCAGGATCTTAGGGCAACGGAATCGAGAGGGGCCTACTTTTTAATTCACCTTGCTGAAAAGGGTTGGCCAAGCACAGCACAAGCAGCAGTCTTTTGAATGAAGGCACGTGTGCTGCTCGTACTGGCCTTTGCCTCTCCTTCAGAGTCACGGCCTTCCTTACCTCATTCTTTGTGCATATCTCAAGCCTACATAATTAACACCAAAATTTTTACTGCACATCTGACAAAGGAGACCAAGGGCACCCAAGACATGGTGGTGCTGAGACTTGGCTTCAGAAATGCACTTTGCTCAACGAAACTCTCCCCGAGTTGACAGCATGAACTATTAGAGATGGTGATACACTTCAGAAGTTACAGCAGAAAGTATAGATGAGTAAATCGGATAACTGGATAATCACATCCTACAAGAGAAAATCCTTAAGGGGAAAATGGCGGCATCATTCTGTAGGAAATCCTGGCAACGAAACCCAGCAGGAAGAGGAAGACAGTGGCTCTAGCCTACGTGGTCAAGAAGGGAAGGACGTGTTCACCGGAGTGTGAGGCAGAGGTACTCGGAGCACAGAAGGTGACTCTGAATGATCTTGGAGATTTCTCAAGAAAGAGGTGGCTACAGTGGAAGAAGCACCGGTTCTCAAGTGAGATCGAGTTCCTTGGTCTGCCATTTTTGACCTTTGTGATCTTGGGCAAGTCACCCTACTTTGTAAAAAGCAAAGATGGGACTCAGCTCCATGGGTCAATTTTGAAAGTCCTGACTAATAAGACACGTATCTAGAAAACCAGCATGCTCTAAAAAGGCGGAGCTAGTCAGACAGCCTTTGAACAGCAACCTGGACTCCTGTTTTGCTGTGGTGCTTTATCCAACCAAAACTTTCACACTATCTCATCGACGTTGTCTAATCTGATCTACACATCAAGCTTCAGAAATAGATCTTGGTTACTCATGTTTTAGGAAACTGACTCGGAGAAATTAAAACCAGCCCAAAGTTCCACAGATCACTCAACTCTAGTTTTTCAACATTCATGCTCTTTGTACCGCCCTGGGTGTGTTCCCTGGAACTCAGAAGCATGGGCTGTCTGGGTATGTGCAGGTAGGCACTGGTCTCAAGCCGGTTATCATCTGGGCGCTGGGAGACAGAATCAAAAGATAGGGAAGTGGAAAAGGTGCAGAGGCAAGCAGAGAGGAAGTGCGGTAATATCTACAGATGCTGATTTTTTCATGGTCCAAATAGAGTGAGCCACCATGGCAGCAACTGAAACCAAATTCCTGCTAGTAATACAGCATTTCATCACTTATATAACAGTTATTTATAAACGATTTCATTGGGTACCACGGTAATAAAAATTGGCTCAAGGTCCATGCTTGACATGTTCCCTAGCTTTCTAACTCAAACTTAAGCTTCCTGGTTATGATGATGTCATTTGTATTTGAACAGCACACACAATCCCTCACCTGGCCCTTACGTAGCCTTGTGGGAGAGACTATTTCTACGGGGCGCATTTAATAAGGACAAAGTGAGACTCCATCATGTGAGGGAGGAAGGAGAGAGTAGGACCCAGACACCTCAATTAGGGGCAAAGTGCTTTCCCGACTTTATTTATAGTATCTTCTGGGCCTAATTCTTCCCTTGCTTCACACTTTCCCCCTCAGGACCAGAGTCAAAGCTGAAGCCACTTCTGACATCAGAAGGAATGTGTCTGTCCTCTGCTCAGCTCTGTAGGGGCCAAGAAATAAAATGAACCCAGAGTGCAGACCCACCATTTGGGGCCAGCGTCTCATTCAATCTCTGTGAGATTCCTCATGAGCCCCTCAAAAACCTTTACCCAGCAAATTCAATTTATTTGTAAGGGAGTCAAATCACACGTGCAAATTCAGGAAAAGAGTCCGACGTTCAAATCAATTTGAATGGATTTCCTAAAGAAAGTTTTCTTATCTCACACAAATCGGTTGACAACACTCAAGGTCCGGGGTGAAGAGGTGAGGCAGCCTGGAGTGGGCAGAGATGGTGGCAAGAAAGTTACGTTCCTTTCGTGAAAGAGGCGATAGGCTTCTCCGTCGCTTGGTTTATTCCCCTGCTACCTTCAGCACAAGGCAACTCTTCTTGCTGGCTGGAACCGTTCTATCGGGGACTAGTGGGTTTGCGCAATGGAAAGGCATCGTGAGCTACAAATCCAAGCCACGTTTCGGAAACATTTAAGGGAGCAAAAGCAAAGTTATAAAGCAGTACTCGGCCTCCATGAGGGGTGACCCGGAGAATGTGAACAGCAGGGCCCGCCCTCTTGAGGACACAGCTCCTGCAAGGCTGAGAGGCTGGAGGACTTTGCCAGCGCTGAGCCCCTCTCTGTCCTTGTCTTCCTGTGCTGGAATTCAGAGCAGGGTTGGGAGTCTGGGGTGTGGGAAGAATAAATACAGGCTTTGGACTTAGAATTCAAGTCCTAAGTCCAAAGCTAGTACTTATCGGCTGGGAGGCTTTGGGTGACATCTCAAAGCTTGTTTCCTCAACTGTAAAATAAAGTCGGTTGTGCTCACTGTCTATAGTTTTGCTGAGTCCCTAGTACATGGCTGGTGTGAAATAAATGTTAGGCTTTTTCTTTTTTCACGTCCCTTTGGATACTATGATGGATTCAAAAGAGTACTATATTTTGGCTTAGTCTCTCTCTCAATGAGAAAAGTTGTATTTGTTAAGTAGGCGTTATCTACTGATATGAAAAAAATATATATTTATATGGAAAGACCAAAAAATACCCTTCCTTTTCAGAATATGGAGAGTTAAACCATATTCTGGTTCAATAACATGCGTCCCTCATTTGAAATCTTGTTCTATTTAAATACCCTGTGGTTTTTAGTTGCAATTTCATGTTTTGCTTAATTGTCCAGAGTGGCAGATGTGATTTTTGTGTAAGTTTCTATCCCATCTGTTTTTCTGTGCCAGAAATATATGTGGAAGGTACTGGGACGTCTACATAAAAATGGGCTTTTTATCTATACTTACAATAATAATAAACTTACAAACTTGAAAATGAACCAAATCTGAGTTGGCAGTCAGTACAGAAAGCCCATTTTTTTGATGTTTGTGCTGCCTCCCACTTCTCCATTCTCCCCTTTGCTCCAAATCAGAATTCTTTGGGAATGACTTATGAAGAGATATCTTTTCTTACGCAACTAAGAGTTAACACGTTCCTGGTACTTAGGAGCATCTAACACAGACAGACGCAGGAAACCACATCCAACCTGCGTCCCGCCTCTTGCTCCTTGCCAGCCCCTACGTGTGGATGCAAGGCCCCTCTTACCTACTCTCCACTTAGGGAGGCCCTGATAAAACGTCTAGGATAAAAGGTATTCCTTGTATTCCAAATCAAACCTCCGAACAGGGATGGTTTTGTGGGTGTGAGACCTGTGCAGTATTCTAGGGTCCCTCACTCAGAAGGACCCTATGTTTGCTTTAATGGTCTGATGTCACCACCTTGAAGTACTTAATTTTTGAGCAAGGGGTCCCCATTTTCACTCTGTACTGGGACCCACAAATTATATAGTCATTCCCACCTCAGAATGCGTTGTTGTAATTAAAAACTATTTTATAAATAGTGATCAGACATAATTGAAATAGAACAAGCAAGTCATACTTAAGGCACATTCTGTTTTGCAACAGGCATCTATGTTTGGGCCTCAGAATCTAGCTTTATAGCACTTTCAAAAAATGTGTTATAGGTTACAAAAAAAATGAATAAAAGAAAAGGAAATGGAAAAGAAAATTTCTGGAATGCAACTCACTTGGAAACTGGAACCCGTTGATAGGAAATATCAAAATCTAGAAAATGCCCTTCCTTTTTGTTCTATCCTGGAATCAGAGGGCGTGGGTTAAGGTCGAGTCCCTGATTCTCACTGGCTGTGTCCCCGTGAACAAGTGTCTAGCTCCTTCTCTCTCAGCCCTAGGTCTTCCATTCGTCTCCTCAAGAGCCCTTCTTAGAGCACGGTATGTGTCAGGGATGGCGCGTGATGGGTGTTCCCCACACGTAAAACAGCGACAATAATAATAATATCTGCGCCTCCATTAAGAGAGGAAGTGAGAGAAAACTGAGATAAAGAAATGTAAGTGCTTTGAAAACTGTAAAGTGCCAGGCAGATCTTACTGTCCTAAAACCTGCAGATGCTATGCGATGTTCTACAGTCTCTGCTCAGTCTAGGGGCTCCTCTCAGGTCTTCCCGCCAGCCTTCCACCCAGCCACATTGAAATTGTCCTCCCAGGATCCATTCAACCTAGCACGTGCTCGTCTCCCCCTTCTCTGCTTCTGGACATCTTGTTTGAACGATATCACACAGTTCCTGAGTTTCTGTTGACACCTGACAAGTCACAGATTCATTAAAAATTGTCACGGCCATCCGCTGTTCCACGCATTGCTTTCTTGTTGCCAGTGGAGACTTACCCATGCAAGGGCAGGGACCATATTTTACCCTTCTCTTGTCCCCCCACAGCATTTGGAACTTTGCTAGGGGCATGGAGCGTGTTCATAAATACTTTTTAATTTATTCAAACAAGGTTAGCCGAGTCAGTGAGGACAGTCCATAAAGCCACCAGCTATGATTTCACTTAACAGTATTTTAAGGGGCATTTCACACCCTGACATAATGAGGGTATCTGACTCACAGTGACACAAGTTTCCATGGTTCCCTGGAAACTGGATGGTTTTATAATTAGACAGACCTGAGTTAAAAATCCTGACTCCTCTGCCTCTTATTAGCTGTCTGGGCTGGTCAGCTCAGTCCTCAAGCCCCAGTTTGTGTCCTCATCTGTGAACCAGGGAGAATCCCATTTATCTCACAGGACTGCTATCATGCTTACAGGACTTTGCATGTGCAAAGTTATTAGAATAGAGCTGGACACACAGAAGGCATCTGATAGGTATTAGCTGCCTTCTCTCCTACTTTCACCAGGTGAACTTCATTTCGAACAGCTATTTGCTTCTTCCTCCACTAACTCTGACGCCAGAAGAGAGTCATTATTGGGAGCCAGTTGTCTTCACTGATGAAGCTGAGTTTCCCCCTTCCTGATCCAAGTTTCCAAAACAAATCAGAATAAAAATTACCCTGCTTTCTTCATTCAGAAAAGGATATTTGATGCCCACTTCACTGCACATGTGCACAATCTCTTTCACACACACACTCACATACTCAAACATATAAGATAACTGAGGCAAATTTTTTAAAGATAACATTGACTCTTACTGGGTAGAGACAAAATCATTGAAGAATTAAGGGTAGGACTATATGTATGTCTTTACACTGCTTGTCATTTCCTGTCAAGACATCACCTTTATATGTTCCTGAAACTTAGGGTTAAATCAGTATCTGTATTCTGTGGATGATCAGACACGAAGTCACTGATAAAACATCAAGCTGGAAAGGCCAGGATGGAGGAAGAGTATTTTAATCTGTAACTATATGGAAAGCTATGCTCCAGTGCTGGTAAAGTCCTTCCCAAAGGAAGAAGACCAATTCATGGGGTCATTATATTAATGATAATTTGGCTTACAAAAATGAAACAAAAGCCTTAAATTAGAAGTATAATGTCTTTAGGATTTGTTGCAAATGTTGCTATAATTAATAATGACAATAGTTGCAATCATTGCAAAGAAATATACTGACCTGCATATTTCAATAAATATTTCCTATCTGATGACATTTCACTTTGCATTTCAAATTATATTATATATAGATTTGTGGACCAAAGTTGCCACAAATAATAGTGTTTTTCCATGTAGGTAGACTATAGCTATTTAGTCACATTCCAACAAAATTATAAAAGTGAGATACGCAAAAGAAAAAAATGTAGCTGAAAATGTAACAAAATAAGACAACTAAATTATGAGACCAAACATCTGTGGTCTAAATAAAATATGTGGTGGTGCAGGCAGCCACATAAAGTTTCTCCTGACATTCTGAAGAGGCCAAAAGAGCTCACTTATGAGTGATGTGGTCATCTCCACATTACTGCAACAAAAATATTAAGCAAGCTACACTGTCAAATATTCTATATGGATTTGTAACCCAAGGAAAATCATATTAAGAGGCTAAAGTGATATACAATGTGAATTACTATACATAGGGACACAAATACACACAAAATGCTTCCTGTCATGAACATACAAGTGCTCTATTTTCATATTATTCTTTAAAAAATACAAATAAATAAAAGGTAGCTATGAGCCATCTGAGATGCGATGCGTGTGTATATGGTGACTCCCAAACCCTTGGGGCAATTGATACAGATGCCAAAGAACTGAGGGAAGATACCCCACCTATTCAGCTTATTGACAAGGGCTTACATACAAAGGACTTACTTTGTTTGGGCTACAAAGAATAAGGTACATGCCCAAGTACTTGGAAACTTGGAATTTTTTTTCCTCCAGAAGTAAAGTAGATAGTAAGAAGCCTGAGGTCACATGGAGCACTTAGGTTCTCTGACCATTGGCCACAGAATAACCAAAGAGTTGATCCTATAAATCTCCACAATTCTATAAGCCATTCTATTATGATTTCAACGAAAAGTAAAACCAAGGGGGCATGTGAATTTAGCAGGCACGTACTAAAAAAAATTCTGCTGGGAGCATGATAATTCATCTTTAAGATTTTATACCAGAGCTTGAAGGTCACTCCTGTCACCATGGATCGGCCACCATGGCATGAGTAGAATCAGACCCTTGGCAGTACTGCTGTTGCTCTGGGAAGCACACCACCTCCTCTTTTCTGATGTGCCACATCATGAATATGTACAATTACACCCAATGCAGCAAACGTTTATTGACACAATCAAGATTTGCCTTTTTGCCTTTAGCCAGGTTCTCTGGTGTAACATGACACCTACGTTCCAAATCAGATCTAGACAATGACAATGACTACTCAGTCTGTCTTACCTGCTCAAAGGAAATTTGGGGGCTACAGCTAAGCTCAAGTACAATACTATTTCAGAAACTTGCCCTGTTTCTGAGAGCTGGAACATTTCTACCCAACTACATTTCTACGGTTCTCTTGTAACAAACTGTGGTCATATCAGTAAATCCTAGCCAATGGGATGCAAGTACAAGTATGGGTAGTATGCTAGAAAGTCTTACTTAAAAAGGAATAAGTCCACTCTTCTTCCCTGCCCCTTCCTCCACTCTAATGCACATGAGATGGATGGAGCTCTAGCAGCCATCTTGTATTAAGAGGATAACAAAGGATCACAGTTCAGGGAAGGTAGAGTGAAGATCAGAAAGAAGCCTAAGTTTCGGTAGATGTGGAGCCACTCTGCCAGCCCTAAACTCTCTGTCTCTTGCTTCCTACTTCTTGAAAGAGGGTGAGTGTGGTTTCTTTTACTCATAGTTGAACCTATCCTAACTCATTCACACTGGATTTGAATTGTAATTTTGGCTGTTTGACCTCTTTAAGTTTATTTTCCCATCTGTAAACTAAGAAAAATACAACCTATCCCTTCAGAATTATTGTGAAGATTGAAACTGAGATAATGCATATGAAAAGTACTGTGCATACTGAAAATTTTTACATCAACATTGATACTACTGCTATTATTTTTCAGTTTATTTCAAATTTCCAGAGAAAAGTAGGTCAGTGATTGACAAATTAAAACTTGCTGAAAACAGGAACTCCACTTTCATTATTCTGGCAAGATCTTACATTAGCAGAAAATTAGTCCAAGATAATTAGTTGTAAAAAAGTGACCATAGGTTATTAGACATGTCTAATTGTTGTGTTCCTAGAAAAGTTGCTATAAAGATATTATTTTAATTACCTGAAAAATATGGAACAACAGCATTTCCAACTCCATTTATGTTCCAAATTTTTACTCCTTGCTCACCTAATATTATTTGGATATCAGAAGCTGAGCCAGGAATCAAGTAGACGGGGCACATGGAGAAATCTATCTACTACACACTACAGAACCAGATTTTCAATTACAAGATCTGCTCCAAAAGGTGGGTTATCATAAGCCAATGTGAAATGAACCATACCTTATTTATTTATTTTTTTTGAGACAAGAGTCTCACTCTGTTGCCCAGGCTAGAGTGAATACCGTGGCGTCAGCCTAGCTCACAGCAACCTCAAACTCCTGGGCTCAAGTGATCCTCCTGCCTCAGCCTCCCAAGTAGCTAGGACTACAGGCATGTGCCACCATGCCTGGCTAATTTTTTTCTATATATTTTTAGTTGGCCAATTAATTTCTTTCTAATTTTAGTAGAGACGGGGTCTCGCTCTTGCTCAGGCTGGTCTCGAACTCCTGAGCTCAAACAATCCGCCCACCTCGGCCTCCCAGAGAGCTAGGATTACAGGCGTGAGCCACCGCGCCCAGCCCATACCTTATTTTTTAAAGCATGCTATATTTCTGAAAAAACTTGGCTCTCTGTTTTGGGTTAATTTTCACTGTTATCTCTAGAGTAGGTTGTATCCCATTTAATTGAGTAGGAAAAGGAAGTGAGATGCTGAGCTGAGAAATGTTGCAACTAGCATCGGAAAAGAACTGAGTTCCCTAAACCACGAGGCTTCTGCTAACCTGTGTTGCTTGACCTAGAGTATCACAGCTCTCACGGCAACATTCTAACACTTTCTCTTTTAAATTGGCAATTTCTCTGTAGGCTACTTTATCCTTCACCTTAATGACTTAAACTTACAGAACTGTAGGTTTACAGGAGATACTATAAATGTATATCCCTATTTAACTTTGCAAGGGCAAATCATCAAAATAAGGGTAGAAACAATTTCAGAACTACAGGTATCAGTATCACACCTACTAAGCTGGTTTCCAACAGTAGGTGAGGAACAAAGTGAAATTAAAAAAATAAATTGATCTTCGTGGAGCATCCACATAATCTCATGAAATATCAACCAATTTTAGAGAAACATGGCCAGTGTTTTTCTCCCTTCTTTGGAATTACTAGTAGATATTTGAATTAGTCACTCCCCTAAGAGTATCTACAATACCGTATTTGCCCAATATTTAGTGCTCATGAATTTGGGGTTGATCAATGATCTCACACTGATCCCAAAAATATATAGCCTGAAGTAAACAGCATGCTTTGCTATTGGCCAAAATGTTCATGAAAATAATGCCCAATAAAAAAAAAAAAATACATTCAATGTTTACTTTTTTGAATGTCCAAAAACACATCAAACCCCAAAGCCTTCTGTCATGTGTGTGCACACACACACCCTACACACACGCACACATCTGAAGTACTACTAGTAGCTAATAAATATGTGCATACGAGATTATATTCATAAATTTGCATAATTTACCATACACGTGTGTTCTATTTTTATATATTGATTTAGTGAGCTGAGTATACATGTCTTACTGTGTCCTTAAGCGGGATGATGGGAAGGGATGGGACTTCTAAGGGTACAGAGGAGGGAAGAGGTTTTACTCAAGGTTCTTGAATAAATCATGCGGTCATTGCCAAGGAATCAATGAGAAATAGAAACTAAGAAGAAAAAGGCGACTGGGGGGGGGGAAGCAGGGGACAGAGGTGGCTCGTACTTTTAAAATACAGCCTTATTCCAAGTGAGAGGAAAGAAAATATCAAAAAAAAAAAAAATTATACATTTGGCTTCAAATGTGAATACAACCCAAGCGCTCCGAGGAGAGATTTAATTGGGAAACGTCCGGGGTGAAAGAGAAGCAGTTTGAGAAATTCTTACCCATCAAGCTTTATTGTGTTATTCCAACTAAGCAGAGACAAAAAGACAAATCTCAGCTCCCTACTTTCATTTATAATTGAACCAGGTCCAGAAGGATGAAGCAAGTACCATCTGTAACGCATGCTGCATTAGCAGCCGGGAGAATGAAATATTCAAATTACTCTAGGCTACCTCACATAATGACAGGGCTACGAAAACCGACTGGCGACGAGGGAGGGGAGAGGGAGAAAAGAAAGTTTTTTTGTTGTTTTGTTTTGTATTGTTGTCGTTTTGGGGGCATCAGTTAACCAAACAAAATGTTGTTCTTAAAAGAGGGCGAGAACACAGACGAAAACATGTTTTTATGAAAAGCCTTTTAAATTTATTTACCATTTTCAGGAAAGCTGCATAAGGAAGGAAAGAAGGGAGGAAAGAAGGGAGGGGAGAAAGAAAGTAAAAGGGAGGAGGGGAGGGCGGGGAGGAGGGAAACACCACCCCAGACTTGCTCAGTCTGCAAACCCTCCCACTCTGGATATCAGATCCTGTCGCTCTAGTACTCGGCGTCGTGTAAATAAGGGGTGCTATTTTGGGGAGGGTGGAGTTTGCGCTGCTCATTCTGATACCGTTAATCAGGGCTGCCGAATGCGTGACATGGTAAGTGGCTCTAGCCCCTAGCACTAGTCAAGACGGAGTGACAGGCTCCATTTAAGATGTCACTGCACATAATAAAGTGTAAAACTATACTTAAAATAAACGAGATAGAAACAATAAACTTGACTCGGTGTTTGAACTTTTACAGGCGCACGGGAGCTGCAGGAGAAGCACGCGAGGCTGTGTTGGGGACTTCGCGGAGGCCTCTCGCTCTGCGGCGCTCTTGGCGCGGGCGTTTTAGCGGGGTCTAGTTCAGGCTCCGAGTGGAGGTCAAGCGGTCGCATCTTATCGTGTGACCTGGGCATCCGACCTGTTCACGGCCAAAGCCCCTGCGGGGTCAGGAACAGAAGCCACGCCCGGGGCCAGGCCCCGAGTTACTGGTCTTCCCTGAGAGCCGCGAAGGGTGGTCGGACCCTCCCATCTCCTGGCTCCGGCAGTTCTCTGCGCCCCCTGACGGTCCACCTGCGCCAGGGCCGCCTTGCTGCAGCTTGGCTGCACCTCTTCGGAAGGTCTAACACAATATTGTCAAGGCTGCTTGGCCTCAAATTGGAATGATCCTTTTTTTTTTCACTCCAGGCCCCTGCAATTACGGTTACATGTGGGGGGTGGATTCAATGTCAGAGCAAATGTTTTCCTTATGTTTCTTTCTTAGAAAAAGAAAAAAAGTCATAAATGGGAGCCAGCAGACAAAGCTCCTGAACCAGCCACCCAGGATTCTGCGTCACCTGAGGAGCGATGGGTCTGGATGTCGGGGGCCTCCGCTCGGGAGGCGACCCACTCCCCAGAAATCTATGTTAGCACCGCACATAAGGGGGAAGAACTTGGAATGAACCATTCTTTGCCCTGCTGGCACAGCACATTGCGGGAATTTGGGTTCAGCCAAATAATGTAATAATTTGTTGCCTGTATGTTGGTTTCTACACCCACCTCCCACCCTCACCTGCAATAAGATTATAAGGTACTTGAGAACAGACACTGTGCTTTAAAAAATCTTTTTATTGTAGAAATACATTAAATAAAAGTACACAAATTATACTGTTCAGCTGCATGAATTTTCATTAAATGCATGCAGCCCAGTACCCGGAACCAGGATCAAGAGAATATTATTGGCAGCACTCAGACCTCCCAACCAGCCCCTTCACCAGCACTACCTCCAAGGGTAACCACTCTCCGGACTCCTCTTAAGCTGAGGTTTGTTTTGCCTTCCTTTGTACTTAATTTTCCCTTGCATTTCCTCATCACTCCCACTGCAGCCTGACACTTTCGTGTGTTTAGTAATTCAGCAGGTATTTAGTGAGTACCAACTATGCGCCAGGCACGGCTCTAGGTGAGCACAACAGGCACTCAGAACAAGCTTATGTAACTGACTAAACCTAAAGGAGAAAGAAACAGATTTTAGTTTCCAGATTCTTGGCTGTTGGTTATTAAAAGAGAGTAAGAAAAAAAAAGTCACCTAACTAGTATACTTTGAGGTGGCTAAGTATAATTTTATATGGAAATTTGCATTCTTGTCTTGCACTTGGCTAGCTGTTGGGAAGGACAAGACAGGCTGCAGCATGAATTGTGATGAAGACAGACTCAGAAGGCAGCCAGGGCAGGCAGGCTTCCACCCCACCAGGGCACCGGAAGTCACCTTCTACCCATCCTCGGACAGGGACCATTAGGCAGGAACACTTGCATCATCTCTGTCTTCCTTCCACTCTGTGGAACCAAGACCAATCCCTGGCATCAGGACACATCTAAAACCTGCCTCTTCAGAGTCTGCCTGCAGCTCACAATGTCACTTCCCACCAAGCCAGGCTGCAGTCACTCAGAGTGGAGTTCTATTAGCCATAAGCCATGACACCCGGCGTTGATATATTTAAGCAATAATGAACAAGAAAATGGTAGCTGTCTGAAACAACCACTGAAGTGGCAAAAATAACCAACAGTGTTTTGTGAGCACAGAGCTCCACTCACAGATCTGTGATTCTGAAGGGATGAAAATAACCCAGGTTTTTAGGAGGACAAGTTGTAGGATCAAAGAGGAAAAACTACTATGAAACATAAAGTGCTATATGAACATGAGGTGGCTGTGGGTGAGGACTCAAGTGGAAAACTAGATGGTTCTACGTAGATTCACTGCCAAACTAAAAATCAGTTCCTTCACGTACTTCAGCCTGTCCAAAACGTCTAAGCACCTCAAAGCCATAAAATACAATTTTAAATTATAAAACCAAAAGTGCTTTAGTGAAAAACACTAAAGCACAGGAGGACTTACTGGGTCTTATCAGATCCATATAGATCCAAAGGTTCACTTTGACCAGCCCACCAGAGGTTCGAACCACAGTCTTGGGCTGCAGTCTGCATGGGCCGGTGGCTTAGAGACCTTGGGAGGGTTTGCTGGGTCAGCCCAACCTAGTGTGATCGCCTTAATGGAAACATGCTGGACAACAAAACAGTAACAGCATGATTTAGAGGTTAAAAAAAAAGCTGCACAAAGCTTGGAAAAATGTCTTTTAGAAATCTTTTTTTATTCCTTGTCAGTACCCAATTGACTGCAGATGGAACACACCGACTTCATTGGCTAGATATGTTACAGGGGTAATATAATTTATGTGATTAAAAGAAATTACAATATCTCACAAGTTTTTCCCATCTGTATTCTTTGAGCTTGAATTTTCAAAGTCATGGCCAGCCCATCAAAAATATCACTGTCCCCCATCAGGTTATGTCCTGAATTCCAACATGTTTTTTGTATGTCTCCCCTAAAACACTCTGGGTTCCATGGAGGGTAGCAATGTCCTCTGCCTTGTTCATTGCTGTATCCCTGGTTCCCCTGGCAAAAGAGGGGCCCTATAAATATTTGTTGCATCTTTCTCTTGGAAAAAAAAAAACATTCAGATTAGTTTCAGAAATCTGGCTAATACCACCTCCACTTTGTCAACTCCAAACTGCGTCCTCTACACTCCCAATGCATCGCAGAGTTAGGACTGTTGAGTCCTTCAGTGAGTTGCTACACAAAGTTTTTCTCCTCATCTAGACCTTATCTTTGGCAACTAATTGAATTAATTACATGATATAGTTGAACTATATGATTTTTGCTAGATTGCTGTATTTGCTATATTATGTTAGAAATTCCCTGTTTATATGTTGTGATACACCTAAATATGTATAGTTATATATATAACTTTATATATATCATATATATATGATATAATCTATTTAGTACACCCAGAGTTTGTACTAAATACATTACCTTCCTCTATTTGTTTTATAAAGACTGAATTTGGTGAACTAAGAAACATACCAGGAATTCTCAAATCAGTTTTCCTCCAGTGAGTAGATTTTATGGTTCTAGTATTTTCACTACATAGACTTCTATTCTGAATTGCCAAAATTTATGTGATGCGTTTCTTTCTGTGCCTATGTATGCAAGGTTAGGATACCTTAAGACCTTGTGACCAAGTGCATTTTTTAATATCACAGCAAAGAAAAAGTAATTATAAATATGATTGTGTACATATCTATACAGCATTTCTATGTACAAATGTGTAAATTATCTCTCTGGGGAAAAAAAAAACACTTTTTCAATTTTTAATGTGTTTTGCAATGCCCAAATTAAAGGTTGTTTTTAAAAAATTGGTTGGTTTCCAACTGAGGCCACTATTTTCCGTAAGACTTTGAAAAGGAAAAAATCAGAAAGCCCTTTTGTGCCAAGGACTTGGGTGACACAGGGCACTGTGAAGGAGGGATGGGGGACTAATCTTTGTGCTCGGCCATCCCTGTGCGGTGCTATTCATGTAATATGACAATGATGGCTTACATCAAAAGCTACAGTGCAAATAATCCCCTTCTCCATGCCATCCCAAAGCAAAAGCCAGCCCCTAAAATACGGGGCAATGTGCCAGCACAGATATTCCTTGTATGCCAGCTAGCTCTGTGCAGAGGGACAAGCAAGGGAGGGTTTTTTTTTTTTTTTCCCCTTGAATTGGGTTTTACAATGAATGTTGACTTGCACCAGGAGGCTACCTTGGGCCCCCAGAGCCTTCTTAAAAACCTGGCAGCCTGCCAGGGGAGCTCCAACTTTGCAGCCTGGAGAAAGCCATGTTGGCAGCTTGTCAGGAGCCAGGGAGTTACATGGCGCCCTGGGGGTAATAATATTTTCCAGAACACTCAAACTAATAGTCCCATGATGGGCGATTGAAAGGACTGTAGGTATGTTCTTCCCTGTCCCCAGCCTTGGAACTCTCATCCATCTCCGCAAAGTGCTGGATCAAACTCTGCCGACCTTCATGGCAGAGTTGGGGACACTGCCCTTTGTTTCACTTTACCTCTCTGCCGAGTGTTACGTTCAAGCCAAGTCAGGCTTCTACTTAGTACCATGGTTTGAATTCATTTCTCTAAAAAAAAATATGTTGTACATGTACCTAGAGGCATTCTGGCACTGAGTACAATTTTATATCTTCTTTTAAAAAAACCAACAGAATTATGCATACATAAGTGCATTTTTTAAACACCCACAAGTTTAGTAGGATGTCTAGTTTACACACTACATCCTTCTAGATCAGTGAGTTGGAATCTTCTATTGTTTTTCCTAAAGTACCTGCAGAGACTGACAGTTGACTCACTTTGGTTCTTCTACCAAAGGTCCAAGGAGAGAGAAGTTGTGTTCAGACTCTCAAAATTCATCCTCAGTGCCTCAAAGTTTAATCTCTTAACGTGTTTTATCAAGATGGCTTTTAATTCTTAGCATCACATTCAATATTATACAGAAGTTTGTAGGGATCTCTGTTTACATTTTATTCATTAAAAGGATAAAGACAGAATAATTGGGTTCACTTTTTTAAGCTTTGGATAAAAAAGACCCACGGTGTTATTGAGGCTTCTAGGTGAGCTAACTATCTCAGAGGAGTTGGAGTACCATACAGAATACACTCATCACAAAAAATAATGAAGTATAGCATGCCTATAAGCCAATCGGTTTTATCCTAATCTCTCTCTCTCTCTCCCTTTTTCTCTCGTGCACGCGCACACACACACCCCGCTATTTGTTTTAGAACAATAAACTGGATTCAGTTACCCTGCTGAAAAGTAGGGTAGCCATTTCTCTTCATACAATGACTTTCTTCAGGCCCTGCAATGCAACGGCATTGAAACCCACATACAGGTTGATGCCAGTTTTACGTGTTGAAACAAACCAGTCACTCTTTCTCCCGCTAAGCAGTTAAATTAGAGAGTATTCAATTAATAACAGCTGAATATTCTGTCACATTTAGGAAGATGTATGGTAAGACAAGCGAGTTGTGATGTATCTGACAGAAATGATAAAGGTTCTCCCGACACAGTCTGGCAGATACTTGGCTCCTACTGCGGCTCTTTCTCATGTTCTAAAACGTCAGCAGCACAGACCCAAGATCCAGCACTGGCTTCAAGAAAAGAAACACTCCAAAGTGATCAGGGAAGCCCTTGCCAAGTTCTCAAAAGGAGCCCAGCCTCTCTGCTCTTTCCCGTGAGCACACAGACCTGTGTCCTGTCCACACGCCAGCCAGGCACGTCGGCAGCAGGACAGCGGGCACACGCTGTCACCTAGAGATCAGGAGAGGCGCTAAGTCCCCCACCTGCCCAAGCCCCCCTCGCCAAGATACATACACATTTTCCCAAGCCCAGTCTTCCAATGCTAAGGGAACACGCTTTTCTTATTCGATACATACTAAATGATGACAAACAGCACTGACCCCTCTCCACCCCACTGCATAGAGATCTCTCCTCTCTGGGGCCTTTCAAGCTATTCCTGCCACCTTTGGGGCATGAGGCCAACTGCTCAAACTGCATTATTCCCACCTCCCAACACTGAGAGCCTTTATCCACATTCCTTTAGCAAACTGCTCAGGCCCAAATTGAAAAGGAAATAAAAGAAACCACAGTAAAATTGCTAACATACGGGGAGTAACGGAGCAATTCATGACACAATTCTATTACGCTTTTCCCCCAAGTCCAGCCAGCCACAGTCGCCCAGAGGAGAAGGAGCCACTCTCATGTCCAAGAACCAAAGAGGTCAAAACCACGCAAGAGCTGTGTCACTCACAAATGGGTCAGGCTGCACTGCACAAGGGCAAGCGTGGTCTTGCAAAATGCAGTTTTAAATTCCAAGGGGCTCCTTTTCTAAAACCGAAACAGCATTTCACTAACTTGGGGACCAATGTACCAATAGCAATGTAAAACGAGAAGGTTTCAAGAAGTCCTGCTACAAAACCATGTGAAATAACAACCACGAAAAACAAAACAAACCAAATCAAAGAATAAGGAGAAATCAAATAATCCTGCTTTTACACAGAGAAATGAACGAAGCATTAGTCTAGAAGCTTTTCAAAAATAAAGACTAAGAGTTGCTGATTTAACTCATGGTAATTATTTTCAAAACTGAGTTACACTACCTAAAGAAACCTGTGCACTTTTTAAAAATTATTAAATAATTCAAAGAAACAAACAAAATAATATTGTGCGTTTATTTTTACTTTCCGTTAATAATCTTCAAGAGCTAGAAAAGAAACTGATACAAAGGCTCTTTTCTCTTGCAGTGTATACTATATAGAGGAGTCAGGTCATTTTTACTGTTCTCCCACCAGACCCATCAATGGAAAATTTGCAAAACACAGACTTACTCATGTTGGTTAGGAAGAAATCAAAATCATCTCCACAACCTTTTCAGGTTATATTCTTTGGAAACTTTCATGCTGAAACACACACACATAATTTTTTTTCCCCAAAGGTAGTTTATAAAATTGCAACTGGTCTCAGGAATTCAATGGACATTTTTCCATGAGCAAAAAATATTTATGTAAATGTGGAATGGTACACAACGACCTGGTCTCCCTTACCCAACGACGGGCCGAAGCATGTAGATTATCACCTCGGCTAAATCACTGCACTCCTTTCCACAGCAACATTGCCCCTCCAATTCTTCCACGTTCCATAAAATAACTATTATTGCCGACTTTCCCATCTACTTTATTGGCAAAGGCCTTGGATTAATAAAGCCCTCATGGTGTTTATGAGCAGAAGATCACTTTATTCCCCTAATACGCTGAAAGACACTGTGGGGCAACAAGACCTACCACTTAATTAGATTATATAACTGTCAGGAGTTGGTGAGGTTTTAAATTTATATTTCAATTAATATTTAATAGAGCTTAATTAACAATTCCCCCCTCTGCTCCTTCCACATTCTACATTCTCCCCTATGTCTTATTTCTCAGATCTTGTTCTGGAATGGCAATCTGACTCACCGTCTTCGGTCGGGTGGTGCCTATCCTCGGAGGCCATTTTCCTTAGAAATGCATTTGCCATGCCACCAGTGGAAGAAAATTATGGGGAGAAATGGGTCCCTTTCTTAAGAGTTCAGTCTCTATCTTCCTGAATATCCAAGCACTGGGGGAACAAAAATCCCTTGAAGGGAGCTAAATGGACATGCTGACCACACAACAACTCTTAACTTGTTTGTTTCTTGGGAGCCACTTTGGAACCTCCCACGGTATTCGAAAGGAAATAGTGTTGGTGACTTTGCCAAACCCATGAATCACACACAGGTACAGACAGCCAGTTTTTAAAAGCAGTGGTTCTCAAACGTTTTAAGCCCGGGACCCCTTTACATTCTCAAAAACTATTGAGGACTCCAAATAGCTTCTGTTTACGTAGCTTTTATCTATCAGTATTTACCACATTAGAAATCTGAAACCAAGAAATTCTTAAATGTTTACCAATTCATTTAAAAACAATAAATCCATTTCATGTTAACATAAATAACACATTTTTATAAAAAATATTTTTCAAACAAAAACATTAGAAGAGTGGGTTTGTTTTACATTTTTGCAAATTGTATAAATGTCTGACTTAATAGAAGACAGCTAGATTCTCATAGCTGTTTCTGCCCTCAATCTGTGGCAGTATCACACATTGTGTAGCTTCTGGAAAACTCCACCATACACTCATGAAAGACTTAGAGTAAAAAAAGCAAATACCATATTAGTATTATTATCGATATAGTTTTGACTTCACAGTCACCCTGAAAATTGTTGGAGATTCGTAGACCATATTTTGGGAATTGTCACATTAGACGGTTTCAAAATGTTTTAAAGACACAACACAACAGGCCTGAAGTAGGTCAATTCCTTCTTTTCCAGGCTTTCTGTTCCAAGTCTCATGTACTAGTTCTTATAGAACTTTCTAGCCTAGGATGTTTTAAAAAAGAAGACATTGAAAGGAAGACAAAGAAGGACAATGAACGTCTTTCCCAAGCCTCCTGCAAGCTACCTTTAAGAAAAACTGCCAGTGTTTCTGAGAAAAAGCTACCTCTGCTAGTGATACTGACCAAGGGCAGCTGGACCAGCCAGAGGACATCATGCTGGTTCACATCAATTTCATTCCTATACAATAGGAATAGCTTGCCCAGACATCACTAGGGGAGTATCTTTTTTCTTTTGTGGGCTTTTAAAAAAATTTTAATGCTCTTATTTGAGAATATATTTTAGTTGCTAAGAAACTAGTTTCTTATTGTAGACTCAGTGAGAGTAAAGATAAAGCAACTGTCAAAATAGCATGTTATTTTGACAGTAGCCATATCATGACCATAAATGATATAGATTATCTGTACATTTTTACCCTCACTAATGGAGTCTAAATACTGTATTCTCAGATATTTCCTACATACACAAAGACACACGCACAAGCATTTTAGTAAGAAAGGTCGCCACACCATTAGCAATAAGCAATTTGGAAACGCACACACACAGACACACACAGACACACAGACACACACAGACAAACAGACACACACACACACATCACCTATAACCCAATTTGAAAGCTCCTTTTAAATGAAATTTCAGAGAAGTATAAATACAGTACTAGCTTTATTACAGTTCAAATACATTTGAAGTATTTTTTAAAAGAGATGAAATAGCTTTTTTTTAAGGTAATATATGTTTCCCCCTATTTAGCAATGTTGTTGTTTAAATTCTAACTTTTTGTGTAAAGTAAAAAGGGCTTTGATATGTCTGCATTCATTCACACCCTCATTTCCACATATTGACTCTTGATCCATCAGATGATGTGATCACCGTCAGACAGGCTGAACCATCCAACACTGGTCTGCTTGGTCCACGGTGCTCCTAAACCACGCACCAGTGTTTTGATCAAAGACAGATTCATTCTCTCCCTCTCTTTTAGTTATCCATCCATCCATCCATCCATCCACCCATCCAATCGTCCCCCAGCTACTGTACTTGTATAAAGTTTTCTGTGTGGTCAAAGGGCCCAAGCCTTGCTAATAACAGTAAGTTCATCACGTGAAGGATCAAATCTACCAAAAATCTCCAACAACTCAAAATCAAATACCTAAATATGTATTTCATTTCACGGCTATTTTGCTGACAAGTGGTATCTGGCAGAATTTGAAGGAGGAGAAAACCAAAAATATATCATTTTCTTCCTGTGTCTGCCCAGGATTGACTATAATAAATGCTATTCGTAATTAATCTCACCTATTTGTAGGGTAATGACACTTAAAACTCTGAGAAATATTAAGTAGCTGTTAAAAATAATTATAGAAAGTAATACAGCAACATATATTTATACTTTTTTAAGTTATGAGTTTAATAAGCAAGATATTTATTGTTTATGTCCCAATTTTACCTATCTAATGTATTATATATGCAAATGGATTAAAAACTGATAGGGGATATTAAAAGTGCAATGAGTTGCTGTATTTGAAGGGCAAGACTATTAATATTTTCCCCATTGTTTTCCAAACCTTCTGTAATGTTTTAGCATTGTCTTCATGATCACGCAGACAGGAAGGGCATCCTAAAGGGCTTTAGTTGTGGCTGATTTTTCCTACTTTTGGTTGCTTGGAAAGTTTTTCCACTGGGAGCAAGGCCTACCCCCATCAATGTCAAGGTGAAAAGAGTATGCTAAAATCAAACCTACTACAGGGTTGTGAGCTTGTTCTTTTTGGCTTCCTCCTACATTTCTGATCCATCCCACCTCGAAGTGGGGAAAGACCACCTCACTCTTCTCCATCACACACCACTGCTTCCACCCTACACCGCACCAGTCCTGCGTGGTTAGCGTGACATGCTCAGCTCCCCACGTGAGATCTGGTGCAACGTGTCAACCTTTCTCCCCATCTTATGTGGCGTGAAGGATGGGCAGGATGGACATGAGCTTCCCACTACCAGGATTCCCGTTATCCTCAGAGCTCCCGGAAAGCTTCCTCTGAATTCAGCCAGGCTGCAATGTGCAAACATTTCTGCCATGAGATATGAAATTTGTGATAGAAATTCCAAGAAGCCAGAGGCTTCTGCAAAATATGTGAATCATGGGGAAAGAATTTGCTCTTTTCTGATTGAAGCTTTTAATGACGTATTATTTAACCTCAGATGATAGAGATCACAGAGCCTGCCGCGACCTCTTCTAATGACTGTTAAGCTGACCTTAGGCAACAAAGCCACCAGCAATCAGAATTGATTAGGAGGATTTGCTACCTCTTTCCGAAGAGGCCGGATATAGAGTTCTTATTTCCACTTAATTATCTCTTGGCCTGTCCTCTGATCCACATGACTGCTTCTAGAAGCCAGCAGGAAACGTGAGACAAGGGAAGTCAGCTGAACTCCAATGAACTGGCTCTCCTGCTTACCCTGGAGACACACACACACACACACATATACACACACCTTTTGTACTATACAATTACTATTTATGGCGTGATACGATCTCTCTGTAGCTTGTATTTTTTAATAAAGGATTCGATACACACTTAAGTTTTTAACACTTTGCATCTCAAATCATGCCAGTCTGTATAATTAGCAGTAGCTTAACACACAAAAGATTTAAAAGAGAATGAATGGTGACTCTACTGTTGGTCACAATGGCTAAATTTCATCATTTTGGAATTAGAATGGTGGGTAGACCTCTTTTCCTGGACCACTTGGCATGCATCATTTACGAGTGATGCGTATTCATGATCTGTGCATATATTAGTAGGTGGATTAAGAAATATTGCTGTTCCGACTTGTAAACCTTATCTTCCAGCTCTCAACCTCCAATCTAAACAAAATTCTAAAGCTGTCTAGCCCCAGTATTCCTCCATGAATAGATAGGTAGCATTGTACCCCAGATTGAGTTCTAGGATACTGAAACATCACCAAAGTCCTGCAAATTTTTCTACTCAAGTAGTGTTAATTATTTTACAACTGCTCTAATGCTGGGCCTAAAAAGAAACAGCAGGCAAAATCCTGCTTTACCCACTTTTCATGTGAAAACTGGCAAATATTTTCATTTCCAGTGTGCCCACAGTCATTCAAGATTCAGAGAGGTACAGTTACTTGCTTAAGGTCACACAAAGTCAATGGCTTTTCTAATCTAAGGTCTATCTAGCAGATGACAAAATATACAAAAATATACTGTTATTTTAGATACATAACAGGCCAAGAACATGAACAAACTTATCTTTGGTGAATAGCTTCAGTCCCTCTTTTTGTACTTCGAAATATGCATATAAAATACCTGCATACATATATATGTGTGTGTATATATATGTGTATTAGATATATACATTGTTCATGTATATGTAGTGCTACATTTACATAAGTAGGAGAGTTATAAACATAGTACTCTCTGCAGCCTAAACCTATTTAAAAAAAAAAAAAACTCTCAAATGTATGGGTATTTTAAAACTGAAAAATGGAGTTAGCAATATTTAGTGGCAAGAAAACAAAATTTAGAGTAGAAGATCAGAATTAGTGCTGGTACTCAGCAACTTATGAGTTAGGTACTCTCTGGAAACTCATTTAACTTGTTTAGGCCTCAGTTCCTCACCTATACAATGGGAACAACAACATCTCCTGAAAGACTTCTGGAGAGAATAAAATGAGAAAATGCAGTGATGTTTCAAGAGAGTTTTGTGAAACATGAAGTCCTTTTTTAAAATTACTAAGAAGCCCAATGTACAAAATAGACCAAAATGTCCCTATTCCAGAAGAAAAGTAAGGATCTTATAACAGCACACCTGCCAGGCCCCCTCCCTCATCCCGACCCCATGCGCTCATGTGGAACCATGAGAATCCAATGGAATTCTCTGGAAAACATCTGAGATAATTCATATAAAAGCAATATAAAATGGCTGTTGTCAAAATAAGGGCTGGTAAGAATCTAGACAAGAATAGCTTAGGAAAAAAAAGACAACTATTCATCAAAACTTTCTCAAATAATATTTAAAATTTTACTACTTCTTACCATTTTTACCCATAAATTCCTTCTCAGTGACTAAGAAGTATGAGTGAGGTGCTTCCTATCACTATACCGTCTGCTCTGAACCTTTCCCATGACCAGGATGCCAGACACAGGAAAAATACTTCTGCACACTTTGAAACCTAAAAGCTGACGTTCATAGCTTTCCTTTGGGGCTACAGGAAAATTAACTTAACACTTTATTTCAAAGTACTTAGGAAAGCCACTTAAAAATATATGTGTTATATCGTGCTATTATAAAATAATCATATGCTTCTTTGGGTAATGCCAAGGGCCATGTGTGAACCACAGATCAGTGACTGATTATTTGATTATGATATTTACAGTGTATGAAGGAGGACGATGGGGGGGCTGCTTTACAAGGACTTGACTCAATAATATTAACTCTGGCTACATTGGGAAATGAGAATATTTGGAGGAGAACGGAACTCAGGAATATGATATTAGTCACTTTTGGTCACATATGCTTATAGGAAGGCACACAGTAAAATTCATTAAGAGATTTCTCTGACAGCCCTTGGAAGGGTTCTATTGCAGATGGGCTCTGACTCTGTTAATGTCCTTATTAGACACTTCAGAGCAGGAGAAAATTCTCTGTGGCAGAAAATGCTTACAAGCTTTGGCCCGGCCTGCAGCTGGTTGACTAGGTTTATTACTAATTACTATTGAACTGATACTGTTACTATTACTACTACCTTCTTCGGATGCTTTAAATTTAGATGGCGCAGCTCAATGAGAAGATCCAAAATCACTTTACCGAGTTACTATGTTGACAAGTAGTGATGTGTAAAAGGCCCATTATCTGTCGTTCTCTGAGCACTTTCCACAGCGCTTTGATGAAGAAAACAGTATTATTAGCTCAATTTTATAAGGGCAGAAATGTAGGTATAGACATAACTGTTATCATTACGATGAAATATCACTTACTTGTATAGGGCTCGATTCTTTATAAAGCACTTTTAATACGCAGCCTGTGATGATAAAGAAAAGTCCCAAGGCAGCCTTGAGAAGAGACAGAATTCAGTAATTCTAATTTCCAGGACATTGCTCAATCTGTGGCCCATGCTTTCCATCTATTTTTCACTAGAAAGTTTAAGTTTCCTGCTTCGATATTTTTCCTCGAAAAGGCAATGTGGCATAGGAAAAAAATATGGATTTTAATATCAGCTTTGCCACTCATTAGGTACGTGGCCTCGAGCAGCTTTCTTCATCTCTCTGACTCAGTTTCTCCATCTTTAAAATAGGAATAGAAGTATTACCTTGCAAGTTTGGTGTACAAAGAAAAATATTACCTTGTAAGTTTGTTATATTGATTACACGGCAGAGTGTGGCCAATGACAGGTCATCAACTAAATGCAATCCCCTCCTTTCTCTCCCCCTGCACACCCTGTCTCCTTAGATAAGATATGAGCCCAAATAGCTCAACTAAGGTTTGGGACCCACATATAATTTTTGCCTATGCTGTTGAACAAAATGTCCTAAAATTATCTACCTCTCTACGACCTCCTGATCAACAAACAGCTCCCTAAGAGCAGGGGCCATATCTGCAACTTCTTTTCTACTAACCCTTATACCTCTGTGTACACAGTATCTACGGGAAGGTGGCAGGAAACTACTTACTTGGCAACTACTCTGTGCCAGGCGCTGTTCTAGCTACTGAGGACGCAGAGGCGATCCAGCCAGATCAGGATATTCTCCCATAGGCGAGAGACTGCTCACCACTGTCTTACAGGCTTTTGAGAGGAACTAATGAGGCAATGTACGGGAATGCATTGGGTACCCTATGGAGGCCATACAAATATCTCAGCATAACCATGAGTAGTATTGTTGTTTCACATACAAGGAGCTCTGTTTAATGACTATTTGTTCATTGGACATACCTAAGTTGTTATCGTTGGAAATTCTCCAGTAGTATGGGAAATTTTGGTATCTCAATCCAAACATATAAAATAGTAGGGAACTATGGAAAAGAGGAAGAGCAATTCTTCCAGTTACAAGATTAGACTGGACATAAATCTAGGAAAGATAATCTGCTGTTAAGTCAGACACATGATTTTAAATTTCCGACTTGCACTTCCCAGCACTAAACACATAGGCATAGTTTGCCAGTGTCTTCTGGTATTCCTGAAATTCTGCCATCATGTTCTCAGGTTCTCTGACCCTACCTGCTGGTATATCCCTTGGTGCAGTGGGATGAATGTGGAAATGAAGTAATTAAGATTAATAAAACGTGTCCATAGGTTCCCATCAGACTTCCAGTTACCTAGCCAACACCCATTCTACCTTTCCTCCTTAGAAACAGAACTCCAAGTTATTCAAAGATTATGCCCAGGTAATGTATGTTTTATCAGAGCTCTCAGATGAGAAGTATGCCCATGTTAGCCTTCTCCTTCTTTCCTTGCCTCTTGCCTGGAGTATTAGTGCAAAGGGTGGAAACCCAGCAGTAACACGAAACTGTGAGATTGTCTTGAGGACAGAAACTAAATGCAGAATGATGCCTTTATAAGGCCCTTTATAAGGCCTTTATAAGTTCCCTTAGGAATTCTATTCCATGAGACATTGATTTAAGCTACCACTTTTTTTCTTATTATTTAAAGGTTATTAGCAGAGAGACCTAATCCTAACGGCTACCTACAGTGCCGGTAAGCTGTCTGACAAATCCTGGATTTCCTTGGAGTTAATTTTGGAAACACACATGAAAGATGATTTACCTTGTCTTAATAGCATCTAATAAATTCTGAGGGGCGCAGTATATGTGTGTCTGCACAGTGCAAGCTGGACACACATCACTTCCAACAGCAGCAGTGGGAAGTAAGTATTCCAGTAAAAGCATTAAAACAGTGGATGGCAAGGGCTAGGAGTGTTGTATCCTTGAGTGCTGAGGATTCCTTATTCAAACAGAGAGAGAGAA
>NW_012138303.1:1270853-1278232 GCF_000956105.1 Propithecus coquereli
AAAAACTGAAAGGGGATATTAAAAGTGCAATGAGTTGCTGTATTTGAAGGGCAAGACTATTAATATTTTCCCCATTGTTTTCCAAACCTTCTGTAATGTTTTAGCATTGTCTTCATGATCACGCAGACAGGAAGGGCATCCTAAAGGGCTTTAGTTGTGGCTGATTTTTCCTACTTTTGGTTGCTTGGAAAGTTTTTCCACTGGGAGCAAGGCCTACCCCCATCAATGTCAAGGTGAAAAGAGTATGCTAAAATCAAACCTACTACAGAGTTGTGAGCTTGTTCTTTTTGGCTTCCTCCTACATTTCTGATCCATCCCACCTCGAAGTGGGGAAAGACCACCTCACTCTTCTCCATCACACACCACTGCTTCCACCCTACACCGCACCAGTCCTGCGTGGTTAGCGTGACATGCTCAGCTCCCCACGTGAGATCTGGTGCAACGTGTCAACCTTTCTCCCCATCTTATGTGGCGTGAAGGATGGGCAGGATGGACATGAGCTTCCCACTACCAGGATTCCCGTTATCCTCAGAGCTCCCGGAAAGCTTCCTCTGAATTCAGCCAGGCTGCAATGTGCAAACATTTCTGCCATGAGATATGAAATTTGTGATAGAAATTCCAAGAAGCCAGAGGCTTCTGCAAAATATGTGAATCATGGGGAAAGAATTTGCTCTTTTCTGATTGAAGCTTTTAATGACGTATTATTTAACCTCAGATGATAGAGATCACAGAGCCTGCCGCGACCTCTTCTAATGACTGTTAAGCTGACCTTAGGCAACAAAGCCACCAGCAATCAGAATTGATTAGGAGGATTTGCTACCTCTTTCCGAAGAGGCCGGATATAGAGTTCTTATTTCCACTTAATTATCTCTTGGCCTGTCCTCTGATCCACATGACTGCTTCTAGAAGCCAGCAGGAAACGTGAGACAAGGGAAGTCAGCTGAACTCCAATGAACTGGCTCTCCTGCTTACCCTGGAGACACACACACACACACACATATACACACACCTTTTGTACTATACAATTACTATTTATGGCGTGATACGATCTCTCTGTAGCTTGTATTTTTTAATAAAGGATTCGATACACACTTAAGTTTTTAACACTTTGCATCTCAAATCATGCCAGTCTGTATAATTAGCAGTAGCTTAACACACAAAAGATTTAAAAGAGAATGAATGGTGACTCTACTGTTGGTCACAATGGCTAAATTTCATCATTTTGGAATTAGAATGGTGGGTAGACCTCTTTTCCTGGACCACTTGGCATGCATCATTTACGAGTGATGCGTATTCATGATCTGTGCATATATTAGTAGGTGGATTAAGAAATATTGCTGTTCCGACTTGTAAACCTTATCTTCCAGCTCTCAACCTCCAATCTAAACAAAATTCTAAAGCTGTCTAGCCCCAGTATTCCTCCATGAATAGATAGGTAACATTGTACCCCAGATTGAGTTCTAGGATACTGAAACATCACCAAAGTCCTGCAAATTTTTCTACTCAAGTAGTGTTAATTATTTTACAACTGCTCTAATGCTGGGCCTAAAAAGAAACAGCAGGCAAAATCCTGCTTTACCCACTTTTCATGTGAAAACTGGCAAATATTTTCATTTCCAGTGTGCCCACAGTCATTCAAGATTCAGAGAGGTACAGTTACTTGCTTAAGGTCACACAAAGTCAATGGCTTTTCTAATCTAAGGTCTATCTAGCAGATGACAAAATATACAAAAATATACTGTTATTTTAGATACATAACAGGCCAAGAACATGAACAAACTTATCTTTGGTGAATAGCTTCAGTCCCTCTTTTTGTACTTCGAAATATGCATATAAAATACCTGCATACATATATATGTGTGTGTATATATATGTGTATTAGATATATACATTGTTCATGTATATGTAGTGCTACATTTACATAAGTAGGAGAGTTATAAACATAGTACTCTCTGCAGCCTAAACCTATTTAAAAAAAAAAAAAACTCTCAAATGTATGGGTATTTTAAAACTGAAAAATGGAGTTAGCAATATTTAGTGGCAAGAAAACAAAATTTAGAGTAGAAGATCAGAATTAGTGCTGGTACTCAGCAACTTATGAGTTAGGTACTCTCTGGAAACTCATTTAACTTGTTTAGGCCTCAGTTCCTCACCTATACAATGGGAACAACAACATCTCCTGAAAGACTTCTGGAGAGAATAAAATGAGAAAATGCAGTGATGTTTCAAGAGAGTTTTGTGAAACATGAAGTCCTTTTTTAAAATTACTAAGAAGCCCAATGTACAAAATAGACCAAAATGTCCCTATTCCAGAAGAAAAGTAAGGATCTTATAACAGCACACCTGCCAGGCCCCCTCCCTCATCCCGACCCCATGCGCTCATGTGGAACCATGAGAATCCAATGGAATTCTCTGGAAAACATCTGAGATAATTCATATAAAAGCAATATAAAATGGCTGTTGTCAAAATAAGGGCTGGTAAGAATCTAGACAAGAATAGCTTAGGAAAAAAAAGACAACTATTCATCAAAACTTTCTCAAATAATATTTAAAATTTTACTACTTCTTACCATTTTTACCCATAAATTCCTTCTCAGTGACTAAGAAGTATGAGTGAGGTGCTTCCTATCACTATACCGTCTGCTCTGAACCTTTCCCATGACCAGGATGCCAGACACAGGAAAAATACTTCTGCACACTTTGAAACCTAAAAGCTGACGTTCATAGCTTTCCTTTGGGGCTACAGGAAAATTAACTTAACACTTTATTTCAAAGTACTTAGGAAAGCCACTTAAAAATATATGTGTTATATCGTGCTATTATAAAATAATCATATGCTTCTTTGGGTAATGCCAAGGGCCATGTGTGAACCACAGATCAGTGACTGATTATTTGATTATGATATTTACAGTGTATGAAGGAGGACGATGGGGGGGCTGCTTTACAAGGACTTGACTCAATAATATTAACTCTGGCTACATTGGGAAATGAGAATATTTGGAGGAGAACGGAACTCAGGAATATGATATTAGTCACTTTTGGTCACATATGCTTATAGGAAGGCACACAGTAAAATTCATTAAGAGATTTCTCTGACAGCCCTTGGAAGGGTTCTATTGCAGATGGGCTCTGACTCTGTTAATGTCCTTATTAGACACTTCAGAGCAGGAGAAAATTCTCTGTGGCAGAAAATGCTTACAAGCTTTGGCCCGGCCTGCAGCTGGTTGACTAGGTTTATTACTAATTACTATTGAACTGATACTGTTACTATTACTACTACCTTCTTCGGATGCTTTAAATTTAGATGGCGCAGCTCAATGAGAAGATCCAAAATCACTTTACCGAGTTACTATGTTGACAAGTAGTGATGTGTAAAAGGCCCATTATCTGTCGTTCTCTGAGCACTTTCCACAGCGCTTTGATGAAGAAAACAGTATTATTAGCTCAATTTTATAAGGGCAGAAATGTAGGTATAGACATAACTGTTATCATTACGATGAAATATCACTTACTTGTATAGGGCTCGATTCTTTATAAAGCACTTTTAATACGCAGCCTGTGATGATAAAGAAAAGTCCCAAGGCAGCCTTGAGAAGAGACAGAATTCAGTAATTCTAATTTCCAGGACATTGCTCAATCTGTGGCCCATGCTTTCCATCTATTTTTCACTAGAAAGTTTAAGTTTCCTGCTTCGATATTTTTCCTCGAAAAGGCAATGTGGCATAGGAAAAAAATATGGATTTTAATATCAGCTTTGCCACTCATTAGGTACGTGGCCTCGAGCAGCTTTCTTCATCTCTCTGACTCAGTTTCTCCATCTTTAAAATAGGAATAGAAGTATTACCTTGCAAGTTTGGTGTACAAAGAAAAATATTACCTTGTAAGTTTGTTATATTGATTACACGGCAGAGTGTGGCCAATGACAGGTCATCAACTAAATGCAATCCCCTCCTTTCTCTCCCCCTGCACACCCTGTCTCCTTAGATAAGATATGAGCCCAAATAGCTCAACTAAGGTTTGGGACCCACATATAATTTTTGCCTATGCTGTTGAACAAAATGTCCTAAAATTATCTACCTCTCTACGACCTCCTGATCAACAAACAGCTCCCTAAGAGCAGGGGCCATATCTGCAACTTCTTTTCTACTAACCCTTATACCTCTGTGTACACAGTATCTACGGGAAGGTGGCAGGAAACTACTTACTTGGCAACTACTCTGTGCCAGGCGCTGTTCTAGCTACTGAGGACGCAGAGGCGATCCAGCCAGATCAGGATATTCTCCCATAGGCGAGAGACTGCTCACCACTGTCTTACAGGCTTTTGAGAGGAACTAATGAGGCAATGTACGGGAATGCATTGGGTACCCTATGGAGGCCGTACAAATATCTCAGCATAACCATGAGTAGTATTGTTATTTCACATACAAGGAGCTCTGTTTAATGACTATTTGTTCATTGGACATACCTAAGTTGTTATCGTTGGAAATTCTCCAGTAGTATGGGAAATTTTGGTATCTCAATCCAAACATATAAAATAGTAGGGAACTATGGAAAAGAGGAAGAGCAATTCTTCCAGTTACAAGATTAGACTGGACATAAATCTAGGAAAGATAATCTGCTGTTAAGTCAGACACATGATTTTAAATTTCCGACTTGCACTTCCCAGCACTAAACACATAGGCATAGTTTGCCAGTGTCTTCTGGTATTCCTGAAATTCTGCCATCATGTTCTCAGGTTCTCTGACCCTACCTGCTGGTATATCCCTTGGTGCAGTGGGATGAATGTGGAAATGAAGTAATTAAGATTAATAAAACGTGTCCATAGGTTCCCATCAGACTTCCAGTTACCTAGCCAACACCCATTCTACCTTTCCTCCTTAGAAACAGAACTCCAAGTTATTCAAAGATTATGCCCAGGTAATGTATGTTTTATCAGAGCTCTCAGATGAGAAGTATGCCCATGTTAGCCTTCTCCTTCTTTCCTTGCCTCTTGCCTGGAGTATTAGTGCAAAGGGTGGAAACCCAGCAGTAACACGAAACTGTGAGATTGTCTTGAGGACAGAAACTAAATGCAGAATGATGCCTTTATAAGGCCCTTTATAAGGCCTTTATAAGTTCCCTTAGGAATTCTATTCCATGAGACATTGATTTAAGCTACCACTTTTTTTCTTATTATTTAAAGGTTATTAGCAGAGAGACCTAATCCTAACGGCTACCTACAGTGCCGGTAAGCTGTCTGACAAATCCTGGATTTCCTTGGAGTTAATTTTGGAAACACACATGAAAGATGATTTACCTTGTCTTAATAGCATCTAATAAATTCTGAGGGGCGCAGTATATGTGTGTCTGCACAGTGCAAGCTGGACACACATCACTTCCAACAGCAGCAGTGGGAAGTAAGTATTCCAGTAAAAGCATTAAAACAGTGGATGGCAAGGGCTAGGAGTGTTGTATCCTTGAGTGCTGAGGATTCCTTATTCAAACAGAGAGAGAGAAAGAGAGGAAAAAAAAAAAAAGAACATAATTCAGTATGTCAGAGTCAACCAAGATTCTAAGACTGTAGTGAGGAAAGGAACAAAACAGGTCAATAGAATCATATCAATTTTGTTATCATGGCAATAAATATTACTATTATCATGACCATTTTATTATGTTTTCATGGATTGCATGTTTGTGTGGCAGGAATGCAACAGCTAGAATACCACGCCGGGTACTCTCTTTGGGCTAGCTGGATTTCTCTGCTTGGCTCCATCACTGGTTCTGCACCATAGGAATCTTCTTCCCTGGCTTATGTGCTATTTGCCAGAAAGTGACCCCACTGCAGGAGAGTGGATTATATTATTGGAGTCAAAGCTGTGTGCCACTCCTTTTGTCCAGTAACTAGTATGCAAAACCATGACATCTCTGCTCCATTATGAAGTTATTCATTACTATTTCACATTCATCACTGTCAATGGCTCTATAGTGGCTTTCAGAAGCCATGCCTCTAGCATTTTCCAGCAGCAAACTGGCTGGGACTATTAATTCCCATTCTGCAGATACCTAAATAAAGCCCAAATTTGGTTAAATTGATCTCCATATGGTCTTTTTTGGGTCAAGCTGCAGCTCCCTGATTTCATTTTTTTAAAAGTCAAAAGAAGGTTAGGGAAAGGTTACCTAAAAATAGACTGTTTTTATATAGCAATTTCCTTAAGTAGATACCAGAGTTATAACATAGATATTGGCCTTAATATGTCTTTCTTTTATTTATTTACTTGCTTATTTTTTTGGTCTAAAATGGGTCTACTACTGTACCGAAAAACTAGTTTTGTGATCCTTAACATTGAATACACTCTGAGTCCTCCAATCCATAACTAATAAAGATACCTGTCACTGAAAGGCTTTGAAAACTTTTATGCCCCCACCGGAGATAGAATAAAGTATCTGCAGGTTTCCCTATTCTGGAATTTCTTCAGAACTCATTGCTCCATGAATAAGAAAGATATTCTTCTTTTCACAAATCCCTAGAAGACTGCCTTTCAAAAATGGGTATATTTTATTTGGCTCTCAAATGAAAACTACAACTTTCAGCTTTTTTTCTTATGCATAAATTTGCCTTTTTCTAGATAGCATATAGTTTTGTCTAGCAATGTTAAAGAAATTTTGACCTTAAAAGAATTAAACCATTGGCTGTTAGCTTCAGGTTTACAAATCCCTCTTGCAACTGATGGTGATATTTTTTTCACTGTTAACATAGGTGATTTTCACTCTAGTACTTCACATGGCTTCAGTGGTTCATAAATCAAGCACACACACATGTACACATACACACACACACACACACACACACATACAAGCATACATGCTGACTCCGACCTCCTAGGATACCAGTCTCATGTAATTGTCTTCATCTAGAGATCATAACTGAGATGATGGCCAGGGGACTTATTACAGCACTCTTACCATTTATTAGAGCAGCATAGTGAAAAAGAAAGAAACAAAAGGTTGGCTGCCATCCTACCCGCACAGCCAACAGGGACACACAGACCATTTCTGTAGTTACTTCCTTGTACAGACATTATATTTAAATGTCAGGGGCACAGGACCATATGATGCATGATACTACTGCTCTATCACCTTTGGATCTGAAATACATTTTACTTATAAAACTCTTTCTGGCTGCTTTGAGGAGACTGCCTATTAACAGAAATTACAATTTATAATCTTAAAAATCTATCCAGCATTTTTTGGAATAGTGAAGGCATGGCACACATTTGAATCGTATAAATTCTGGATCACTAAAAGAAATTTGACCAAAAAGTCCTCCTAGCCCAATGAGTACAGAGATATATTCCTCATGTCCCATGGATATCATCTTCACTTCATGAGCCTCAAATAGC